>NW_022196891.1:42050276-42063179 GCF_008632895.1 Mastomys coucha | reverse complement strand
TTGTACTCTGATCCATTTTTGACATGTATTTCTTTTATAAAGGAACAATTATATAAAGGAATTGAGTCCACTGATATTGAGAGATATTAAAGACGAATTAATGGCAATTTTCACTATGTTATTCATATATGCATAGGAGGTCTTTCCATCTTTTGAGATCTTTGATTTCTTTCTTCAGCAAATTGAAGTTCCTGTCATACAGTTTTTTCACTTCCTTGGTTAGAGTTACACCATGATATTTTCAATCATATTTAACATTGCATATTTCAGATTTTATTATAACTCTGTAATATTAGCATATTTCCACATACAGAACTTTAAGATTATTACTAATTAATAAAATATTTAATGAGAATATATAATGAGCCAAGTTTTAAAGTCTCAGCAAAAATAGTTTTGAATTTCAGTATGGTAAAACTATTTAATTCTAATTGATTGATTTCAATTAATAATATTATACAGGTATAATTTAATGTCAGTTAACCTAACATCTTTACAGAATAAAATATACAATCCAGTTAAAGTTGGCTATAATCAGGTAGTCTTTCATAATAATTTAACAATCTAATGGTGGTATGGTCAAAATTATATAAATAGTATAAGTTGATATTTTTCTCATAGATTTATAAGTATTCATTTTAATTTTCTATTTTGAACTGAGAATATTATTATAGAGCTTAATCAGTTCTTTAATTATAAAAATTTAGCAAATCCACAGCTGGCCATTTTAAAATAATACCTAAAATAATATTATTGTATTTTCATATTTCATAATGTAGTTTAGTTATCCAAGATAAATCTAAATTTTAATAATTTTCTTTCTACTTTCTTTAGTGTAATTTTAGTTTGAACTTCATTCCCTTTGAAGGGAGATGCATTTTGAGATAAACAAGGATGAATTAATATAACAGATTTATAATGAAATAAGTTTCTTTAAATTTGATGTCATTTGTAATAACTTGCAATTAAATTGAACTTCAGATCAACAGGCAAACTTTGAGAAAAACAACTGAAATGTTATATAGTAATAGTTTTCTAAAAAGGAACTTTCATGTGAGTGCTGTCTAATGTTATATGTAAAATATGCTTCTTTTATTTGATCTTCAATATTAAAAATTCATCCTTCTGTAATTACTTCCATTCTAGAAATTGCAGTGATATTCACATAATACCAGAAGCAGATTATTCCCTGTGGGCATTTGGGAACATGCCAGTTGACTAGACTGGAATATTGCTTAATTGGTCTCCCACTTGATGATGAGTAGGCTCTAAAAAAATGCATCTAATATGTTTGTATAATTCTCAATAAACATCCTCATCTACTCATTAAAATTCAAATATTCATATCATCCTCTAAAGACAAATAAATTAGGTCCTTTGGTGGTATCTAGTCAGACATTTTAAGACACTGAAAAGTAACACTAAAACTCAAATACATAAACTTTTAAAGATGTTTCTGCAAGATTTGACCAAAAAAATAAATTGATACCATTGTTATAGGATATAAAATGTATTTTTAAATCATTTCAAAAATTCAAATACCCTGACTGTGTCGATCATGCTTGAATGTGAAACTTGTATAGTAGTTACTGGCATTTTTTTTTTCACAAATAGGTCATTATTTGTAAGGGCTATTATAGTAATTTGTAACACTCAGGATTCTCTGATCTTTCTTTTTCTCAAGTACAGTGCAGCTAGAAAAAGGCATTGTTCCTTCTTGAAATATAATATTTATGAAAACTTAAATGGAGAGATTAAAACTTTAAGCATTTCTTCATTATCTACCATTTATCCTGTGAGGCACTGGGAAATTCTGCATATTTCATTCTCATAAAAGATCAATTAACATCTTAACAATTGACACACTGTTCTACTACATATGATATATATTTAATAAGCATATATATTAAAAATGATGTAAGATTTACCTATAAAATTTTGTAGGTACAATATAGCCAAATTAAAATTCACAAAGTTGGAGACTGAAAACAACATATATTATTTCTTTTGCAATTAACTGTCCATGCATTATCGTACCAGGTTTGAAAATATGTGATAAATGTGTGCAATAGAAACTCACCACCTGTTTTATAAATTTAAACCACTATGGTGAGGAGAAAAAAGTCATAAATTATATATTATATCATACATACATATTAAGGCAACTAAAGGTGAGAGCAAGCACTATAAAAATATCAACATGATACAAATCAGAAAATTGTTGAGAACCATACACAAAAGAGTCAAAGGAATCTCCGTAGATTAGATTCTAATCTATGATAATAAAACAGGAGTGTTTTTGGATGGCAGTGCTCAGTATCTGGGTAGGAGGAAGGAATCATTGAGTACAGACGAAGGGAACAATGTGCTGTGCACGCTCATGTAACAGAAGCAAGCTGGGTAGCAATCATAGCAAAGGGGAAAAGTGAATGGTGAGCAGTCACCAGGGAGTCACCAGGCATCAACATCTGTGACTCTGCTTCTAGTCCAAGAATACTTTTCCATCCAAATTACTTTGTCATGTAATAGCTTCTAGTTGCAAACCAACCAAAACCACATCAACTGCTTTAGCACATCATAAAAGTTCTTCACCTGTTTTTCAACTTCCCTGTGATTATCATGCTTCTGTGAATAACATAGTTGGGACTCAGATACTGACAAGATTCTTTCAATTTATTTTCTTTAGATTCAGCATTAACTCAATTCTTCTGAGTTCTATTATTTCAAATACTGAGCCATTGTAACAAGCTTTGTCTTTTTTACTCCTTTTTCTGAGAAATACCATATGATTTGTTTTGTTCCACGACACTTGATTTGGAAAGCGTACGAGAAACATGATAGAAACAATCAAAGCACCTGCTGTGAAAATTTAAGGATTTAGTCTTTCAATAGATCTATAATTGAAAGAAGTATCTTTTCTTGAGTGTAAAAGTAAGAAATAATGATATAAAATGAAATTCTAGAAACACCTAAAAGTATAAAAAAGCAATCAATATCCCTGAATATGTAATACAGTAACCAGCTCTCAAGTACTGTGTGTTTATATAGTACCTAATCTGTTCAATACATTAATATAAAATATTTGATTATTATTTTCTAATTTAGTAAATATAAAGTTTCATAATAGTCTTCAAAAGTATGTGACTTTTAGTAGTCCTCCATAAATATTTACAATTAGTCATTTAATCAACAATCCATATGTAAAGAGATTTTATCACGGTTTTAAAAATGTGATTATAAGTGCGATCATCATGAGAAGAACCCATGTATACACTGTATTGTACTTATAAAGCATGTCCTATGTCTCTGGTAATTATTTATATTCATCAAAATTAGCTATATGAGCCCAGCAGTGATGGCACATGCCTTTAATCCTAGCACTTATGAGGCAGAGGCAGGCAGATTTCTGAGATCAAAGCCACAATGAATCAAAATCAGGTCATCAGGCTTTGTAGAAAAAAACCTTTATCTGCTCATCTATCTTCTCATCCCTTTATTATAATTGTTATAGCATCTTGTATATTGGAGTATTAACTTGTGTAAAGTGAATGAAATATTTCCTGACCTTTAATACTTTATTTAAATTTCCACAATTTTCAATGTTTGAAGATTTTAATAATTAAATAAAAGTAAATTTTAATTAAAAGTAAATTATATATATATGAACAAAAATATTAACCACCAAAATATTTTAAGAAAATATGAGGAATTGTGTGATAAAATGGAATAACATATATTTTGACAATAGATGTAGCTACAAGTGGCAGGAAATGGAAAAATATTATTACAAATATTTTGTCTCCTTACTGGCTTAATAGACTGGAATGTAAGACATTATTGCAAAAGGCACCATAATACATTTTGGGATAGAGGACTTAGAGGAAGCCTACTCCCTAAGGATTAGCTCGCATGGTATCTAAAGATGTGATACAACATCTCAAGGGAGAAAAGCAATCAATAGTTCTTCAAGCTGCAAAGGCTGTGAACCTCAACAATGAACAGCACAGCAAGATATCCCCAAGAGTACAATAGCGGCACTTATATTTAGAGTTAACCAAGAGCCATCTAATTGGATTTATGGCTGGCTCCAAAGGAAGGAGTTCATGCCTGGTACCTGTAAAGCTAACCAACTACCTGTGGATAATAATGTCATGGACCCTGAAAAAAAAAAAAAACTACTTCTACTTTGCTAAATCAATACAATTCAAAATTGCATTCCAGATACTGAACCCCCTGGATCATTGTAGCTCTTGCCCCTCAACAAAATAACTTCTTTTTATAGCAGATGAATAACATTGCTTAAGGTTTCAACTGCCACAAATGAGCAACACACCATAATTATCCAGCCCCAATTCCTACATCTATATCATAACTCCTACGATTAATATGCAAAAATCACTGCAGAAAAATATTCAGAAAAATAATGCAAGAGTCAGAGACACAACTTATGCTGTGACAAATTGTCTTCTATACATGACAGGAAAGCTATACTCTTAAAATCTCAACAATGTAGTTGCCTATATAAGACCTTCACAATGACAAGTGATTGGCATACTGAAGAGTATAAGGAAAATTTTACAAAGCCATGACCTAGCTGACTCATTTGATGTCTGCTAAGGGATGGTGAATCAGTTATCACAAGGATAGAGCATCTTCAAATGTTTCATAACCCCAAGTATGGATGCATGCATAATGCATATATATGTGTGTGTGTGTGTTTGTCTGTTTGTGTTCGTGTGTGTGTGTGTGTGTGTGTATAAACAAGGAGGTCAATAATTTTGGAGAAAGAAGGCAAGTAAGAGTTGAGGAGGAAGATGGAGTGGTAGAAAACATGTCAATTCAGGAGTTATGTATACTATTCTCTATACAAATTTAAAAATTATGTAAGCTTGTACCTCCTTTACTAACTTCAGTTGTATTATTTATTTACAGTTGTTTTAGATCACAATGAGGATAAGGAAGATAAAAACTTGCTTATTCTTTTAGAAAATAATTTTATAAGTTTTTTTCAGAGCCAATGAGATTGCTTAGTAGGAAAATCAAATGCTACCAAGCTTAATTATTGAGTTCAATCTCCAGCATTTACATAGTAGAAAGAGAGAAACAACTTCCACAAGATGCTCACAGATCTTCAAATGATAGAAGATAGTCACAAGCACACATTCATACACACAAACACACAGAAATGTGCACACATATATGTGTGTGATATATATGTGCATGTGCATATATATGTACACACACATATACATACACATGCACATGATCCTCTGAGGACTGTAAGTGGGCACATTCTTGTGCCTATTACGGCTTTAGGGTGGTTAAAGGAGTCTGTCTGATCAGATCATCCTGATGGGGCCACAGGAGTTAATGAAACCATCATGAAAACACTACAATGCTGTATTACACAGTACAGACATGAAACACCAAATCTCATCAGCTGTATCACAACTCATTTCTTCCCAGTTTTTAGATTTCCTGTTAATTTAAAGATAAAATACAATAATTTTATTTAATTCCTAGCTGAACAAGTATACTTTTCATAAAAACTTATTGTTTTCAGTTTATTTTATGCAATTATTTCTTATTAACAAAGAAGAAAGCACATCAGTCCTTTAGTACTTTGGGTTTTCTTTCTTTCCTTTTTATTTATTTATTTTTTTGCTTGATATTGCTATATTGTTTCTTTGCTTTTTAAATAATAAGTGATATTAAGTAATGACTTAAAAATGTCAGATTTTCTATTTTTTTCAAGAGAAAGAGGATATCAGTATCTTCTTATTTTCTGATGTCTAAAAACTATTCAAGTGTATATTACCGAGAAGACCATTCAGATCTATGCAGTATACAATAATTCCAAGACTTTTGATTTCATACAAATGAGTTTATTACATATGTCACAAGGAGAAACAAATACTTTAAGAAAAGTATCAAACACATAGATCACAAACAGTATCATATATGCCACACATATCATTCATTGAGAAAGCTGGAGTAGTCTAAGAAACCAAGTCTGGGGCTTATAACAGGAGAAGAAACTGCTTAGTGAGGTCACAGAGTCAACTGGAGTTCCCAGCTAATGCTTCTAACCATGGATTAGCTTCCCACAACTGAATCTCCAGTGCCCTGTTCCCACTGCACATATTTTCATGTCATGAAATAAACAAACGATAGTAATGTCCATTGGAACTGATTTATCTTCTAGGTATTATCAATGACACAATACTTTAGGAACCCATAATTGCTTGTTTCTATGCCTCCCATCAAAGAGAGGCAGCAAGTAACAGGTTTTGTGAGCCACTACACAGGTGCTGGAAAATCAGCGTAAGTCCTCTGGGAGAGTTACAAATGCTCTTATCTGCCAAAAATGTTCTTCAGTACTGTATTTTTAAAAATGATTATATGTTTATTGCTATTCTCACATTTTAAAAAATAATTTGATCATTAAAACAGCTCCTGGATTTATGCAGGATATATTTATTTTCACTACTTTACAGATTAAAAACTCAAATACATTAATACTTGGAAAAAAATTATCTGACTCTATATTTCCTTAATTAACCACCTTTCTTTTAAGGTATACCTAATCCAAGTAATAAAAATAGAAATTGGCTCAAATTTTATAGGAAAACATATTGTAGTGTATAAGTCTAATGTGGAGAGCTCTTGGTGCCACTTCAAGGATATTGTCAAGAATTTGACAATATCCTTCAAGATTTTCTGGCATTTTACACAATTAACTATTGAATTTAGATTCATCCCTCAAAGATTATGGCATAATACTTTCTATAACTCACTGTATAGATTTATATATTTTATCAGTGTTACCTCATAATATTACTATGTATTTTGGCATAATAAACCTATAAAAACCATTAAAATAGGATATGTGATATATTTGTAATTGCAGAATGCAGTTATTTTAAGAAAACTTCTTGAGACATACAAAAGTATAGTCAGAAAGTTCAGCAAACCACAGGGTTAAAACCATTCAGCATGAGATATGCTCTGATATCATGTGCCAGTTATAATATCTGCTCAAATTTCTATTACATAGACACTACTTTAAATTCAAGATTTGAAATTGCTAAGTCATTTTTTCACCTTTAAAATCCAATGCCTGATGGCCATATTTCTTCAGAAAAATTACATAGATTCCTTGAATGTGATGGGCCTGCAAATGAACAGTGGTAGCTCAGGCCACTCTGGCTTCCTTTCACTTGAGGATTCAGACTCGTGTTCTTCAGGTCTCCTTATTAGTGGCAAAGGCCAATACTTTTTACTTTTAAGTCTGTGAAATCAACATTGGAAATAGGAAATAAAATCTATTTTAATTAGAAAAATTAGATGAAGTAAACTTAGGTCTCCTTGAAACTTAGTTAGGAGCATTATGCACAGGTTGCTCCACTTTCAGAAGTAAAGCAGCTATGACACTGGCCTCCAAAAACTCGCCCTGATACCACATTATTATGAAACTCTGTTAATTTAACTTTACAAGTATATTTTCATTTACTATATATCAACCAAAATAACCTTTGCTTTACTAATGGCATTTACATTTTCACATATATTTATTTGTGTGTGTGTGTGTGTGTGTGTGTGTGTGTGTGTGTGTGTGTGTGTGGCCAAAGGAAGGAATTCAGATTGTAAGGCTTGGCTCAAGACAAACTGATCCATCTCACTGAAACTAATAATGAGTATTTCCTTGATGATAGAGCTCAGCCAGGAAACAACAAAACTGAGAGTGAATTTTGCTGTCTATAACTTCTCCAATTTACTATAAATCTAGATCTTTGAACCTAAGTTTATTAAAAAACATGAGACAAATACCCACATATGTCTAAAGACTAGAGCAGGCTATCTCCTCCAAAGATGATTGTTTTTTTTTTTCAGGAGACAGTAGCCATAATGAATACCCAGTGAAATGTGTTGTCTTGTAATAACTCATGATTGCATTCAACAAACTAATCAGGTAGAAGTAAAGGGATGTTTTTCTCAGCGAGCCATCCCAACCATTTGCTTAGTGTCAGTAAATATCTCTGGTATTCTGTGATCTACTTTTCTGCAAGAAAGCTAGTATTCCTATTCTGCATTCATGATGCCTCCGTGTCATCTCCTGGGTGCTGTATGTCTGTGAGGTACCTAGTCTACTATTGAAAGGAAAAGGGATGTGGGTATTGCTACTACTGCTGAGTATATTAATTTTCTCTGGATATTTTTAGTATTTTGACATGGAATGTATTCTTGGCATGTTAATCATGACATATCTGGGTATAGTTTTCTTTGTTCTTATTCTATATTTAAGTTTGCTAAGCTTTTTGGATAAGGGACTAGTTCCATTAGTTTTGGAAAAAATTTATTTGTTTTCTGTCCCCACTCAATTTCCTCACACATGGATATCAAAATGCATGTAATTTAGACCAGTTTATATTGCCTTACAGAAGACAAGGACAGTGAGATCACTGTCAGGGTAAAGACACTTGTCACCAAGCCTAGTGGTGAATTTCTATCAATTTTCACTTTGCCCAATTTGTATAGTTTTTGTTGACCTTTGAGCAAATTTATTTTTTTCATGTTAGACTCTTCTTTATCTACAGAACTCTTCATTCTGATATTCATTTTTACTTTTACCATTTTTCTTCTTTTGTTTTACACTTTATTGTATCTTATGTGTTCACATTCTTAGACACTTATATGTGAACCCCTGTGTGTGGAGAACAGAGATGACAGCCAGTGTCTTTCTCAGTCATTCTTCACTTTACTTTTTAAAGGCATGATCTCTCAGTAAACCTGGAGCTCACTGATTCAACTGGACTCACTTGCCAATGGGCCTTCAAGGATCTTTATACTGCCCTTGTGCTCAGATTACAGAAATGTGCCATGACACCTGACTTTTAAAAATATGTGTGTGTAGATCCAAATTTGGGTCGTCAAACCTATACAGCAAACAGTCTGCTAAATGAGCCAACGCTTCTACCCATTTTTGTATATATTAAATCAGTCGTTGAAACAACATTCTGTGTGGTTTGGGTGGTTAATCTTTTCAGTTAAGTTAGAATTATTTCTGAGAAACTGGGAAAAAAATGGCATCTAGAATTTTGGAATTTCTTTCTGGTCTGCAGGCTTACCATTTGTTCACTGTTCCTCATGTTTTCTAAGTAGCATTTTTCCCTCTTCAATATGTGCTCTATTTCTAAATTTTTACATCAGGTATCATCTGCAAATGAAGTAGAGTCCAGTGTCTGAAAAACATTTTTTATAAAGGACTGAATAGTATTTACATTTTACAGGCCATTTAATCTCTTTAACATATTGTTAAACAACGTTGTTATTGTGAGAGGAAAATACACATAGTTAATGTGAAAGTGACTGACTTTGTCTGTTTTATAATGAGGATTTATATATATATCAACTGAAATTTGAACTATGCATTATTGTAAAATCAAACAATCATTTTAAATTTTAATTGAATTGAGTTGAACTAAGCATATGATAGTTTAAAGTTATTTCCAAGGCTATAGGTCACATAAAACACCAGAGTCTGTTTATAGTTGGCAGAGATTAATAAAATAATATTGATTTATGAAGGAAGGCATGTTTGTACCAGTGACATTGCTCTTAGGTTAAAGACAGTCAACACTGATCGTGGCAAACAGGGCATTCCATCCGACTTTGATATACAGGTTCACAAAAGAGAAGGAAAGAACGAAATCTAGAAATTGATCTGGCTTCCAGAATTGTGTGGTGTGGTGTTGCTGGCCAGCGGCAACAATAAGAATGGGTTATGTGGATTATGGAGGCAGGGAGAAATTGGCAAACCATTATGTTACTTTAATCCATGTGGAAGGTTCTTAAAAAACTAGACAGCACTCAAGTGAGATCACTCAGCCATCTTTCATTTAATAATCCTCTTTGTTACCAGCCAACAGGTTGAATAGGTGAGGCAAAACCCCTCCCCCAAGTTCGTCAGCATGCTGGCCCAATCAGCAGCTCCTTATTCGGTCTCTGGAGGTGGGAATTCCGATGTAACTGGAACCAGGAGAGAGGCATGGCAAATAACAGGAGGTTGGCAGAGAGGTGTGGTTATGAGAGGCAGACAGGGTCAAGCAGGAGGGTTACAGTGTGGCACATGCCTATACAAATAGAAACACACACGCATACACACACATGCAAACATGCCACACACACACAGACACAACACAAAGAAACAGAGAGAGACAGAGACAGAGAGACAGAGTCTCCTCTTGCTTGCAGTGAAAGTAATGATCTTTTGTAATTTTTGTGTCTTACTAAGCAGGTGCATATTTAGCAATTTTAATCTGAGGAATGTAATATTCATGCTTTTTATCTTAGTCTCTATGAAACCATATGGTAAAATAAAGAGTACAGGATATTTTAACAACTAAAAATTTGATAGATTTAAACAAGTTTTAGATTTCTTTGGAAAAAAATGTGCTTCAATCCAACTTACAAATGTTTGGAAATAATTATAAACATTTCCTTGAGAGGCTGAAGAGATGGCTCAGAGATTAAGAGAACTAACTGCTCTTTCAGAAGTTCTGAGTTCAATTTCCAGCAACCACATGATGGCTCACAGTCATCTGTAATGGGATTCAAGTCCTTCTTCTTGGGTCTAAAGAGAGTGACAGTATACTCACATACATTAAATAAGTAAATAAATAGAAATTCCCTTTATATTTGTGATGTTATGGAGGCTGTGTTCATTTTTTATAAGTAGTATTTTTTTTACTGTTTAATTTTAGTTTAATTTAGACCTTTTAAAACACAAAAGTTAACATTTCCAATTTGTGTGACTAAACTGAAATGATCTTTGAGCAGGCATTTTAGATTATTATTTCTCTATTTCAAATACTAAATAATTGACACAACAACTATCTTCATATTGTTATTCCAAACAGATCAATAAATTTATGATATAAGAAATACACTGAAAAGAAAAAGACATCATTATAATTTTTTTCTAAAAGTCAGATATTTGTGGTATGGGTTATTGAAGATTTTAGTTGTTTAACCTCAAAAAAGTAAAAAGAAAAAAGAAAAGAAAAAACTTTGAATCAACATAATTTTTAAAGTAAATAATAATTTATCAATATTTATTGAGACAATCACAAAAAAATCAGATTTATCATCAGCTTTGATGGATTCACAAATTCATCAAAAGCAAATTAATGCTGTATTTTGAATAGTTATATAATGCAGTATAATCCACAAAACTCCATTCTAGAGTATCATTTATTTCATTTGCAACAAAATATTTCCTCTTACTTGAAGTGGAATAAATTTAGACAATATATCCTACTAGTGCATTATGAGACAGATTGTTCAAAATTGTGAGAAATATTTTAGTCTTCCTTTTTAGCAGAGTAGGAGAATCTAGGTCTTTGAGTTGGAAAGCAGAAAGCAGTTCACAGCAAATCCTAGGAGCCTCCTTAAAAACACTACTCTGATTTTATAGGATAGAGATGCAGCTTTGTTGATATTATAAGATGTCATTAACATAACTAAAAGTATCATAAGCCATGCAGAATTTTTAAATTATGCTCAAGTATATATATATATATACACACATATATATAAACATATATATGTATATATATACATATATAAAAACATATATATGTATATATATATATATATATATATATATATATATATATACATATATAAACATCTCAAAGTGAATTGACAATACAAATTATATAAAAAGCACTTAGATAGATACCAGTGCTTAGGGCTTACCTTTTCTTGGTGCACTGTTTCTGCTCTGTAAAATCTAAGAAAGATACATAACACTGGATGCTAGACCTATGATTGATCTTTGTTTGCATCTCTTTTGGCATTTACAGTTCTGGGAGGTCCAGGTACTTGCCTTCATGAGTGCCATTATTGAGTCTAAAGGCTCTGTTCAGCACTTTTCCTTCATCCTCAAATCAAACTCCACCTCTAATTCATCATACAGGCAATCACAATGCCTATGGCCATCTCTTTCAGATACCCATCTTAGAAAACATGTATTATTAGCCAATATAACACAGAGTCGTATTTTTAGCCCTCAGTCTAGAGTCTCAAAGGTTCAAACACTCCTGCACATGGGGTTTAATTCTTCTATTCTTGCTTCCCTCATTTTCTTTTCTTTTTTTTTTTTTCTTTTTTTTTTTTTTTTTTTTGACTTGAGTGAGTGACTATTCTCAGCCCACAGAGAACAGGTTACATTCATTTAAGAAATGGTGTAGGTATTAAGATGGTCTATCCATAAAGTCATTCACCAACTGTTTCAATGAACAATGGTTCTGCTTGGAGGGTGGCACAGACATTAGATGAGGGTGAGAATTTGGTTCATTAGCTGTGATAATTTGGAAAAGCATTCATCTCAGAGAAAGAGTAACTTATAAAGTCCTCTTCTTCAAACTTGATACAAGAGTTACAACTTCAGTCTCACTTAGTTATTCTTTTACAAGCCTCATCCCTAGTTAATTGTCTATGTTTCTTTTGGGTATATACATACTTTTGAAATATATAAGCTGATCTGAAAAAAATAGTATAGTGTAAAAACATGAAATAAACAATCCTACTAATAGAGAGGCTGAGATAGGAGATGCAAGATTTCAAGATCCATATGTTGTACACAGCCAGACACTGTCACAAACATACAAGCTGACAGTGTATATAGATTGTACAATGTTGGACCTATTTCTCCAATTACCAAATTAGAGAGAGCATTGGATGACAATCAACAAATTTCCAATTCAATCGATTAGGATATGTTGGTAATATCAATCTTCAAATTAATATATTAAGAAAAAGTAAGTGTCATTTCCTGTTGTTTTTGTTGTAAGAGGTGGAATTAGGTTTGTGAGGATTTGTTGAAAGATTACCTTCTTG
>NW_022196891.1:42030197-42048800 GCF_008632895.1 Mastomys coucha | reverse complement strand
CAGAAATCCACCTGCCTCTGCCTCCCAAGTGCTGGGATTAAAGGCGTGCGCCACCACCGCCCGGCGTTGTTTATTTTCTTATGCGTGCCCCCTGCCATCTGGTTATCTCTAGTGCTACCTGCCCTTGCTAAATCTGACTGGAGCCTGTTCTTCCTGTGATCCTGGTTGTGTCAGAACTCCTCAGAGTCAAGCTGCCTCAGTGATCCTGTGATTCTGGGATCCTGGGCTTGTTAGATCACCTGGGAGTGTGGCTTTCTCTGTGTGTTATGGGACTGGCTGCAGAGCTTGTGCCCAAGGTCTGATCAGAACACTAACCCAGACAGTCCTGCACTTCCCTCAATTTCTACCATATTATCACTTCTACCTGAATTCCATCAACCTGGTTATAGTAAGATAATTGTCTTCTCATCATTTGGGGAAATCGGAGTAAAGTATTCTATCATTTGTTTTCTCACTACATCATCAATTCCTTTTCTTTCTCTAAAGATTCATGATAGAGCATATTCTGAAAGTCCAAGTTTTTTTCTCACCAGTTTTATTGAGGCATAATTTGCACATAAATTGTATATATTTATGGCCTAAGATAGGTACTATTTTATCTGTCCAATTTCTGTCAAAGTAACCACTTTCCTAGATATATTACAAGTAGGAAGTGAAGCATAGATAACTTTTGCTACTAAACATTGGGGAGATAATCTCACATTATAGTTAAAATTTCAATTCCAAAATGAGATGCCATGTATCACAAGGAGGAAAATGTAAAATGATCTGCTTTATTATTAACTTTTTATTCTTTTTTGTTTGTTTGTTTTTTGAGACAGGGTTTCTCTGTGTAGCCCTGGCTGTCCTTGAGCTCACTCTGTAGACCAGGCTGGCCTCAAACTCAGAAATCCACCTGCCTCTGCCTCCCAAGTGCTGGAATTAAAGGCGTGCGCCACCACCGCCCGGCTATTCTTTTTAACATTGTATTTTTCCTAGGCATGGTTATTGGAGATGTAAATCAAGTCAAAAAGCCAATCTATATCTGTCATCTATAGATCAAAAAGTGCAGACGGTCAGAAATGCCAAATGAAGCACCTGTTGCAGTTTAACATGCAGATTGAACATCTTCAAATACATATATACTCTCTTTTCCTTACAATGAAGGCCAGTACAGACATGAAAAGAGCAAGTACCTTGTTCCAGTAGTAATCCACTATTCTTAAAACTTTGATTCTCTATTAATCCACAAACTGATGGTTCAGCCTGAGGGTGGAGGGACAACCCAGTTTTTAACAGCACTTTCTAAGGTAGCACAGACACAAGAGCTCCGGTTCCAGCATGCATCTGAAAACAGCCACACCTGAAACCCCAGCACTGTGGGGACTGCAGAGGAATGCGTGCTCTGGGACGGTGTGCTACCAGCTTCTTCAAAAGTTTGAAAACTTAAGGTACAGTTAGAGAACTTGTACAAAGGAACAAGATGTAGATAGGTAGAAGGAGACACCCAATATCCTACTCTGTCGTTTGAATGCTCACAAAGTACATGCAGCCATAGAAAAATGCTAACACCCCCTACCCCTGCCGCCACACACACACATCCCACTAAGTCTATCTTAACCTTAACCACAAATGGATACTTCAGACAGAATACTGGCTGGCCAACTAAGAGTTTTGATCCCTTCCCCCTTTAGAAAAAGGGCTTCATAATAAGTATTACCAGGTCTATTTTACTACTGGGAGCAATGAGAAGTATCCTGCCTTAGCTTCCTTAAGTGTCTGAAATAGAAGAGTATTTGAATGAACTTCAAGACCATACTGAACTAATCCAAAAAAAAAAAAAAAAGTGTTGTCTTCTCTGCCAGATTATCACATAATACTCACAGAGATTTACTTAAGTGTTAAGTTTAAAGTGAAGAGTGGACCAACTTAAATAGAAACTATCTATCTCCTTTAAGAATTTAATGTTAGAAAAATAAAAAAAAAATGAATTTAATGTTAGCTCTTAAGCTCTTGCTCCCTTTCTTGTCTCTTACTCTCACCTCTCACCCCCTCTTGTCCCCTCTCTCCCCCTAACTTCCCCCCATCTCCACGTGACCATGGCTGCCCTCTGCTTCTTTACTCTTCTCCCTCTCTCTGCCTTTCTCCAAATAAAGGACTTAAAACCATGAAAAAAAAGAATTTAATATTAAATATTTAAAAGAAAAATATTACATAGAGGCAGGGAGAGGAAACAGAAAAGGTTAAGGGGTGGGAGTGAAGAACAGGAAAGTGGAGGAATAGAAAGGAGAGGAAAGGCAAGGGGAGGAAAGAGGAGAGAAGAGAGAAGAGGAAAGATGAAAAGAGAAAAAGGAGAGAAGAAAAGGGGAAGGAGAAAAGAGAAGAGAAGAAAGAAAAGAAGAGAGGAGAGGGGATGGGAGGGGAGGGAATGGGAGAGGAGAGGAGAAGAGGAGGAGAGAACAGAACAGAACGGAACAGAAGAATAAAACAACTAATTGGGCAGGTTTTATAAAACTACTTTGAGAAAATGAATTATAGTTTAAGAGCCCACTCTAGTTTTATTAATGAGGTGGTACAGAAAGATCTTTTCCCCTCATGTTATTTTTTAACATTCAGGGGTGAGTACACATTTTTCTATATAAATTCTGTCCTTTCAAAGTGACCTTCAGTTGCAGTCTATACATAATTTTAATGTATAGGGTTAGAATGACTTCTGTGAGGCTACTAAGGAAAGAAACACAGCTGTATCTTGCTTGAAAGACACCACAGGAAGATAGTTTTGAGGAGCCCTGGGGGTCTGGCTGGTTGATATTGTCGTTCTTCCTATGGGACTGCAAACATTTTCAGCTCCTTCAGTCCTTCTTCTAACTCCTCCATTGGGGTCCCCATGCTCAGTCTGATTGTTGGCTGTGAGCATCTGCCTCTGCATTCAGGTTTTGGTAGAGGCTCTCAGGGAACAGCTATAGCAAGCTTCTATCAGCAAATGCTTCTTGGCATCAGTAATTATATTATTTGATTTCTGTATGCTTTAACTTTCTCAATATATGCTAAGGACACCAATAGGAATGATCGTTTGTAGCTTACTAAAAATCACACCAAAAACCAGAACGGTGGCTCATTAGATAAATACACCAACTGGCGGGCTGAAAGCTGAGCTTGTTCGTTTCACAGAAACCACTAGGTGGAAAGGGAGAACTGACTCTTAAAAGTTGTCCTGTGACATCTACACATATCCAATGTCAATCATACTCCCATTGACACATACATACAACATGAGAAAATAAACAAATAAATAAACATGTGAATACTATAACTGGCTCAATTAATTCTCTGTAAGCCATTATATATTTTATCAAATGCTGTAATAATGGAGATATGTACAAGTGAGAACCTGTTCTCATTCATCTGTTGTACAGGTAGACCTTTTTTGTTTGTTTGTTTGTTTTGTTTTTGTCACATCTGATTTGTTCTTAATATCTTTTGCCAGGTAAGGAAATACAGTTTAGAAGCACTGCAACAGCATGCATTGGCAGCATTAGCTACTCCATAGGGCAAGGATTAACTATGGACATGTAAAACCCTAAAGCCAGGTCGTGATCCATTTGTTTGTTTGTTTATTTGCTTTAATGCCATTTTCATTTAGTTTTTGAACATGTAGATTTTTTCTAATCTTATGGATCACTTCCATAAGATGTTGATTTTTTGTTTGCTTGCTTTCTTGTATGTTTGTTGTTGTTTCATTTTGTTTTCTTTTGTTTCTGAAGCAGGTCACCTTACCGTCTAGCCCAGGCTAGCCCAAGCTATAAGCGTGTGAACAATGATTATTCTGTTCCCGAGTCATTTTTTCCTTTCCTCTCCTGCCACAGAAGCATCTCCCTTTGCTTCCACCTGGGAAACTAAATCAGATTAGAAAACAGACTCTCCATTGTGACATTCAGTAAAGCTATTAAGCAAGTGAAGAGATTTCCCTAGAATCTGAAGGCATGAAACTATTGTGAGGAGTCAGAGTCATTCCCCCTCTCCCCGGAAAAACCCATCAACTTTCAGCCATGTGGCACACAGTTCTGCAAATAACTACTAATTGTCAGGAGCGTTACAAAGGGTTTGCAGCAATATCTTAGGAAAATATTACAGAAGTGGCTTCCTGTGTGACACAGAGCTATATTTGAGGTCCCGTGAAGTTTTTCAGCACAGGTGATGAAGTATTTGAAAACTTTATAAGAACAAGAGAACCTATCATTCATTTTTCTCATATCTGACATTTTGATCTTGGACTATTTTCTTTATTTTTACATTATGTAAAAATATGTAATGTGTACTATATTAAAATACATGAATTCTGTTAGATATCACACACTCTCTAAACTAAAAGACAATTGTGAACACAAAACAATAGCAAAAACAATCCTTTCACACTGAGGGCAACCCTGCCAGAAGAATGAAGTCATTGAGTACAAGGTCGATGGGTTGAGACGTTTTACACAATTTGTACTGATTTATAAAGTTCTTGCAGGATGAATATCCAAATATACCAAACTCGCATATCTTTAATATATATACTAGTAAATGGAAATTACTCTTCAAAACCTATAATGAAACTGAAAACATTTGTCAAAATGCTTCTAACAACTGATACTTCTGTCAATGTCATGCCCATTGCATCCTTCCCGATGAACTAAGTGAGCAAATATTGTAGTTTAGCCTGCCTCATTTCATTTATTTTCAGAATAGATTACATAAACATTTGGTTGAGTCAGTTAATATAAATATTGTTTAAGAAAACAAATTTATGGCATTTTTTGCCTGCATGCATATCTGTGCACCATACCAGGATATAGAACTGGAGTAATGAACTGAATACAACATGGTTATGAGCTGCCTTGTGTGGTGCTCAGGATCGAAGCTCTGTTCTCTAAGATAGCATCCAGTATTCTTAACTACTAAGCTGAGTTTGTTTTTTGGTTAAGTACTCTCAGTGTTCTATAATTTCTTGAACACTTGGGGCTAAAAATTGTTTTTGCAATATTTTACATGGCAGTGTTGAATGTTTACCCTTATGACTGGCTGACTGTAAGCTGCAGACCAGCATCAGACTGTTGAACCATGTTTCCTTACACTAAAAGAAGAAAACAAATGGAAAGAAAGGAAATGAAAAGAAAAGGCTAGAAACTCAAAGTAGAAATTCTAGTAATTCACATAGCTTAATATGCTATTGTAATGTTAAAAAATGTTTAAATGAAATTATTAAATATTGGAAACTACTGTGACCTCAAAGGCATATATTTATTATGTTACCTCTGTAAACACATACAAGGTTTCTCTAATTTACATGAGTTATATATTATAATTTAAAAGAGAATCCTAGCAGGAGACAAAAATGTATTTATTACATAGCTGATTTTTATAGATCGGCTTATTTTACCATACTCCTTTGTAGATTTGCTTTTCTTTACCTTTGTTTGTGTTGTTCCTTTTGCTCTTGTAACAGGTTGTTCTCTTTTTTTTATGACAGTCTATATAGAATTGACTTCATTTTACAGAGTTAGCTTTAGTCTCTAAACATCGTGGGGATATTTTTGTTGTCAGTTCCACGGACTTTGAGCAGTACATCTGCTTTCATGCTATAAATCCCGAGAAGAAATCACAGTTTTTCTCCCAAGTGGGATGAATGGATTTGAATTGGACACCAGAAAAGAAGGACTGCTGTGCTATTTGTTACAGCTGGCCAACTTTGTTCAATTGAAGCAACAGGGATGTGTTGAAAACCGGGCTGTTTCCATAAGGTCATTATGAAGCCTGCTCTTGGAATCACCAGTGGAAAATTTCAAAGAATCTTCCCACGGAGCATAGATGTGTCTGTGTAGGCATGGTAGCAATCTTCCGCGTGGCTCACAGCTAAGCATAGCAAGCCTGTTACAGAGGGGAGCTGCGGAATCTCTTGTTCTTTGTGTGCTAGTTATAAAGTTTGACAGTCTTCTTCTCGGGTATTTACTGCTAAAAGACTGAAAAGGGTATTTTGTTTGTTGTTTTATTATGGTACATATTTATCAGTTAAAAACAACCAGTTTTCATTAAATAAAAAATTACAGTCATAAGACTTAGGTAAGGAGAGAAGTTTTGAGTTCCTATTAGAAAAATGCTTGGCTTTTTAAAATAATTTTTGGACATTTTCTTTATTTACCAACACAATAAACATACTGATACTATTCTGTCAGTAAGAACATAAGTGTACCATGTAAGCCAAGACCTTAAGATTTATCTACAATAAAACATCAGGCTACTGACTGAGTGCTGTCTGGATTATGCATTCTGCTTCATTCAAGAACTTCAAAGTCTCTAACAATAATATTCATTAAATGACATTACTTATTATTTTAGATATGATTACATACAATGAGAACCTATTGCACATGCACGGATCACTTATTTGAGAAACTGACTCAAATGAACACTTAAGAATGAAGGGAGAAGGTTATAATCACAAACTTATAGGCAACTACATTTATATACTGTTGCTATTTTATTCCTTTTTTTTTCCCTTTCTTAATTTCTTCCAGTATAGCACTCTGCCTTTTTCTGTCTTTTAGGTCACTGTTTTTTGTAATGAAGAAAGCAAGAAAAAAAAATGTCTACTAGTGCAGTGAGCAGATGGCTAATGCAGTCCCCTCGATGTGACTCCTCCTAGCACAGAAGTGAGCTCTGGACTACAAGGCAAACAGTGTTTATCATAGGTAGGATCATTATCCCCTTAGCCTTTTCATTAGTTCTTTGACCCCTACAGTTCAGCATTAATGAAACCATACTTCCTGTTCCTGAGGTCTCGGTACTATTTCACTAGTGTCCCAGTAATGGAGTGTGTGTTTACTGCAGCTCCATTACAGAGCTTTCTACTGTTTGCCCCTAGCATCAACCCCACACAGTCGTGGGTCTTTGACACACACTGGTAAAGTTCTAGGATGAACTGTGCTTATTAGAGCCCACCAGGAAGGCAAGCTTCTTAGTATAATTAGCTCCCTGGAGAACAATGGCTGCCTTCACAGCAGGAAAGCTTGAAGAAATTTAAAGTATGGAAAGCACAGAAAAAGGTACCTGTAATTAAGTTGCCTTTCTCTCTCTTTCCTTCTATCACATTTCTTTTTTCTTTTTCTTTGCCTTCCTTCTTTCACTCCTTCCTACTTGTATGTATAGAGAGTTTATTTTTAGATTTCATCTTGATTAGCAAAAGATGATTATAAATCTTGGTAATTAAGCCTCTCCTTGCTGAAGGTCACAAATTTAATTGGTATATGATGACAACGGTGTTCTTCTTGTAGTGAAAATTCAATAGAGTAATATACACACACAACACATACATACCCTGCCTAGAGTCTTCATTGGCATTCTTGGTAAAGGGTATTCTTAATTTTTTTTGTTAGAGATCTTTCTCTTAATAGTTCTCATTTTCTCCATATTTTCATTTCTTCCCCATCTGTATGTTGTTTGCTCAACCCACTATCCCATTAGAGCCTTCCTGTTGATAGCTGACAGCCTGTTGACTTTTGTTATGAATATACCAATTATCATTTTAATACCTTCAATATCTCTCAAGTGGTATGGGTAAGACATGTAAGTAACCCATAACAGCAAGAGGCACAAGCATGTTATCAAAGATGCCAGTAACATAAACTCAGTGCCTCTATGGCCTCAGCTTATATTTCTCATTCATCTGGGAGAATGAAATAGCCTGTGTTATGCCACCCACTTCACTGTCCAAATATTTGTCTAGTATAAAACTGTCCCTTGGGGCAAAACACTGGGGGATTTTAATAAAGGTCTAAGCAATCCTTAGTACATTTGTCTAGACTTGGGGAAAAGCATGCCTTGAAGGTCACCAAGGAACAAAAATGGTAATAAGTGCGGTGATTAAAATCATTGCGCAGTTCCAGAGTTCTTTTGTAAACATCTTTCTGAGTCAACTGTGAACACAGTGGAAAGCAGTCTGTTCAAGTCGCTGACTCTATAACTTTAGAAACTCTGAATCTGGGGTTTTAAAAGTCAACAATAAAGTCAAGATTTTTTACTCCCTAATTTTCCTGCTCTGAGGCTATATTTGCACAACACAATCAACCCTGCTGTTTCAATCAAGTTAGTGAGAAAAACAAGTCAGAAGAGCCAGCTGTTTGGCATTTTGTATATGAAACAGCTGGTTGATTGTCTGAATTTTTCATTTTTGAACTAATCTTGCTGTCATGATATAGAAACATCCTAAATACTGATTCATATCCGTATGAAGGCTAAACAGCTTCGATTATAGGGAATCAGGGGTAAGCAACCTTAGAATTGCTAAGACATGTTTTGGAGTGTCTCCATGACATATATAGGTAGTCAGATAAAGAATACCATGCTACTATAGGATAAGTAAGTTATTATTTTTTATTAGGAATCTAACAGAAAGGATTCTAATTTCTCTCAGCAGCAGATGCCATAACTACAATGAAGAATAAATGATTAATGTTTTTACTTAAAAATATTTTAAACAAGCTTTCCAGGATTTGTAAAATTATTTGAATCTGTGATCCTACATATTAAAAGTTGAGTCTAAATTTAGATACACACATCACTTCCTCTATGATTTGGTTTTAATTAGAATTCATATTTCTTAAATAGAATAATGTCTAGAATTATTGTGCATTATGCCATTCAAGCTAAGCAAATTCAGTGACATAAAGGAAGCCTTATGTTAAAGAATTACAGCCCCAAACATGAACATATATTTGTAAAATGGAAATAATAAGGTTAAATAAGTGTATCACCAGTTTCCTTATATTCATATCAAGCACATAATATGGTAGAGTCTCTGAAAAGTGACACTAATTATTAGTTTTATATTTATCAACTCAGCATGTTCTTGTGTTGAGTGACATAATGAAATAAAATAATTACCTAGCTCAATGACATATTTCATATTATTCAATGTTTCATTAATAAAATGTTTATTGAAAAAACTGTAAAGTGATATTATGCTAAACACTATTAGACTCTCTCTACACACACATATATATACACACACACATAAATGTATATACATATATATATTTGTTTAGTAACTACTACTCAAATATTAGTGGTATAAGATATTAGACAAAGATAATTTTCAGAGCAAAAGCAAATGCTTATAGTTTATTATTTCACTCTGCTGTATAAAAGGGCAGTATACACTAAGTAAAATGTGAATCAGATGTACTATCTTAAATACTAGCCAAAAGGGGAATGAGAAGCCAAGCATGCTAACCCACACAGGCACAGAATTCTAAAGAGGTGCATAACTAGAGGCGACTGGCTGTATATAACTCCAGCTCTAACTACAAGCACATAGACACAATAATATAGGCTCCTCATGAATGCAGATCCTATAGAATATCCCACACAGCAGACAGAGTCAGTGCAAAATATATTCGGTGTAAAGATGGTAAAGTAATATTTTATAACTCTTAGTAAAATATGTTCTTCACTCATGATGATTGTTTTAAGTTGAAGTGTCAAGAGAGAAAGAGGCAAGTTTATTTGAGGATATTTGCCTGCCTGCCTGTCTATTTGTCTGTCTGCCTGTCTTGCCTGTCTGCCTGTCTGCCTGCTGGCCTGGGTTCTTCTCTTTATCTCTCCCCATTACATTTCTTCTTTCCCTCTCTCCCTCACTCCCTCCCTTCCTTCTTTCCTTCCTTCTTTCTTTTCTTCCTTTCATGTACTCTTCTTTAAAAATTTTTTCAGGGTCTTTTGTTTAGACTAGGTTGGGTTTGAATTCTCTGTAGCCCAGAATGGTTTCAACTCCTTAAGGCTGTAATGATGATAGGCATGTGTCATTTGCAACCTGCTAATTTCTGTTGTTTTAAGCTAATCATTTTTTATTAGAGCAGTCTAAAAGTAAATAGACACCACTGGCTCTTAAAGAACAGAGTTTGATCCTGTGTCCTCTGGCACATGGCTTCAAGGCATTCTAATCAAAATTCTACGTTAAAAGTTAGGAAAAATCGCAAGACAATTAAAAAGATAACATATGCAATAAAAGTTATCATAAATGTAGCTGCCAATATCAGTTGCAGAATAAAATTTCACCTGATATTACTCTGGGTTAAGACAACCAGGCATATTTGAGTAGATTGTGGATGCCATTTTAACATTTTTATTAATAAAAGAAATCATATTTTTTTATTTTGTTTTTTTTGTTGTTGTTGTTGTTTTGTTTTGTTTTTTCAAGACAGGGTTTCTCTGTGTAGCCCTAGCTGTCCTGGAACTCACTCTGTAGACCAGGCTGGCCTCGAACTCAGAAATCCGCCTGCCTCTGCCTCCCAAGTGCTGGGATTAAAGGCGTGCAGCACCACCCGACATGTTTTCTTGACATAAATATATAGCTTAATTCTAATTGCTACTCATAATACAGAAAAGCACAACATGAGAGATCCAAAAAAGAGATCAAGACAAGAAAATTAAAAAAAAAATTGTGATCTCAAATAAGACATGATATCTATAATAACTTATCAAGTAAAGGGTTTGGAACCCAAGCTTGACAACCTGAGTTCAATACCTAAACCTCTCAGTTGGAGAGAATTAACTTCCCCATACTCTAACCTCCACACATACTGTTATATGAAAAGCATGTGTCTGTGCACACACACACACACACACACACACACACACACACATAAAGTAAAATATAGACTGACCTGAGTGAAAACAAAATATTAATTAATTCAAATTGAACATTATTTACAAGTATAACATTCACTAGAATAAAGTAAATGACAAAACACAATTTCATTACTTGTATATGGGAAGGGGGAGAGGTACAAATGCATTCATGCAGATCTATATAGGAATTTATTTATGTGTTCATGAGTGTGGAGACTAGAGTTCAACATCATTGTCTTCCACAATCTCTCCTCACTTTACTTTTTTACTTGGAGCTTATACATTCAAATAAGGCTAGTCAACTAATAAGCTTTAAAGATCTACCTTTTTCCTAACCCTTGTCAGTGCTATCTTCTCATCATGCAGGTTATTTTTTTTTAATGTGTTTGTTTTTGTTTTTGTTTTCTGTTTTTATTGGGTACTTTATGTATTTATATTTCAAATATTATCCCTTTTCATGTTTCCCCTCCAGATCCCCCCTCTCACCCTCCCCCTCTCTGCTTCTATGAGGATGCTTCCCCTCCCACCTCACTGCCCTGCCATTTCCCTACACTGGGGCATCAAGCCTTCATAGGACCAAGGGTCTTTCTCCCATTGATGACCAACAAGGCTATTCTCTGCTACATATGTGGGTAAAGAAGGAAACAGAAAATTTTCCATAGGTAAAATACAAATACTGGTTCTCTTTCAGTCAAAGTTGGTCATCTGGATACTAACTGTGATTCCATGACAGGTAAATTCCATCCTAGACATTTAACTATAATATTAACAAATGGAGAATCAGTTTAAATGTACTAAATCACCTCTTTTTTTTGTTTTATTTATTCACTGATGTCTATTTTCAAAAATGTCTTACTAATAGTTTCATAATCCATTGGTGAATATTGTATTATGATTTTCATATTAAATCATAATTTTATATGCTAATTCTTATCAAAATTCCAACATGATTTTTTATTGCCCTTGAAAGAATGATACTCAAATTCATTTGGAAAAAACAAAAACCAGGATAGCTAAAGCAGACCTGTACAATTAAAGAAGTAGTGCAGGCATCACAATCCCTAACTTCAAGGTCTACTACAGAGCTACGGGAATAAAAGCTGCATTAGATTGGCATAAACACAGACAGGATGATTGATGGAATCAAGTTGAAGACCCAGATATAAATTCACAAACCCACAAACAGGTAAATTTTGTCAAAGAAGCCAAAAGTATACAATGGGGAAAAAAAAAAGAAAGCTTCTTCAACAAATGGTGCTAGTCTAACTGCATGTCTGCAGGAAGAAGGATGCAAATAAACTCGTATCTATTCATGCTGCACAAAAGTCAAGGTCAAGTGGATAATGATCTCAGCATAAAACCAGATACATAGAGTAGGAAATATAAGAAAAAGGGAAATAGCCTTGAAAGAATTGGGACAGAAGACAATTTTCTAAACCAAACACTTATATTAAAAGCGCTAACACCAACAATTAATAAATGGGACCTCACAAAACTGAAGAGATTCTGTAAGGCAAAGGACATCACCAGAAGGACAACTGGCAGCCCACAGAGTGAGAAACGATTTTTGCCAGCTCTACATCTGGCAGAGGGCTAATATCCAAAATATATAAAGAACTCAGAAAATCTAGATATAAACAAACCAAATAATCAAATTTAAAAAATGAGGTACAGATCTAAACAGAAAATTCTTAATAGAGGAATCTTCAGTGGCCTACAAACACTTTTTAAAAATGTTAAGCATCCTTAGACATCAGAGGAATAGAAATCAAACAACTCTGAAATTCTTTCTTAAATCAGTCAGAATAGCTAAGATCAAAACAACTGTGACAGCTCATACTATGAAGAACGTGGAACAAGGTAAACATTCTTCCATTGCTGAAGGAAGTGCAAATTATACAGTCACTTCAGAATCAATATGTCAGTGTCTCAAAAATTGGGAATCAATCTAACTTAAGACCCAGTTATACCCCTCCAGAACATACATCGAAGGGAACTAAAATAACATCATGAAATTTGCAGGCAAATAGATGGAACTCAAAAAATTCCTCCTGAGTAAGGCAACCCAGACCCAGAGAGACAAGCATGGTATGTACTCACTGATAAGTGGATATGAGCTACAAAGTAATGGATAACCTAGAGAGGCTAAGTAACAAGCAAGGCTCAAAAGCAGACTACAGGAATCTCTCTGGGATGGGAAAAGAGAATAGAGATCACAGGTGCACTGGGGCCTTGTGGGAACAGGAACAGAAAGGAAAATGTGGGGAGTGGATTGAGCAAGAGATTAACTGAGAGAGACAACTAGAATTGGGGGTAATCTCTAGGATGAGCCAGAAACCTTTTGAAATATAAACATCAAGAATCTATGATGGTGACCCTAGATTAGTGTCCTGGTAATAGGAAAGTTGGAGCCTGAACTAGCCATCTTCTGTAACAAGGCAAGATTTCCTATGGAGAAATTGGGATATCTGCCCAACCACAAGGCTTTTACCTTCAATTTGTCCTGACTACAAAATTTGTTCTACTAAATGTGGTGACACAGAAATTGTGGGAATGGCAAACCAATGATTGATCCAGCTTGAGACCATGAGAACTCTAACTGATCTCCCTGCTTAAGGTATTCTCTGTCCACCCTTTTGTATTGGACATGCCCTCCTATACCTTCTATGAAACTGAAAATCTAAGATGATTTTCCTCATTAGACTTTGATTTCTCACAAGCCGCTGATGTAATATGTGTCTCATTCATTTTTAGTGTCAAATCCTGAGTGAAAATGTGAGGGGTTAAGATGTGCATGCATCTATTTGCAGTCCAAAATAAAAGTTATTCTGAATTCTGAAACATCTAATAGATGAACAATGAAAACTGTTAAATGATCCTATATTCAATTCCATATAAAATCTCTTTGGCCAGAAAGACAAGATCTTTTACCAAGAGTAACTTTTGATTAGTAATTTTCTTTAAAGACTGATGATAGATTTTATAGCAATATTGAATTCTATTTCTTTATAATTTTGCCTATTCTCTTGTTCCACTCTTCAAATATTTGTTATTGTCACCATTGCCAGAAACAAATCTAAATTCAAAATTCAATTTCAAAAAATACAAAGTTAAAATATTTAGAATAAACTTTACACACACACACACACACACACACCACATACCACTAAGGCATTAAGAATACTTATAGTTTGGTATTTTGATTTCTTTATACTTTTATACAGAAATATAAAAAAATGACAACTTATTTTCTTCTTTTAGGAAAAATGTGACAGAAACGCTTTTGATTTTCATGAAGAATTTTCAAGAAATTCTTGTCAAGCTTAACAATAAATAATCTAAAATCATTCTGAATCTATTGTGGTATTAGAGGATGATTATTAATTTTGTTTAGGTCAGCATACAGAGTTTTAAATGAGGTTTTTGGGATAAATGTAAGCTATTTTTCTTGAAGACTTATGTGAGTTATTGCTATTATCCTAAGAACCATAAAAGCATATAAAAAAATAGTCTCACTTCAGTCTAAGCAGTTACATTGGTATGATATGATGCTTCATCTTAATTTGCATGTGATATTATCAATGTTCATCCAAATAAATAATATCTAAAATTTGCTTTATTTTCATCATTTTGGGGACATTTCATGATTGTCTTATTAATAGACTTATTCTATCTAGTAAGATGAATTATGGCTTGATAATGACTATTCAATTTTTTATAAATGCATTGCCTTTTACTTGATTTTATCAGTGTACATATACAGAATCACAATTTTGCTACAAGTCATATTCTTTTTCTATATTTTTGTTTAAAACAATTGTCTTAAAAATTGTTCTTTGTAGCCAGGTTAACTTGGTACCCATCTTATATTTCTTGTCTATCTTTACCCATTTCTTTTTCTCCTTGTGAAAATCTCAGTGGCATTAAAATACTTTCATTACAGTTGTACAAAAATGTAAAACCATTCTTGAGATTTCTAGTTATACCTTCAGATGTAGTAATATGATAATAACAAAATTAAAGAGCCATGAAAAAGTAAGGAAAACAAGTTTATGTCAAAAGAATAAATGGTAGCAATTGAAAACGAGCCACCTGTTTCTCATTAAGCAAACAAGTTATGTGACATACAATTCAGTGGCTGAAAAATGTTTTTAGCATCCCAGGATTGCTTATAATGCTACAATGCTAGGCTGTTGAATGTGATATCAAGGGAGCAATGTACCATAACAATTTGTTACAGAGTAGTCACTCTAGTGCAAAAGAATCTTCAAAAAGCAGAAGTTATTAATCATGTGATTGTAGACAATGCTTCCTCTATCTTACTCTCAGTGTTAGCAGAGAAGAAAAATCAGTACAGCTGTGGTTAGCAGAGGTCATGTCTTAATGATTTTGCTGCAGTGGTGATTCCCTTACTTTAAATGGGTAGGAATACAAGGAAAGAATGTTAACGACTACTTATTCTTTCCTTAGAGTTCTAAAGTAGGCTTGTGGGAAGGAAATAGACTTTGCAGGTACAGCATATTCCCAAGGGGTACTGATGTCATTAAGCTGGGCATCCCACTCTAAGGATAACAGTTATAGCTAGTTACATAAAAATACAAACCAACAAACAAAAACAAATCATAGAGTTCCAGAAAAACTAACTAAAATATGAACAGGGAATTGAGCACATATAGCAATTGCTTCATGGACTTTCAAACTTGATTTGACTTTAGTTTCAAGTAGTATTACTATGCATGCAAATATATGTAAGTTGATCATCAAAAATTTAAGTCATTTTTACTCCATAGTAATTTTCTTTGAAAACATATCCACATGTACAAATATACCTTCCCATACTCTTTGTTGTATATTTATGATAGACTTGTCACACATTAAAATTGCTTCTAGTAAAGCTTGTCTAAAGTCTTATTTTTTTCTACAGCAAATAAGATAAAAATAATAATATGCATATCACACATACATTATGTTATGTGCATATATGCACATATGTTATTTGCGTATAACAGCAGTAAAAAAGCAGCAACCATGTTTGGAAGACTAGGAAGTGTGGCAAGTAAAAAGCAGTAGGCATATTTTACTATGACTGAAATGCATGACATTCTGCAGTCTTACAAATGCTTATGAGAAAAGGGTGATACAGGTAGTAATAAGTACAAAACCACTCATTTGGGGACAGTGTTATTGATCAGGAAAAATACAAATGTGCTTGCATTAGTGCAATGAAAAGTCACTAAGGTTTTTGAACATGTCAGAGGCCTGATTTAATACATATTTCAAAACAATGGCCTCTACATTCTATACTAATATCACACTGGGCTATATAGGAAGAAGAATAAAAATAGAATAGCTTGGAGAAGATCTGAGACCACATCCACAAAATCCATTCATGAAATGGACATAACTGTACATATATGTATCCGAAGAGTTATAGGAAGAAGGTAGAGACAGACAGACCTACGGAACGCCAAGGTAACCAGTCCTATGGGAATGGTAAACTTTCAGTTCAGTAAAAAAAAAAAAAAAGAAAGAAAATGAAAAAAGAAAAAGAAAAAGAAAAATTTACCTCAAGGCAATAAAGCACAAAGCAATAGAGAAAGACACCAAGTACCTTTCCCTACCTCATATATGTGCACAGATGTGGTTAGAATCTACAC
Organism: Mastomys coucha; assembly: GCF_008632895.1. Taxonomy (NCBI): domain Eukaryota; kingdom Metazoa; phylum Chordata; class Mammalia; order Rodentia; family Muridae; genus Mastomys; species Mastomys coucha. The sequence goes on along the minus strand of NW_022196891.1, from coordinate 42,032,499 downwards.
ACTTATTTGTATGTACACTAAACCCACACATATTGTATGTACGGAGACATACAATAATAATGAGAGCAATTAGAAAGTATAACTCAGGAATTTCCATTCGATTAAACGTGAACTTCGAAAAATGTAAATATGCAAAAATGTAAATGTTTGTAGCTTTAATGCTCTGTAGTGTAAGATTATAATTTATTGAAATTGGGGATTGTTGAAAAAGACTGCAATATAAAATGTCAAGATTTTAGTTATGGCTATATTTGCTTCCTATTTTATTCATTACCTGCTGAGACAGGTAATGATAGTACATTTTCCAACTGAAGATACACATCTATGAGTTCTTAGTAAGGTGATTTTTATACACAATGATGAGACTGACTGATGTTATAGAGAGGACTGGTGATAACATTGTGAAAAAGAAGGGTTCATGGGTCTACATTCTACATAGGGTGTGAAATTTTGATATTTGTAAAAATAACAACATTCACAAAATGATTTTTCAGAATAAGCTAGAGCATTAAGTGGAGTACTTTCCTAGTAAAAAATAAATTGCCGGAGACATGATGTGCTAATCTCTTATAAAAGATCAAGGGAGATGATGACTAGGAACTAACTACTGAGTAACTGACCACAAACGTCACTAGGTTCTGTTTGCAATAGTTATCTGATTAGTAAGTAGAGGTGTGGATATTAATTGAATGAATTTAAGGCAATGAAAAACGAAGGTCACTCATAAGGTGATTTGTTCTTACCTGGATTGAGGAATGTGATGATAGATAAAAAGATAAATAGTTGAGTTTAAAAATATTTAATATTTTAAATTTTATGCAGATGCTGAGAATTGTATAATGATCTCTTTGCCTTCATAGATTCTTCATCTGTGATTTAACCAACTTCAATTATAACACTTTCAAAAATACTGTATATACTAAAGAGACATTTCTAGTTCATTAATTATAAACCACACACTCTAACAACTACTTGCCAAACATTTACATCGTGTTATGCATTATTAATCTATAAATTCATTAATATTAAAAAGGAGCATATCAGTTATACACAAATACCATCTGTATCAGTTACATTTCTTTGCTGTTATAAACATCATGAGCAAACCAACTTATAGAAGAGTTGATTTTTGTCTTCTAACTTTAGAGGAAACACCATAACAGGGAGAGAGAGAGGCACAGTAACATTTGGCCAAATCAGAAAATCTACAGATGACATTTCAACCACACAGAAGAAGCCAAGAAAAAGATCAGGAGGTAGGGAAGGGATATGAACTGCCAAAACCTTATCTGACTTACATACTATCTCTGGCATGATTACATCTACAAAACATTTCATAATTTCTCCAAATAGTATCATCAATTGTGGGCCAAGTGTTTAAATACAGAGCCAATAAGATGTATTTCTAATTCAAACAACCATACCACATCACTTTATATAAATGACTTTAGCAGCCACTACCAAATTCAATCTCACATGCAAACTCATTTATGCATCCTTTCTATAATAGAAGAGACTGTGGTGATCATGATATTCTGCCAGGAGATCAAATATAATACATGATTGAGAAGGGCAATATGTTGGATTAACCATGGACAGGGTTATGGTTTAATACACAAGCAAAACCACCAACCTAAATGAAGATCAATACATAGTAGCAGAAAGATAGAAAATTGGGTGGAATTCATGAAATGTAACTACCATTTTCTCAAAGGACTAAAGAAGTTATTCAGATCAGAAGAAGACTCAAAGGGGGATTTTGAATGTCTGCTGAAGGAGAACTTAAAGTCCTGGAACAGTGTGTATCTATCGTACATTTCAATAGTATGGAAAATCACTATGCACCAGACAATCATCATTACAAAGAGTCATCTGCACCACAAAGAGCTTTTTGAACAAGGTAGGTAGGTATGAAGCTCATGTGAAGTAGATCTCTCTTCAACAGGAAAATAATCAAAGCTAGAGATTTATTGTATACATTTGATTATGTATACAAGGCAGTAATTAAAAGGATAGATATTTGGTTCAGAATTTGATTTAAAAAGAAAGTTTTAAGAGCTGTATAAGATTCATGGAACTTTTCAATGGTTATTCTGTAGAGGTGAACAGAAACTCGAAGCCTTAAGAGTAAAACAATGCTATTGTTTAAGTGTATTGAGTATATTCTCTTCAAATTAATATTATATAGGAAAACAATTACTGAAAATATGAATGTAGAGTATTGTTGAGAACCACCAGAGACCTGAGAAAAACATCCTGACCCAGAGACCTGAGAAAAACATCCTGCCCCAGCTGGCTGAGC
>NW_022196891.1:41969153-42030029 GCF_008632895.1 Mastomys coucha | reverse complement strand
CCATTCTTTATTCACAGGTTGTGACCCTCCTCGTTCCCCCAAATAACTTGACCTGCAGGCCAGGTCAGAGCATCTGTTTTGTAGAGGGTGTTAAGTTAGTATGAATTAAAGGAAACTTTGAAGGAAGTTGAAAGAAAACAATGAGAATAGCAAATCAGGTAGAATATTCCATACTTAGATGATTATTTTTTGCTCTGAGGATTAATGATAAAAATGCACATAATTGTCAAGTATACACATATACATAGTCGTTTAATATTTTACTTAATTTGTTTCTTTAGATAAAAATCATCATTTCATACTAGTGGAATGATGTAGCAAGAAGATCACAAAAAGTTTTTAACACTACTACAAAATTTCTCTTGGAATGAGTAGATGTAGAAAGGTTTTAAACTGAAGTATTCATGATTAGTAGTGGCAATGGGCTGCGATATACATTAAAGTGTTTATTAAGAAAAATTCATAAGTGTGAGCTGAGCCTAAACTAAATACAGACTATATCAAAATAATATAGCAACAACTAAGTAATTAGATTATAGTCTATTAAAATATTTTACACACCAACCATGTTTGGAAGTGCTGTCACATAGTGACAGAACTTAGGTAGAACAAATTCAGTCAATTTTATTTTTGTTTTAAAATTATTCTACAGTTTCTCCCTTATTACCTGGTGTTTTGTACTCATCATTTTACTCTTAATGTGCTCAGAAAATTGGGTGTGTTATCATGATGATGTAACAACCATTGGAGATGATAGCTGATACTGGAGAGAATACCAATAACTGTGTTTGTAGCTTGAGTTCAAGGGAGGTTTACTGCAGTACCTGCAAAGCTGCCTGAAATCAGTGTGCTGAGGGACATAATGTTATGGCAAGAGATTTTCCATTTTGCCTCATTAAGGTCATCATTTATTAGCACAAATTGTAAAAATTGAGCAAACAGGGATGTCTCATAAAAATACCAAGGAGCAAGGAATGCCCATTAAGCCTAATGACAGAGCTTCAGAAGGGTTTACCAAGCAAACATCAGTTCTCAGGAGATGCCCTAATTGTAAAGAGTAATGCCCAGTTCCAGGAAACGTCCCCAGGAGGGTGGATCTCCCCCCACCACTCCTACGTGCAATCCCCCCTCACCTGGGGCATAGAGGTCAATGAGAACAAAAGACAATGGGCTCTACCAATGAGAGATAACCAACTCATGCTGTAAACCTATGTACTGAAAGATATAAAAAGTGTGTGCTTTTGTTTCTGGGGGTCACCTTTGCTCTGAATGTAGGACGACCCCATTATACTGGCAATAAAAACCTCATGCAATTTGCAGTGATCTCCCTCCTGATTCTTCATGAGTGGGGCACCCATGCTGAAATTAACATCTTGGTGCATTGGCCGGGAAATAGTCCTACAGTTGTGGAACCAGTGACTGGAGATCGGAGGATTGCCTACTCAGGAGATTTCATGCATTCTAGCAGGTACTGCGGTTGATTTTTGTGTTTGTATCTGCCTTCTCGCATCTGTGACTGTAATACATGCAGCTGCAACAGTTTGTTGGTTTTGCAAGGCAGGTAGACATACCTCACCATTGCAGGCAGAAGTCGGATCCGGGTCCATCCAGGGGTAGTGGCAGCGAAAAGGCCACTACTGGATCTTTTGTTTTCTGCTTGGGGTCCTCGTGGCAGGGGCACCCCATCTGTCTGTATCTGGCCCCTGCCGTGTACAGGGGCAATTGGTTCATCTCAGAGGTGTGGCAGGCATGGCAGAGCAACTCTGTGATTTCACTTTGATTATCTGTGTGTGCAGGGGCACCTAGTGTCTGTAACTGGGCCCAATTGACTTTCTCTGTGTCATGGACCTGGCAAGGTCAAGCTGTCTGTGTGGTAACTCTGTGTTTCTTAGTATCTTGTTCTGTGTATTTGGACTTTAGACTGACTACTTATACCCCCCTTGACTGATGGATGGACGTTAAAGCTTGGGCAGTAGCTGCAGTGGTGGCAACAGGTGTGGCCTGCGCTCCGGGAGGCTGGGGACTGCAGCTGCTGCTGGGCCTTGGGCAGGGTGTGTGCTGCGTGTGGCTCAGTGGTCTGTCTGGGGCCACAATGGGGCTGTGGCAGTGGTGGAGGTGAAGCTGCAGGGATGCGCTGCCCGACACACCCGCCTGAAGCCAGTGCTGGCAGCTACTGCTATGCTGGCTGGGGGATGCATGACTCACCGCCCTTTTCAGCACCTCTGCTTCTGGCAGGCATGAGCTCCCTAGTGTTGAAGCATTCGAAAAATCCCAGGGCCGAAATAGCAGGGGACTGCCTCCTCTGACCGGCAACCAGTGCTGCCCAGACACACTTCCACGGTGGCAGCAGCGTCCTATGACCAGCTCCTGGATGGCTGAGAAAGACCCACAAAAAATGGAGTTTGCCGGTAGACTCATTTTTTAAAATTATTATCCTGGGAGTTAAAGTTTGTATATTATTTCTTTTTCCTTTTTTCTCCTTGGTTGGGTGGTTGCCAGGGTAAGGGGACTCACTCCAAAGTTGGGTCATGTGACCCAAGCTTGCCAAGTTAGAACAAAGAACAGCTCTGAGCCGAGCCCCCTTGCTTTGGCAAATTACACACTAGGTCTGTGAGAGGAAAAGAACAGTGATAATAGTTTTCTTTTAACATATATTGGTAAGAGTCTGAGGCACTCTAAACAAGAGAGTCAAACAGAAGAATTAGTTTGCCTTAGAAATAAAAAGTGAATAGCTAGCACCCTTGTCCCTAGAGAATATAAACCTAAGAAGGAAACCTGGAACAGCTGGTGCACTCTTAGCATTAGCAAAATAAAGAATTTTATCTTGTCCTTTACATCAGAAATGGAGACTTTCCTATTCGGAGACTTTTAGGCACTAAGAACCCAAATACCACCCAGATAGATTTCTTTGTATTTATGATTAAAGGTTTTGTTTTTGTGTTTTGGGAAAAGATGATTATAGTATTTACACCTTCCAGAAACCTAGATTTCAGAGAATCAAAAAAAAATACATCTTGATGATACTGAAAATTTGTTTTGAGATTCATATGTTGCAGAAATGTACAGCCTTGGTGAATTTCTTCATCAAATGTACTAAACTGGCCTGCTTGAACTCCTGATGTCCTGAACTTCAGCCTGATCCAGTCAGGACACAGACATCAGAAGACTAATAAATTTTGTTTTTCTCCCCTCCCCTCTTTATAATATCTCAATGCCCCCTGTTCAGCTTGAAGAAGTTATGATGAGTCATAGACCCACTTCCCTGGTCTTTGGGGCTAGAGGAGGTGATTAATAGGGGTCTTTTTAGGAAATGTAAAATGGTTATATTTGGAATAGGAAAAAAAGTAGCCAGATTTAATTAATCTCATTTAATAGAAAGCCTTATAATTTGTTATTGAGTTGAAGTCATATATTCCTATTTGGTACAAAATTTATTTTGATGCAGGATCAAAGTTATCTTTGGTAAAAGGACCTTCTGATAATGCTTACCCTGTACTGAAAATGATTTGATTGGTGCATAGATAATTTAAACTAGAAGCATTGTGTGACTAGAATTTGATCAGGCTTTTGAGTATTTCTTTAGATACACAGCTTATTCCCAGAAAGTGTGCTTTAACATTTATATCACTAGTTTTAAGTTTTGTATCCTATATTTCTAGTAGTAATTGGTAAAAGTTGAGGTTTGGGTTATAAACCGTTTACATCTTAAACTGGTATGCAAGAAATGAGTAAGAGCTTTTAAATTGAGAATTTGCTGTTAAGATAAGGTGCACAATAGTGTTCTTACTGACTGAGAGGTATAGCTGATACAGTTCTGTTGTGCATACTTCAATACCAAAAGATGAAGTTTTCTATATTCTCTTAAGAGATTTCTGGTTTCAGTAAGGGTTGCCTGTAGGGCTTATAAGTAATTCTTTTATTTCCCTAGTAGATAGGGCTTAGACCCAGTCCTTCTTTTACTGCTATTATAGACAGATTTGAGATGTTTAGACCTCAAACTGTTGAGTTTAGGGACAAATTAACAGATTTATGGCTCTGAGCTTATTGTTAGGGTGATTTCAAGATTTTAATTATAGTCCAGACTACTTTACATAGATAGTTGGTTTTCAAAAACATCAGAAATCCACAGAATGTGACATTTGATATTATTTATTGATCTGGCTAGAGACTTGTCTGTTCTGTACAGGACCCCTTTCTCAGACTCAAAGAAGAATTGAGCATCATTGGAGTTGCTCCAGTTGTGGCAAAACAACCACTAGGCAAAAGTTGCCTCTTCTTCTGCAGACAATACTGTCCAAAAAGGACACACAGGCCTAAGACAGCTTATATCTGCCAAGACAGAGTAGGCAAGTCCTTAATGTTCCTGTTTTCAGACATTCAAGGGCCAGAAGGCTGAAGATTGATGTTCCAACGTTTTGAAGTAAGGACAGTCCAGGTGTCCAGCAGTCCTTATCAATTGGCAATATTTTTGGAAGCAGTGTTAGGCTTCCCATATATTCTCTATTATTCAGTCATTCCTGGATTTCTGATGGAGTTGAAAGACTACAAAAGTTAGAAGAGATGCAAGACAAGTTGTAAAGGGAACTAGTGCAGGTAGCTGAGAAAGTGTTTTATAACAGAAAAAATGGAGAAAGAAAAAGGAATGTTGCAGAAAGACGGTAAAAGGGCATGGTGAAGAGATAGACCATTTAGAAAAAGGTCTTTGAAGATGGAGTCTAGTAAACAAAGTGGGGACAAGTGTTGAGCAATTTGGAGACAAAAGGAAGAAAAGAGTCAGAAGGAATAAGAGGCTAGAGAGCTGAAGTGGGATAAGAGACAGGAAAGAAGAGAAGCTAGGAAGCTTGAGAGCCTAGTAAGATAGTGCCTGGCAATAGAAGAAAATTCCTTGCTAAAGACCAGTGTGCATACAGAAGGAGAAAGGACACTGGGCAAGAGGTTGCCCCAAAAGGCCTTTGTGTGGGTCAGATCCCACAAACCCATTAACACCTGTGAAATAGTTCACACCCTCTGATAAAGAATCTAGCTGGGTACCTCCTCCCACCCTTAGACAACTAGTGGGCCTGCGCCTCAGGGATTACAATTTGTGTAAGTTTAGAGATTCTAAATAACAATAATGACTTTCGTGTTCTGGTCCAGATAGTGCCTAGATTGCTGTACCACCCTTATGAAGATGTACTGAATTACTGGGATCCTGAGGCTGGAGACTTAGTAAGACACAAAAGAGAGTTAGGAGTTACCCTGGCAGTTATGTTAGGACTGGGCTTTGGAACTGCAGGGGCAGCTACAGGAGCATCTGCTATTTTCTTGCAGCATAAGGCTTATGGGGAGTTTAGAGCTGCCATTGATTTAGATATAGAGAAAATAAGAAAGACTTTGACTGATCTCCAAGAATCCCTGACCTCCCTCTCAGAGGTGGACCTTCAGTATAGGAGAGGATTAGACTTAAAGAAGGAGGTCTGTGTGCTGCACTAAGAGATTGAGTTCAAGGCAAGAGCTGGTTTGAAAGTTGGTTTAATTCCTCTCCTTGGTCACAATTTTGATCTCTACACTTCTAGGACCACTGATTATACTCCTATTATTGCTTACTTTTGGCCCCTGCATTTTAAATTCCTTGGTTGCCTTCATTAGATAGCATTTCAGTACAGTACAGGTTATGAAATTGAGGTAATGATATCAGGAAGTGAACCAAGATGAGATACAGGAGTGTAGCACATAATCTCAAAATTGAGATATTCTCAAGAAAGACAAGGAAATGTAAGAATTGAGCAAACAGGGACACCTCATAAAAATACCAAGGATCAAGGAATGTCCATTAAGTCTAAAGACAGAGCTTCAGAAAGGTTTACATCCGTCCCCAGGAGATGCCCTAATTGTGGGGAGTAATGCCCGGTTCCAGGAAACGTCCCCAGTAAGGGATGGATTCCCCCCACACTCTTACATGCAATTGGTATCTCCCCCTCACCTGGGGCATAGAGGTCAATAAGAACAAAAGACAACGAGCTCCACCAATGAGAGATAACCAACTCATGCTGTAAACCTATGTACTGAAAGGTATAAAAAGTGTGTGCTTTTGTTTCTGGGGGTTGCCTTTGCTCTGAATGCAGGACCCCAGTATACTGGCAATAAAAACCTCATGCAATTTGCAGCGATCTCCCTCCTGACTAGTCACAAGTGGGGCACCCATGCCGAATTTAACATCATCTAAAAAGTGAGCTGGACACTTGTTCAACTCCAGGTGCAATGATATATGACAAAACAAAAGCGAATTTCTGCTGCTGCTTGGTAGGGCTATATTAAAGCATGATCATCATAAACATTTCAGCATCTGGTCTTTCAGGTGTGCAGGATAACGCCCACCTCTATTTATCTGGTTCATGCAGAACAGCACACAAGATATAATCATATAGTAAAGGAGCAGGCTATCTGACTTAATACTATTGTTCATGCCTGAGAAAAGCATTTTAGTTGTAAAATATCTTTTAGGAAGATTTCACTCAGCATTTTTACACTAAACAATCAAATATACTCTGAAGAATAGAAGTATAAAATAACATCAAATATGAGGCAGCTCACAAAACCTTTAAGGGGACAAGAGAGCTTGAATTTATGTAGCCAATCTATAGACAACTATTGTCTGAGAGCTGTAATACACAGGAATCATCAGTGAAATTAGTAAGGTATGCAATTCAACAGCAGGATCCCCACTACTACCGTTAAAGTCCAAGAAAATGTATACTTCCTTTGATAATGGTCATTCTCATGGATTGCCTCACAGAACCCTGCCACACCCACTCATCTACTCCAGTAAAGTATATAATATTAGGGTTAAAAGCCTGATCATGGACAAGAGGTGTTATGACTTCAAAGGGAGTTTGTGCCTCCTGGGTATTCAGTCATTCGTGGCATCCCCTAACTCAAAGGTAGCCCAGATATGTCCTTGTGAACTTGTGTAGTAGGTGCCCACCAAGATATGATTTACTAATAGCTAGACAAAATTGGACATTGCTCTCTGACCTTTACCAATGTTCCAACATCTTAGCCAAACCCTGGCTTGGAATTTCGTAAAGAATGTTACCCATCCAGACTTCGACATTGTGGGTAGGGCATTGAAGCTTACAGAATAGGAGACTTATTCCAGGACAAGGTCAAGTAGAATCCTCATTCTCAGTCAAGTACTGCAGCTGAACCACTCCTAGGAATTAGCAAGAAAAAGACTGGTCTCTATTATCCCAGAAGATTAGCATAGTGGACCTTTTACTAAGGATGGGTGGGACCTTGAGCAGAGTGTGTATGTGAGAGACAGTGTGTAGCAGGCAGCATTCGAGATTCAAGCCTCTACCCTCCTGGCTGATGCACCCACAGCCTCCCCCCTCCCTCGGGACTCCAGCCAGGCCACATGGGCCCAAGCATGCTTGGAGCCCAGGGGTGCTGCACTAGTTCAGAGGAGATGGCTGCTGCTTTAGACCCAATGTGTTTCAGGTGGCCTCAGATGTACCTCAACTGCTGAGCTGCCAGATTTTTCATCTTTCTCTTGTAATGACTGTAAAAGTCTGATGCCATTTTTAACAAATACATTCATACTCAGCACTTCCTTGTGTCAACTCTGTCACTCGCTGAATTTTTTGCCCACCCAACCAGAACTCTCACCCCACAGAACAAGAGGTGCCCACAATGAACCTAGTCCATGGCAGAGCCCATTGTAAATAAATCCTCACACCTGGGAGCTCTTTGGAGAAGTATAAAATGTCACTCATTTCTGCTGACTAAATAGGTTGTATTAATGAATCTGGCATTGCACTTTAGAAGGCAAATCTTAATGCTAAACTATTTTCAAAACAGAATAACTATTTGAGATAATAGCAATATACTGTACAGTTGTCAATTCCATTTATTCTACAAATGTATATTTTACTTTCTAATGTTCTTTCAAGTGATAGTATTTGGAAAGTTCCTAACCATGATTTGTTAGGATTAAATTAAATCATGTTAACATTTTTATGTTAACATGATTAACAAAAATTTCAGACACTGTTATTAATCTGTGAAAACATCTTATTTGTAAAAAGAGTCAAGCATATATGATATATACAATATATATCATATATATGATATAGTCAGATTCTGTTATTTGTTAATAATAAGTAACAGATATTCAGGGAATTATTAGAGACATTGAAATTATATAACTAGAATATCTAAATAGTCATAATTTGATATTTTGTCAGGCTTACTCATAGGAAGAAAAATGATATTTTATGATATGTCATCTTCATAACAATCACATCTATTATTGATACTCAGTTTTTCAACCATTTCTTTTTCCAATCTTGGCTAGTGTGAATTCTGCCTTAGAAGGTGAGATCATTCAGTGTCTTAGTCACTGTTCTAATTTTCTGAAAAGACACCATGACCAAAGCAACTCTTATAAAAGTAAGTATTTAAATGAGGCTTACAATTTCTAAGGTTTAGTCCTTTATCATTATGGCAAGAAGTTGAAAACAAAATTCTGAACCACAGGCATATAGAGAGGGATGGAGAAAGAGAAGGAAGGAGGAGGAGAGGAGGGAGGAAGAGGGAGAAGGATAATGAGGAGAAGAGAGAGATAGACAGACAGAGACAGACAGACAGACAGACAGGCAGACAGACAGACAGAATGGATGTTTGGAGAGGCTTTTGAAATGTCAAAGATCACACCCAGTGGCATATTTTCTCCAACAAGGCCATAGCTACTCCAATAAGGCCATACCTCCTAATTCTTCCAAATAATGCTACTCCCTCATGACCAAATAGCCAAGTACATAAGCCTACAGGGTCATCTTACTCAACCCAGCACATTCCACTCCCTTATCCCCATAGGCTTACAACCATATCATGAAGTAAAGAGCATCTAATACAATTTCAAACATGTCCATAGCCTTTCACAGTTGTAACAGTGGAAGTCCAAAGTTCAAAGTCTCTTCTGAAACCCAGGTTATTTTTTTAATTGGCCAGCAGGACAAACTCCAAATTCTGCATCTCAATGCCTGATGTCAAGGTTCTATAGCTCTTCATCTCCTTTCAGCTGCTGACCACAACATACTTTTCTCTCTTGTGCTTATTCCACAGTGGTCTTCACCTTCACTTGGCAGGTATTGCTACACCCACTCGTCTACACCAGTTACATCTACAGTATCGGGGGTAAAAGCCTGATCAAAGACAAGAGGCATTATGGCCCCAAAAGGGAGCTTGGGCCTCCTGGATATTCAAACAGTCGCTGGTATCTCCTAACTCAGACGTGCTCCAGATTAGTCTTTCCAATCGTCAACACGCCCTCTTATTTAGGCATAAAGGCACCCCAAGAAATGATTTGTAAATGGTTAATATTGGGCATTGTTTCCAGGCCAGCACAATGTTTCCAAAATATCCTAATTCAATTTCTAGCTGTCCTTAGCTTAGAATTTCTCTCAAGGAATCTGCCTTATCAGATAGAATGTCCTCAGAGTTAGCGACAAATGTCAGGCACCATTGCTTACTGTTAACATAGTTAAAATTCTCAGGGTGGTCCCACAGAAGAAAGAATGGTTTTACATACTAGAGAATAATCAAAGGGCTTCCCTCACTCAAGGACATTAGCTAGAAGTGTTAGGTTGGCACCTCCTAGTCATTGCCCCTAGCAGAACCAGAGAATTAGCATAGGAATACCAAAATGCCTCAACAGGGAGTGCTACATTCCTCTTCCATCTGCTTCACACCTGGCTACCAGACCCTACTGATGTTGGTGTCCTGGTCACTTGCCTACATGACCTCAGTCTTGCGTCCCTTGCTGTAACCCCCGCCTGCCTACATGACTCTTGTCATCTGTCCTGCTTGCTGTATGCTATTTAAGCCTGAATTTCACCTTGTACAAATACATTCAGATTCACCACACCCTTGTGTCAAGTTTGTTTGTCATCCGCAACTTATTGCCCACCTGACCAGAATTCTCATCCTGTGGAAATTGGGGTCCTGCAACGAACCCGGTCCAAGGCAAGGTATATTATGACTCTTCCCTCCAATATTTTGGGGCACAATTCAGCTATATCTTCACAGCTTCACAAAATGGCATCAGGGACATCTGACATGACATAAGCTGCCAAGTTCTGGTGCTTACTGGGGCTGAAACTTAACCCTCTCCTTCAAATATATTTACATCAGCTTTCTGAGTGTTATGGTCTCCTTCACTGCTTAATCTTTTCTTTAATTTCTTTTCACAAGTTGGAAACTCAGCTGTGTGGGATCTTGTCCTGAAGTCCTAACTCTGTTTTTTCCATTTAGCATCAGGCTTTTCTTCAAATTTTTTTTATCTCCTTCAGCACAGGACTTGGCTCTAATGTTATATTTCCCAGTGCTTTTTTTTTCCTCTTAACACTATAGTTTTTATTTCTCCTTGACCCACTCATTCCTTTTCATTGTAGGATTAACCACTAATAAATACAGCATACAGTCCAAAGCAGGCTGACTTGAGCTCTTCTCTATTAATGTCATTAATCCAAAGCTTTTCAATTTAGCCTCAAGTAGACTTTTAGAACAAGGGTAGAAACAGCCACATTCTTTGACAAAATCTCTCAAGAATAGTCTCTGGCCACTTACTAAAATGCTTCACTTCTGAAGCTTCTTGAACTAGTCTGCTACAGTTCAAATCACATTCCCCACTACCTTCTATGCTCCTACTAGTTATGGCCCATTAAGCTTGACTTAAACCACCCAATCATTTTTCTAGTCCAAAGTCTCAAAGTCTTCCACATACCTCCAAACATCAAGGTCGGGCATGTCAGAGTCCACTGCTGATATCAACTTCTGCCTTAGTTAGTGTTCTGTTTCTCAGAAGAGACAACATGACAAAAGCAACTCATACAAGAGAAAGCATTTAATTAGGAGCATGCTTACATTTTTTGAAGTTTAATCCACTATCATTGTGGCAGGCAGTATGGCAAGCATGCAGACAGACAGTTTACTAGAGAGGTTTTTGAGCTACATCTTGATCCAAAGGCAGCGACAGAAAGATGGAGAAAGACACACACACACACACACACACACACACACATACACACAGAGAGAGAGAGAGAGAGAGAGACAGAGAGAGACAGAGACAGAGACAGAGACAGACAGAGACAGAGAGAGACAGAGAGAGAGAGGATTTGACATGGGCTCTTAAAACTCAAAACCCAAACCATACTTTCTCCAAGAAGGCCACAAAACTCAAATAGGATTCACCTCCTACTCTTTTTCAAATAGTGTGACTCCCTGGTGAATGTAAGCATTCAAATATATAAGCCTGTGAGGCCCATTCTTACTCAAATTACTTCATGCAGCAACATACTAGTTCACTTACAAGAAAGTTAAGAGAACTGCCAGCTAGGTCTTGGTTGTGGCCAACTTGTGAATTAAGTTTCATTTTAGAACCCATGAGCAGGTAGAATTTCCTTCAGAAAAATGATTCTGCAGTAACTATTTTTTATCATTATCTGAAACATCTTAAAATTATGATGAAGATTTATCATTTGGTAAATAACAGAAACTAGGTTACTTAAAATTATTATTCAGATTTGTTGCTTTCTTTTCATCTCTAGCCCACATTTCGTAGGCTTAAAAGAAAATCTTTGAAACTGTCAGTGACTATTTAAAGTAAGTAGCTTCCTAAATAAATGCCTTGTCAGTTTGTGTTAGAATTGCTTGCCTGATTAAAACGGAGACAGTAATTAAGTGCTGGCCTGTTAATCTAACTGTTATTTAGAAGTCATTAATGAAATGCTTTATGGGTTCAAGAGATGTTCTATATTTAAATTAATTCTGTTGTTATAAACCAGACTTGATTCACACAATGTTCAGAACACTCAGGAATGCAAACTATTGAATTTAAACAGACAATGCCCAAAGAGTACATCTTTAAAAGTCATAGTTTTTATTTGATGTACTTTTAAATAATTCTGTCCAAATATTACTGGTATGTATGTTTATCAGCGGCATTTGAAGTCATACTGTTATAAAAATAAAGGAAGATTTAATTGAGAAAATATCAAGTGTCTTCTCATCGCTTTTGAGTTATGTGCCATACAATTCTCTAATTTCAATAAACTCCAATTATGAATGTAGAGAAAATATTTAAAACACTTAACTGAATACCCTATTTCAACTGTGAGAAACAAATTGTTAAGAACAGTTTATAGAATCTTTTATATGACATTTTTAAAACAATATATTTTTTTTTCTTAATCTTCATGCAATAATCATATGGTGCTTTCTGGGGAAAACAAGAATATCTCACAGCACTGAGTTATGAAGGACACCAGATAGAGATGAGGATTTGAGCAGAAATACGTAACCCAGATGTAAAGTTCAAAGGTTTTCTCGACTTAAAAATTACCATATCCCATTTTATCTCACAACTTCATTCAATTTCCTTTTATTTTAAATTCAGCTTGCCATTATATTTTATTATTTAAATATGTATCTAACACTCATCTTACCATTTAATTTATATATCATAAAAGTCCAGAGATTGTGCCATCTTCTTCACAATTTCTAACATCATACTTAGGACTGAATTTAGCACAAGTCAATGATTGTGTTTGTGGCTGACTGAGTGTATGCAATGTTTGAAGTAATGAAAAAATGTAGGAAAATTATAGATGAAAGTATAAAGAATGGTAGTAAATGTGTCAGAGTTGAGTATATTGCTGACTGACAATGACTAATATTGATTTCACTTTAAAAAGAAAGGAATGGGAAGGGAACGGAGACACTGACCTTGAAATATAGACATGTTCCTCTTTTCATCCATCAAATCAATTTGATATGTACATTATGGGCCTAGCACTCAGCAAATAATAAAGTTTTGCTTTAAAACAGTGCTTTGCTTTTTTATTATAAAACACAATGAAGTCACAGAGACAAATATAATTCAAATAAATTAGAAACATCTCTTTGTGGCAAAGGATTTTCTTTTGGATTTAAAAACCATTGCACACAGTACCATATATTGTCTTTTCAAGTGATAGGTTGTCACATTTTAATGGTTAATTTTCTTATATAGTTTAACATGCCCAGAAAGTCTATTTACCTATTTACCTACCTGTCTGTGTATGTATGTATGTATGTATGTATGTATGTATGTATCCATTTATCTATCTCCATTATGTATCCATATATGTATGTATGAACGTATGTATGTATGTATGTATGTATCTGTCTATCTATCTATGTATCCATCTCTGTATCTATATATCTATCTTTTTATTTATCTGCCTACCTATCAATTACCATCTTACCCAAATGCAGAACACTATAGTTTATAATGATTTCTCAAAAAAGCCTATTATTCAAAGCAGATTATTTTGTTACAGCTTTTGGTATTATCAATGGACAGTTGAACCCTTCTTTTGATCTCAAGGAAATAATAAATTATTGAAATATCTAGGTCCTGAATAAAAATTGTGTGTTAGAAGAGGTAAAAGTTAAATCACACATTATGTTTCTATTTTTCTCTTGTCTAGAGCATTGATAATCAAAATTGCCTTCATTGTAATTAAATCCTATAGTTAATATATGTGAATTAATATTGATATCATCCATGCTGAGCAGTTCTACTTCTGGTAGAACATAACATTGCTCAGTAGTAATAAAGGACAATGTAAAAAACTCTTTCTTTCATATAGAATTAATTTTTATAGTCATGGTACCTTACATTGAATTGAGCTCCATTTTAGATTCTTTTCAGTACACAATTGATAGACTTCTTTTTTTCTACAAAGAACTTTGCTTGAAACATTGGCTGATGGAACCAAGGCATAGTCTCCATATCAAAGAAATTAAGTGATTGGTGGTATAAAAACATAAAATGAGCTGTGGTTAACTACTATGTCAGGTGGTCCCTGATAAAGTAATTTACATGGAATTTGAAGATTGTCCTAAGATTTTTCCAATTTTTTATTTGATTCTAAGCAAAATCTCTTCTGAAGTGATAGTGTCTCTACTAAAACCCTAATTTAAGTTACAGTTTACTTTCACTAAGTGATATTTGTAGTTAAAATTGGGAAACATCAAAGTACATAGTAGAATACTATGCAAACACATTTATAAAATTAAAAACAGGGATCTAGAACATAGATAAAGCAAATAATTACACAAGGTATATCTTGATTATGTGTTGGTAATATGAGGGCTTTATTTTGAGTTGCAGAATAGAAAATTGAGTGGAGAAGGAACATCAGAACATTATTGGAGAAACTCAAGCAATAGACAGTGTGAGATTGTGACAATAGAAGAGGAAATGCTATAATCAGCAGTACCCATGACATATTTGATAGGATGACTTTATATTAATTAACAATTGACAATACTGTGCTATATTAAAAAAAAACATAAAAGAGAATCAGAAGTGATTCCTAGATTAAGATGAGACATAGGGAGTTTAAAAAAATAAAAAAAAAATAGAGATGACAACTATAGTATAATATTCACTCCTTGTGAAAAAAATGGTCTTTTGAAAGCAGATGGAGAGCATTACAAAAATCTATAACTGGTCAAAATTCAGAGGACAATTTACTGAGGGGTTCACAGATCCAACTGATAGCATTGTTTATACAGCTAAGTGTCTTACACTCAAGACACAGGAAGTGTCTTAGAAGCATGGTCAAAAAGATGGTAAGAACCAGATGATCAGAAAGTCTACTGCAAGAGTTTGTCTCCTAGAAATGACAGGGCTGTTACACCCATAGAACAGCAACAATATGGCTAGATAAATAAGATCCAAACAATGAGAACACAGATAAATAAGATCCAAACAATGAGAACACCAGCTGACATGCCAACATGGATGGGAGAAATTCTTTGTCTCCTCACCCCTGGTGATAAAGGGTGCTAGACAGTTAAACACTATGTAAAGAAGAAGAATTAATATTCTCAACAAATGAACCCCTGAATTATTTATACAATATCAACCATTAAAACTTTAAACATATGCATACAACAAGCACTAAATGAACTAATTATGTTGTAATCATACATTTGTTCATATAGAGATACAATGTAAATATATACTTATTTGTACACATGTAACAATGATACATAATGAACAAAACTCTATGGATTTGAAAGGAACTGGATGTTATATAGGAAGAGGTTCAGAGGGAAGGAGGAAATTATTTAATAAATTTTATTTATTTAAAAAATAAAAGAAATGTTAAAAATTGAAATAGTAGAAATTAGTTCAATTTTTGACAGGATACACTGAGGCCTACCAAATATTAGGACACTCTATGCAAGGGCAATTGGGTAAAACGGAATGAGAGTTGATATATACTTATTATATAAGGTATAGATCTAGCTAACTACTAATAGCTAATATTTGACATAGTCAGGAACAAAATTATTTATTCATTTACTCAACATTGACTTTACAGAGTAAGTATTATACATTGGTTCTATCTTGGCAAAATGCAATATTTAATATGACAGTATAGTCTTATTGTCAAGAAAGAGAGCTAGATTATTGTTACATTAATAAGCAAGCAAAGTAATTACAGGTCAGTCAAAGCTATGAAAACTAAAAACATGCAAATATATAATACATTGTACCTCAGCCAAATGTCTTCGAAATGCATGGTCAAGACAGATTTTCAGGTGGAGGGAATAATTAAAGAGAGAATTAAATGTCTTGAGCAGATAGCATAATTACTTTGAATGCCATTACGAGGTTAGAGAGAAATATTTGAGGCTCAAACATGTAGTATGGCTACCAAATTAACTTCACAAATTAGTCAAACCTTTTGGCTTATGTTTGATCAATTGCAAAATAGAAATGACAATCACAGCCTTTCTACTCTTCATAAATAGATTAACTGAGTTAGTCCATATAAACTATTGTGCATAAATCCAATACTAAGTAATGTTTGATGGATTGTGTTGATACAATTAATAAGTAACACTAGCATTCTTCTTATTTCACTCAGGTCTTCAGAGCAAGAACATATCTATGAAACAACTCAGTCACTAATTGACATTTGACATTAATCTGCATTGTTCTTCCTATGCCCTGTGGAAGCACAGGTACAATGGAGTAAGAAACTCACAAGATATAAAAGTTAGAATTTAGAGACAGCAACTCTGAGACTCACATTTGAAGAACAAAGGAGACATAATGGATTTGGAACCAAGAGGCACATTATATATAAATGGGAATCTCTCATTACACATAAATCTCCTTGTTATTGTATTTTGTTGTTAAATAAGCCCAAGTAAACATACTAATGTGTTTTCTAATGACTTCAGTGGCAATTAGGCTTGTTATTCATTGTTTCTAAAGACCTTTGTGGTCTCAGATAATATGAATTGCTTCCTTATTCAGCAGGTTGATAATGACTTCATTTCTTTTAAAGCATTTCATTTTAAAAATTATTTACTGCTCTATGCTTATAAACAAAATCATAAACTTGGCTTTTATCCAAAGGGACTCTCAAGACATTGCAATGTGATAGATAGCAGAAAATAAAAGGGTAGACTTGAAGAAAAAACAGTTTAGTACCTTCCTGGAGCTGGATACGTGTATATGCCTGTGTGAAGGAGAGAGAGAGACAGAGACAGAGACACATAGAAAAACAGAGAGAAAAAAGGCAGAAAAGCAGAGAGACAGTGACAGAGGCCAGTGGGGGACTATGGGCAAAATGCCTACATTTCATTCTGGATAAATAAAGTGTTGAGAAAAATGTGAAAGTAACTTGAATGTTTTCCCAAGAGGTAAACTCTAAGTTGAATGTTCAGCTATGAAATATAGTAATCTCTGGAAAAATATAAGCTATTACTAATACTCTTGATTAATTGCAGAACATCAAGATACTGCTGAAGACATTATGTACTTCAAATATAGTACTTGGGAAAAATCAAGCTATAACTGGCCTGGAAGTTTCTCTATCAAGGACTGGCATTTGCAGTATCCAGTGGTAAAGGTAAAATACAGAAATTGATCTCCTCAGCAATAATAAATAACTAGACTCAGAAAAGCTAAATTCATGTTCTGATTAGATTTCCTCTTCAGCAGGAATCATATTTTCCATTCCTTGGATCCCTATCTTTACATTGTGAGAAAGTAGGAAGACCAACTAGGAGATTTGGTTAAAACAACTTTAAATCAATTTGCTAGGAGTGAAAGAAAGGCTGTTGAAATTGAATGCTGAAAGTAATGTAAATTACAGAGCTATTATATTTCAAGCTATCAGACTTGGAGGCTCACAGTTTTAATCCCAGTACTCAAGAGGCAGAGACAGGTGCATTTCTGCCAGTTTGAGGGCAGCCTGTTATACAAAGTAAGTTCCAGAACAGACAAGGCTGTTACATTAAAAAACAAAACCAATAAAATCAAGCTGACAATACAAGGGAATAATCTTTACTCCTACCTACCCAACTGTGAAGTCTGTGAATCACAATGACTAAACAGCAAATTATCTACAAAGGTTCAATAGTCATATTTTTACCTATGGAGCAACAAAGAGATATGAAATAGGAACTAAGGCTTGCCTAATAGGAGGGAATTCATGCCTGATACTGTACCCTTATCCAATTCCAATGCCTACAGATGTCATAGACCCAAAAGTAGTACCTACTGTTGTGATTTCCTAAAACAATATAATTTCTAACTATATCCTAAATAATTATAAAAGCATGTAAATGCAGAAATCCATAGCTTTTGAAAATAGTTGACTATCTAACCCCAACTGATAACATCTGCAACATAACCCCTATACTTAAGGTTTAGGGAAAACCTGGGACCATTGGGGCAAAAAAATTATATCAACCAGAAAACCACTGGTGGTATACCCTAGACATGGTAATGAAAATGCACCCTTGAAACCACATAATTATGGTTGCTTGAAGACCACATAAAGATAACCTCAGTTGACAGGCAGAAACAGGCTAATTTCACGTTTCTGCTCCTGAGTGAGGAGCTACAGATAGTCAATGACTGATGATAAAGAAACAGTTTCTTCAAAGGAAGACTTCTTATAATGATGGTCCAATTCTGAAAAATGACTCTGAAATAAATAGACATAAATCCAATACTATACTGACAAATAGACTGTGAATAGGTGTGTATTGTTTGTTTATGTGTGTTTATGTGTGTTATATGTTTATGAATGCATGCGTCTGTGTGTGCATGTAACAATAATAATTAAACAAAAAATCATGATTTGAGAAGGGAACTCTGGAAAGGCTGGAGGGAGAGGAAGGGTAGGAGAAATTTAAATGTAAAGATCATGTATGAGTTTTCAAAATTAAAAACAAAATATTGATAAAATAATTCTGGAAGACCAAATAAGAGATTTCACAAGAGCCTGAATAACAAAAAACTAGGATAGTGAAAACTATTCTCAACAATAAGAGAACTTCTGGTGGAATCACACCATTCCTGACCTCAAGCTGTACTACCGAGCAATTGTGATAAAAACTGCATGTCATTAGAACAGTGACAGGCAGGTAGATCAGTGGAATATAATTGAAGACCCAGAAATGAACCCACACATAAATGGTCATTTGATCTTTGACAAAGGAGATAAAACCATCTAGTTGAAAAAAGACAGCATTTTCAACAAATGGTACTGGCTCAACGGGCAGTTAGCATGTAGAAGAATGCAAATCAATTCATTCCTATCTCCTTGTACAAAGCTCAAGTCCAAGTATCAAGGACCTCCACATAAAACCAGATACACTCAAACTAATAGAAAGGAAAATGGAGAAGAGCTTAGAGCACATGGGCACAAGGGAAAATTTCCTGAACAGAACACCAATAGTTCATACTCTACAATCAAGAATTGACAAATGGTACTTCATAAAATTCCAAAGCTTCTGTAAGGCAAAAGACACTGTCAATAGGACAAAACTTCAACCAACAGATTGGGAAAGTATCTTTACCAATCTTACATCCGAGAGAGGGCTAATATCCAATATATACAAAGAATTCAAGAAGATAGCCTCCAGAGAACCAAATAATCCTATTAAAAATGAGGTACAGAGCTAAACAAATAATTCTCAACTGAGGAATACCAAATGGCTGAGAAGCACCTAAAGAAATGTTCAACATCCTTAGTCATCAGGGAAATGCAAGTCAAAACAGATTCCACCTCACACCAGTCAGAATGGCTAAATCAAAAACTCAGGTGATAGTAGATGCTGGCAAGGTAGTGGAGTGTTGGAAACCAAAAGCACTCTCTGGCTTGACCCGTTGCTAATCTCAGCTCTGGAGGAGACATCCCAGAGCCAAGAGGCTTGAGAATCAGGATCCTAGTTTAATACCAAGCTGTCCTTAGCTTGGAATCTCTCTCAAGGATTCTGCCTTGCTAGACAGGTTTTTCCTCAGAGCCAGCAATAGAAGTCAAGCACATTCCTTAGGACAGTCCACAATAGTTAGAAAAGGCTTCCCTCACTCAAGGACTTTAGCTAGGATGGAACCTCCCAGTGCTTGCCTCTAGCAAGACCCAGAGAATTAACAGGAAATACCAAAATTTCTCAACAGGGAGGGCTCTATTGCTCTTCTGCCTGCTTCACACCTAGCTACCAGACTTTGCTGACCTTGAAGGGGCGATCACTTGCCTACATGATCCCAGTCTTATGCTTCTTGCTGTAACCCCCACCCGCCTATGTGACTCTTGTCATCTGCTGAGAATTCCCCTTACCCCCTCCTCATTTTTTTTTCTGTAAACGTATATATACTGGCCACTGGTCATTAATAAATGAGGCTTTAACAAAAGACTTGCTTAGCCTTCCTCTCCTTTCTCACCCATTTCTTTTCCAGGTCTAGTTCCCCTCGAAACCCATGGAATAACTACATCCCGTGGGTCAGGGATAGTGGAGAAAGAGGAACACTCTTTCATTGTTGGTGGGATTACAAGCTGGTACAACCACTCTGGATCAGTTTGGTGGTTCTTCAGGAAACTGGACATAGTACCCAGCAATACCACTCCTGAGTATATATATATATATACTCCAGAAGCTACTCCATATACCCAGAACATGTAATAAGGGCCCATGCTTCACTGTGTTCATAGCAGCCTTATTTATAATAGGCAGAAGCTAGAAAGAACCCAGATATCCTTTAACAGAGGAATTGATACAGAAAATGTCGTATATTTACACAATGGAGTACTACTCAGCTACTAAAATCAATGAATTTATGAAATCCTCAGGCAAATGGATGGATCTTGGGGGATATCATCCTTAGTGAGGTAACCCAATCACAAAAGAACACACGTGGTATGCACTCACTGATAAGTAGGTATTAGCCCAGAAGCTCAGAACACCCAAGATACAATCCAAAAACCACATGAAACTCAAGAAGAATAAAGACCAAAGTGTGGATATTTCTAACCTTCTTAGAAGGGGGAACAAAATACCCAGCGAAGGAGTTACAGAGACAAAGTGTGGAGCAGAGACTGAAGGAATGACAATCCAGAGACTGCCCCACCTGGAGATCTATCTCATATACAATTACCAAACCCAGACACTATTCTGGATGCCAACAAGTGCTTGCTGGCAGGAGCCTGATACAGCTGTCTCCTGAGAGGCTCTGCCAGTGCCTGACAAATAGAGAAATGGATGTTCACAGCCATCCATTGAACTGAGCACTTAGTCCCCAATGAAGGAGCTAGAGAAAGGACCCAAGGGTTTGCAGCCCCTTAGGAGGAACAACAATATGTACTAACTAGTACCCGCCCCACCCCCGAACTCCCAGGGACTAAACCACCAAACAAAGAGTACACATGGTGGGACTCATGGCTCCAGCTGCAAATGTAGAAGAGGATGGCCTAGTGGGTCATCTATGGGAAGAGAGGCCCTTGGTCCTGTGAAAGCTCTATGCCCCAGTGTAGGAGAATGCCAGGGCTAAGAGGTAGGAGAGATGGGTTCATGAGCAGGGGGATGGGGGAGGGAATAGGAGGATTTTGGAGGGGAAACCAGGAAAAGGGTGAACATTTGAAATGTAAATAAAGAAAATATCTAATAAAAAATAGAATAGACTCTACAGACTGAAATGTGGCTCAATGGTTAAGAGCCTATACTGTTGTTAAAGAGGACCAGAGTTCAGTTCCCAATACCCTAATAATCTACTAACTCTAGCTTTAGAGGATCTGATGCCCTCTTCTGATGTCCCATTCTGATGCCCACTTCTATCATAGGCACCTACAACTTTTACAGACACACACATTCACACAGAGGCATACAATTATACATACACAAATATGTACACAACTAAAAATAAAACAAAATAATAAATCATTAAGGAGAGTACATTCTGGATTCGAATTCTAAGTTTATATTATGGCTCAACATCCTAGCATTCATGAAGTCTATAGTACTCATCCTTTCTCTGCTTTCATTAAAAAAACATTCATAAGACAGGATCAAAAATAATTATATTTATTCATATTTAAGTATAAACCTTTAGTACAACATTATTATTACTTCCACATTATAAGTGTCACATGAGGTGTTATGATTCCTTCTCAGCCAGGATATCTTCATTTTCTTACTATTTATCAAAACTTATTTATATAGTACTTACAAAGTAGTGTATTCTTTGAACTTCTAAAACATTAATTTGTCCTATGTTTATTAATAGGCCTTAAAATTTCAGCAGTTTTGACAGTTGTTTCCATCTATTTCTTAAGATCATGTTATCTTTTTCTACATATTTTATAAAATGGATTCTAAACGACAGCAATAACTGTAGGTACGATATTTTCCAATTTGACATTTTCAACCCCTGCTCAAAACTCCAACCTGGAGCCAGGGAGTTTCCCATCCCCAACTTTGACTTTACTATGAGTTTAGAGCAGGTAATTAAATTAGAAATATTTTCCAGGATGAATATTTTAATTTTTCTCTCTTTAATTACTTCTCCTGCATAAAGTAAGTAGAAGAAAAGCATCAAATGTACAATATTCTAATAAACAAGAAGCTTTGAAGTCATGAAATGTCAAATACTAGTTATGGTTCTGATGTTTTATTTCATGAGCTAATGTTTTTGTCTCCAATTAAAATCACAATTTTGCTGATGTCTTCCAAGACTATATTTCTATATGAAATGCATGTGTGATCATATTTCGCAAGCAATTTGACAAGAAATTTTCTGTAATATTCTAGGTCAATCTAGTAAGATGAATATGCATTCAGGAAACTTACTTATGACATTTTGGCCTTTCTATAAATAGACCTAATAGCCGGCACGGGATGATATTGCATCTGTTTTTTGAATAAAACTATTTTGCTCAGTCCCTGGGTTTATTAAACAGTGACTCTTATATCCTAATTAGCAGTTCAAGCTTTATTTGATTCTGTTTCTTTTGTATGGTGTTTACCTGGAGAAATTTAGCTAAATCATATATCTTTGAGAATTCTATATCCTATTACAGGTTGTATGTTACATATGACATTCAGACTGTGGTATATATTAAATGTCATTGTTTTCACATTTAATACTACTCATTTAAATTTATACATTTTACTATCTTATACATGAGAGTGTCAACACTTTTACATGAATATCTTAGAGGCCACAGGAAAAGATGAATGCACAAACATTAGAAAGCTTGTTGTGGGAAATATTAAAAAAGGGAACCAGCACATCCCTGCACTTGTTTGGCAACTCTCTGCCCCTGTATCCTGGCCATGCACTGGTGAGCAATGGCCAACCTGTTTTTATCTCATGGAAACTGACTCAGAGCTCCAAAATCTCTCCACCCAGTTAGCTAAGTTCCCACTGGTGGGTCGTTACCAAGTCAGCCCCATGCTTCAAAATACCCACAGCCTTTGTGCTACACATCTGGCAAACCTACACTTTGCTGCTGTACCTTTCTCTCTTGAACCCAAACAAGCCACCGCATGAAGGAAAACACAACACAAACTTAGTTCAGACACAACAGTAACTCTTTCACTTGCTGAGTACAACAACTACAATCCTAATCTTGTAAGCCTCATTAAATCTAAATCCTCTGATGGCAAATACTGATGGATCCGCCATTGAAAGCAGGAGACACTAGTAATTACATCTTGTCTTCTCACTACCCTTCTCCAAAAGGGCCAAACTCTTGCTTCCTCTCTTTTGCTCTCCAACCCGGAAGTCCCGCCTACTTGCCTAATGATTGGTTCCTTTATTCATTAGGGGATTGGTTCACAAGAAGTCACCTGAGTATGACTCAGTCCTTGTTCGCAGCCCCTCCAAGGAGAGCAGAATTAGCATCAACCTACAAACAGCACCAGGCCCATCCACAACAAAAGCTGAACTATGATTTTTATTATCATAACTAATTTTTACTTATTTCCTTTTCTTTGACTGTAAGTATAAATCTTACACGTATTCATTCATATTTATGTAATCTTTTCAGTTTTCTTTTTCAGGAATTTTGTTATACCCTAACCATTGTATTATCAACATTTAAAGTTAATAAGCACTATGAAACAATCTTCTCTAGTCTACCATTTTTATTATGCCATAAAATCTTAGTAGAATCTATTTAAGTGTATATTTTTAATTTCTTATGAGTCAAAATTGTATGGGAAATTGTAAAAATAAACTGGTATATAATAGCATATGATTTTAAATATAAAGTTATACTTTATCCCCCATTATAAGATACAATATGTTATAACCTACTTAAGTAAAAATTATTAAATAAGACAAATTTAATTCATATTATATATTTTCAA
This sequence comes from Mastomys coucha, assembly GCF_008632895.1. Taxonomy (NCBI): domain Eukaryota; kingdom Metazoa; phylum Chordata; class Mammalia; order Rodentia; family Muridae; genus Mastomys; species Mastomys coucha. The sequence goes on along the minus strand of NW_022196891.1, from coordinate 42,006,320 downwards.
AGTCCAATCAACTATACCAAAATTTTTGGTTGTGATCTCATATTTATGATTTATTTAACAAATGTTTTCTGTATATTTGAATCAATACCACTTTCAAAGGAAATTAACTATTTGTTTAAATGATAATCCTGCAGGTTTTTATTAAGTTAAAGAAGCCTGTCACAGGAAGACATAGACCACATGAGCTTACTTTTTTTTGTGGAATCTAATAAATGGGCTCTTAAAATTGAGACATAGTAGTTAGCAGAGGCAGGGATAAGAGGAGAGACAAGTAAATGTAAGCAACAAGATTTAAATTGTAACAAATAGAGCCAAGCTCCGACATTCTGTAACATAGTAGGTTGGGTATAACAAATAATAATGCAAGCAGTTACTAATTGAGGGCTTCTTCTGGATTGTGGATGAGGCCTTGATGTCCACTTATCTTTCCCTCTAAGCTCATGGGCGCCACCTGGCTTAGACTTGTGTATGTTGTATGCATGTCTCTGCCACAGTCTCTCTCAGTTAGGTAGTGTCTAGAAAAACCCCTTTCCTTGGTTTCCTTGGTGTCATACATTCCCTCTGGCTCTTATAGTCTATCTGTATGTGTTTCTTATGCTTTTGCTTGGGATTTTAAGTTTTGTTTTCCTGTTTGTTTGCTTTTGTAATCTCCATAATTTTATTTTTATCTGATTCGTTGATTTTTTTGAAAAAAAATATTTCATTTATTTATATTCCAGTTGTTGTCCCATCCTTGATCCCTCTCCCACAGTTCCTCATCCCATTCCACTTCCCCCTTGCCTCTAAGAGAGTACTCCCCCTGTCAGGCCTTCCCCTTCCTTAAGACCTCAAGTGTCTCTAGGATTAAGTGCATCTTCTCCCACTGATGCCAGACCAAGCTGTCCTCTGCTCCACATGTGTACAATGGGTCTTGGACCAGCCAGTGTATGCTCCTGTTTGATGGCTCAGACTTTGAGATCTCCCTAGGGTTGGGGATAGTTGAAAATATTGTTCTTCCTATGGGGTCTCTCTTTCAGCTTCTTCAATCCTTCCACTAATTCAACCATAGCGATCCCTGACTTCAGTACGAAAGTTGGCTGGGTGGGTATCTGCTTTTGTCTCAGTCAGCTGCTGCTATGGCCTCTCAGTGGACAGCCAGGTCAGGCTCCCATCTGTAAGCACATCATAGCATCAGTAATTGTGTCAGGCCTTGGTACTCCTCACAACCCCCATGAGATGGAACCCAAGTTGGGCTAGTCATCCCAAGTTGAACCACCTTTTCTTCAGTCTCTTCTCTGTTTTTGTCCCTGAAGTTCTTTTAGACAGGAACAGTTCCGGGTAAGAATTTTTGACTACGGGTTAGTAACCCTGTCCTTCCATTTGAGGCCCTATCTATCTGCTGGAGGCGGGCTCTTTGAGTTCCCTCTCTGTAATGTTGGGCCTTTTGAATAAGGTCACCCCCAAGGAGTCATGAGAGTGTTGTACCTCCTGTGTCTCTTGTACTTTTCTAGAGGGTACCCCAAACCCCACTTTCTGAGGATGCTTATTTGTATTCCTTCTTTTGGTTATCTGGGCTTTTCTCTTGTCCTCCCCCTACATATATGATCCTGTTCTTCCCCTCCCCTCTGACACCCAGGTGTCTCCCTCCCTCTGCCTCCAATGATTATTTCCTTATCCCTTCTAACTGGGATTGAACCCTAATCACTTGGGCCTTTCTGACATTCTGTAGGTTGTATCTTAGGTATTCTGTATTTTTTGGCTAATATCCACTTACCAGTGAGTACATACCATGCATGTCCTTTTGGGTCTGGTTTACCTCACTGTGGATGATATTTTCTAGATCCATCCATTGGACTGCAAAATTTATGATGTTCCTTTTTTTTATTTACCAAATTGTATTCAATTGTGCAAATAAACCACATTTTCTGTATCCATTCTCAGTTGTGGGATATCTGGGTTGTTTCCAGCTTCTGGCTATTACAAATAAGGCTGCTTTGAACATGGTGGAGCAAGTGTCCTTGTGGTATGGTAGGATTTCTTTGTGGTATATGTCAAAGAGTGGTACAGATGGGTCTTTGAATAGAAATATTTTCAGTTTTCTGAGGAACTGCCAGATTGATTTCCAGAGGTGTTGTACCAGATTGCAATTCCACTAGCAATGGAGGAGTGTTCTTCTTTCTCCACATCCTCGCCAGCATGTTCTGTCACTTGAGTTTTTGAACTTAGCCAGTCTTATTGCTGTGAGGTGGAATCTCAGGGAGATTTTGATTTCCATTTCCCTGATGACTAAGGATATTGAACATATCTTTAGGTGCTTCTTAGCCATTCGAGATTTTTCTGTTGTGAATTATCTGTTTAGCTCTGTGACCATTTTTTTAATTGAGAAATTTGGTTCTATGGAGTCTAACTTCTTGAGTTCTTTTTTATTTTGGATATTAGGCCTCTATTGGATGTAGGATTGATAAAGATCTTTTTGCAATCTGTATGTTACCATTTTGTCCTATTAACAGTATCCTTTGTCTTTCAAAATCTTTTCAGTTTTATGAGGTCCCATTTGTCAATTGCTAATATTAGAGCCTGAGTCATTGGTGTTCTGTTCAGGAAATTTTTCTTTGTGCCAGTGCATTGCTCTTTCTTACTTTCTCTTCTATTAGATTCAGTGTATCTGGTTTTATATGGAGTTCTTTGATGCACTTGGACTTAAGCTTTGTGCAGGGTGATAAATATGGATCAGTTTGTAGTCTCTTACATACAGACCACCAGTTAGATCAGCAGTGTTTATTCAAGATGCTTTCTTTTCTCTACTGGATGGCTTTGGCTTCTTGTTAAATATCAAGTGACCATAGGTATATGGGTTTACTTCTGGGTCTTCAATTTTATTCCATTGATCTACCTATCTGTCTCTGTACCAATACCATGCATCTTATATCTATCTCTATTGCTCTGTAGTACAGCTTGAGGTTAGGGATGGTGATTCCCCCAGAAGTTCCTTTATTGTTGAGAATAATTTTCACTATCCTGGGTTTTTGTTATTTACATGCATTTGGTAATTGCTCTTTCTATCTCCGAATAGTTGAGTTGGAATTTTGATAGGAATTGTATTGAATCTGTAGATTGCTTTTGGTAGGATGACCATTTTTACTATGTTAATCCTGCCAATCCATGAGCATGGGAGATCTTTCCATATTCTGATGTCTTCTTCAATTTTTTTCAGGGATTATTTTTAATGGTTTGCTTTCTAATAAAAGATAGGAGTGTGGTCTCTGGCAGCTGGGGAGGTCTGGAGGATTTGAGATGAGTTAGAAAAATTAACTCAAGGTCAGATTTGTTGTATGAAAAAAGAGTTCAATAAAAAAGGGAAAATGCTAGTGTAATTTCTATTTCAAAATGCTAGATGAAAGCTTTTTTTAACTACAAACATGTGATAAATATTTAAAGAAATTCACATTCATCCCAATTTAAATGTTGGATAATATATATATAAGTACTAAAACATTTCATACTATCTTATGAATAGAATTAATTTTTGCATTAAAAGCATATGTATCTTTTGAAGAGTTTTGCTCTCCTGTATTCCCTTTATATAAGATGACGTTAGGTAAACGCCAATCCTTCTACCTTCAAATAATCTTTCAATACTAAGCACCAAAATACATAACACTTAGAGGAGGCATATACTAAGAAAATATCAATTAATTGAAGTGAAGCTTGCCTTCTGTGATCATTGTATTCAAGTAAACAAAATTCTGCTGTGAGGATCAAACTAATGGTAGCACCCATTGAAAACTAATGGTAGCACCCATTGAAAACTAATGGTAGCACCCATTTAAAACTAATGGTAGTACCCATTGAAAACTAATGGTAGCACCCACTGAAAACTGAAAACTAATGGTAACACCCATTTAAAACTAATGGTAGCACCCATTTAAAACTAATGGTAGCACCCATTGAATGCTATACTCTTGGCAAATGCCTTGCAAGTTTACCATTTATGACTTATTCTATTGCTGAGTCCTATATAAATTATCAGATGTTTATCTTAAAACATAAAAAATGAGATTTTTTTAATGTACATTATGAAACACTATGGTTTTGAAAATGTAGCAGGGATTGTTCTACTTCAAAAGTAGAGAACACGAAGTATCCTATTTTTAGTGACCTCCAAGCTGAGCTCTGATCTTTGTATTTTCATTTATGTGCAAAGTAGCGATATACAGAATTTCTCCTTGAATGAAAGCCAATGACAAGCATAAGAGAGGACACCTGAAAAGAAGTCTTTTTATCTCACAAAACCCTGAGAAGCATTACTTTAAGGCGAGTACAGAAAGTATCACTTGAGAAATGAACTAACAGAGCCATCTGATACTGAGTGTCCTTAAGCTTGCATTTTTATCTTTTGCTCTAACTCTCTTTGTGGGAACTATCATAGAAAATAGCATCAAATGTTGCCATCTACAAATAAGTATTTTAAATTTAAGATTTAATGAGCTAAAAGACATAGTTTGTAATTTTATGTACACAGGTATACTATAACTCTCAATGAACATTTTCAAAGCACATATCTCATTCTGTTACCTACTTAATATATAATACTTTAAATTGGACATCAAAATAACAGAAATGTCTAATTAAATTGTTCATTCCTATAGTATTACATAATAAATATACCACAAGAGTTAAGGTTATCATTTAATCACACTTTTAAAGTCCTTATGCACCAATTTGATAATGAAGCTTGAACTAGAGTAACTAAAAATATCGGTGACCTCCCTGATCCCAATAAGAAAAGAACTAATGCCCCATTCATTCCCCTCAGTCTCATAGTCTAATTATCAAACTATTCTCACAAGGGTCACTTTAAGACATGTTAAATGCATATTCACATTTTATTAGCCTCTTTTGCTTTGTATTACAGTATTCAGTCATCATGTGGAAACTGGGATGCTCTTTGGAAAAAATAGGCTTTAGACCATAATTACTTCTCAGACCTTTATGACTTTATCTAATTATGTATTCAGCTTCCTTAAGGTATGAGTACCTAAATTAACAAAGCTCTATTTGAGATAGTAGTTATAAAAAGAAAAAAGTAATAAATTAACCTTAACCTTGATCTAATATCATATGTATATATATATATATATATGTATATATGTATATATATATACATGTATGTATGTATATGTCTAAGAATGTTCCAAAATTTAGTGCAAATCATTTAAAATACTTCTTTTTTGTTAAAACAGCATACAGGCATATGTAAATATGTATAACAAATACATGGAAAAATATAACAATAAGCAAGATTAAGAAATCATCCTTTGAGGACAGCTTTTCCCTTAATGTAGGCTATGTTCTATGTATTATGAGTTTGTATGAAAATACATAATCACTGACAAATTTAAGACATAATTATGTTACTCCAGAAACTTCATTAGAGTACATGGCATTGTACATCATGAAGCAATGCTATTGAAATGGATTTATGTTACCCCAGCTCTGTTGTTCAAATTGTATTTACAGAGAAAATTAGAGTATGTTTGACTCCTATGTTGAAAGTCAATCACAATTTGATTTGGTACTACTCATCTTGTTACTCTCATTTGTCGATGTGTTAGGTAGCTGCACAGACTAGAAAAAAGGTAATTAGCAAGCTGGATATTTTCACATTGCAACTGGATTTTCCTCTTCCTTCCTATATAGTTTTCATATTTTCATTTTGGTTTGTTTGTTGCCAGAGCTTTGGATGTCTTTTCCTATTGAGTTTAATTCTGACTTATTATCATATAAATATTTCTGGTTAAATTGAATTCTTAAATCTTCACTACAAAGTAAACAATGAAAATATTTAATTTCCACATTTTGCATATAAGCTCCTCAGGTTTTGATAGAGGCACTTCACAGGGATATTAATAACAACTATAGAATTAAACCTTCTGCAAACAGTCTGTTTTGTTTGTAATTTTTTCCCCTTTAATGAAAATTAAACACCAAATAAACACCAAATTCATTAAGAATTAGCTTTAGAAAGAGCCTTGTTAATTTTCACGTGTGTTAATATGAGACACAGTACTAAATTTGACATGTATCAATAAAAACAATATTCTTTTCCAGACCAGCATTAACTTGCAGAATGTGGAGGATCACTGGCCTCACTCTAGAACCTACGTTCCTCTTCTTAGATCTTGTCTCTACCAGACAGATACTAAGATATTTGGCTCTGCATAGTTCTTCTCAAATTTCTAATTTGTAATATGTGAATTCACCTACATGGAAACATATCTAACAGTACTTCCCATTTTGGTTGTTATTAGCAAATTACTTTTATAAGGACAACGCTTGGCTTACATTAATTGTATTATGGTTGTTAAATACATTAGCATTTTACCAACTCAAAGTGGGGAGATTACTATCATTCTATTACTGTTTGCTTCTATGATGAAAATACTATGGCTAAAATTGACTTAGAGAAGATTTCATTGTAGTTTATGGATGCAAAGAGAATCTACCCAATGGTGGAGTAGGTTTGGCATTAGGTGATCACTGCAGAAAGCTGAGAACACATCTCCAATTATAGACCTGTAATGGAGAGAGCAAAATGGAAGTGGAGCAATGATATAAACTCTCAAAACCCAGCATGGTAGAGGATTGCAAAATCGATCATCAATAGGAGGAGAGGACCTCGGCCCTGTGAAGGTTCTGTGCCCCAGTGTAGGGGAATGCCAGGGCCAGAAAGTGGGAGAGGGCGGGGTGGCAGGCATGGGGAGGGGGGAGGCAACAGGGGTTTGTTTTTGTTTTTTTTTTTTGTTTTTTGGAGGGGAAACTGGGAATGGAGAAATTCGCATATAAATAAAGAAATAAAAAAGAAAAAAAAAAAAACCAGCATAGGTGATGTGATTTCTCCAGCAAAGCTGACTCCTAAAAGTCCCACAAGCTAAACAGCACCATTAACCAAATTTCAAATGATTCAGCCAATGCAGGGGAGGGTTATTTCATTCAAGCTACTACATATATTAATACCTTTCTTTTTAAATTATTTTCTATTAAATTAACTTTTACACTACATATTCCATCACCCCATCCACCCTTCAATTGCTCCACATCCCACACCTCCTCCCCAGGCCCCCTGTCATGGACTATGGACTCCCCCAACCCCCAAACCACCTGACCTCTAAACTCCCTGGGACCTCCAGTCTCTTGAGAGTTAGATTCTTCATCTCTGAATGAACAGACATGGAAGTCCTCTACTGTATGCATGATAGGGGCCTCATATCAGCTGGCATATGCTGTCTGATGCTCCAGTATTTGAGATATCTAAGGGTTCCAGATTAGTTGAGATTGCTGGCCCTCCTACAGGATCTCCCATCTCTTCAGCTTCTTTCAGTCTTTCCCTAATTCAACAACAGGGGTCAGCTGGTTCTGTCCATTGGTTGGGTGCAAATATCTGTGTCTGAGTCTTTCAGCTGCATGTTGGATCTTCCAGAGTGTGGTCATGCTAGGTGGTCCCTTTTTGTGAGCACTCCATATCCTCCGTAATTGTGTCAGGCCTTGTGGCCTCCCCTTGAGCTGGATCCCTCTTTGGGCCTGTCTCTGGATGTTCTTTTCCTCTCAGGCTCCTCTCCATTTCCATCCCTGTAATAGTTTCTCAGACAGGAACAATTATGGGTCAGAGTTGTGACTCTGGGATGCCGCTCCCTCCCTCATTTGATGTCCTTTCTTCCTGCTGGAGGTGGCTCTTTCTACTGTCAGGCATTTCACCCTTTGAGTCCTGAGAGTATCTTACATCCTGGGTCTCTGGTGCATTCTGCAGGGTCCCCCCAACCTCCTATTTCCTGAGGTTGCCTGTTTCAATTCTTTCTGTTGGCCCTCAGGACTTCTGTCTTCTTCCCTCACCCAATACCCTCTTCCCCCAAACCCCATAGGAAGAACAACAATACCAACCACACAGACCCATCAGAGCTCCCAGGGACTAAATCACAAGACTTCATTGGAGTGGCATGGCATTGTGGCCCTCCATTTAAACTAGAAGCTTATGGAGGTCAGAGGATTAATGGAGATTTACCTGGATTCTGGCTCACTGTATGTCCAGTGAGTCCCTAAACTCATCTTATTGTTATTTCCCCAGTTCCAGACTGTATATTTGGGATACATATATTTAAAGTTTAACAAAATTCTCACATTGGTTCTCTGATGTGTGGAGTAAGGGCAGTTATTATTAGAAAGACAAAATGGAAGCTTTTAGAAAAATAGTTATAATCTGAAACAGTATCACATCTCTGAAGGAACTGAAGAAATTAGTGCTACTATCAAGGTCTTGAAAGATACAGGCATGGAGTTTTCCATTACATCTACTTTTCACTCTCATATCTGGCCAGTATAGATGATATATAGAACCTGGAGCATAATAGTTGACTATAGAAAACTCAAACAAGAAATGATTCCACTTGAAGCTGTCTTACTAGATGTGATTTTTTTCCAGGAGACACAACAAACATTCTACAGGGATAGTTTTATCATGTTAGGCACAGTGATGCTCTGGTTATTATTTTCCTTGGAAATTAGGCATGACATGAGGTGATGTGATTGTGCGTTAAGCTGAGGAGGAGTAGACATGTAATGGTGAAAGACTCCCGTGAGGGGAGACCCTCTCTCAAGTCCCGGGAGAACACGACCACTCAAAGACTCACAGAAACTGATCTTGATGCAACAACATGAGGTTTATTCAGGGGAAGCCAGTATACTGGGCCAAGCTTGTAATCCATGTAAGGGCAGAGGAGTTTGACCCAGAGCACAAGAAGTGTAGGGTACTTAAAGGGAAAAACCACAAACTAGGGGGTGAGGGGTTTACCAAGGGAACATAACATAAAAACAGTGGAAAATTTCAGAGGGACTCAACCCATGCTTTAGTCAGGAGTCACGGTCATGAGGAGTCAGGAGTCAGGGTCATGAGGAAAACATCCTGCATACTCATTATTCTCAAGAATGTGGTTTTATCATCATCATTGTCATTTCACTTAGTGGTCAACTGCTCCCTGGAACCACCTAGATGTCGGTCTCTGGAACTAGCCAGCCTACATTCCTGGCTCAGGCCTGGCTCATTTCAGAGAAATTTTTCCATACCTTTAAAGTAAAAGCTCATACACTATATATTTCTATTAAATGATCTATTCTTCTACCCTACAATGGCTATTCTTTGTCAATTTGACTACATCTGGAACTGAAACCCCGTGACTGCATACAGCTGAGATGATTTTTTTTTAATTAAATAATTTGAAGTGGGAAGACCCATTTTCAATCTGTATCTTTTGAGGTAAGAATATATATACACCTTTATACTGCAACACCACTCTTGGTGATAGTCTAAGTATAAGATGTATAAAAATGAAGCTTACTTTTTTTCTAGATTCTTGCACATAGTTAAGACAAGCTAAGACATCCAGCCTTAAGGACTGGAAGCCTACTGTATTCTTGGACCTTCAATTGGTAGATACCACTTGTACTAGCTGTACCTGTAGGTCATTCTAATAAATCACCATATATTTATAGAATGAATAAATATTCCTTACATAAGTTCTTTTTTCCTAGAAAACCCTGATTAATACACCATTTTTCAATGTGCTCAAATGAAAGTTATAAAGAACACACATGGTATGTCATGGTATGTACTCTCTGATATGTGGATATTACCCATAAGATCAGAGTACACAAAGTACAATCCACAAACCACAAGAAACTCAAGAAAAAGGAAGACCAAAGTATGGACACTTCGTTCCTTCTTAAAAGAGGAAACAAAATACCCATGGAAGGAGTTGCAAAGACTAACTGTGGAGCAGAGACTGAAGGAAGGACAATCCAGCCTGATATAGCTGTCTCCTGAGAGGCTCTGAAAGCACCTGACTAATACAGAAGCAGAGGCTCACAGCCATCCATTGGACTGACCATAGGGTCTCTGGTGAAGGGGCTAGAGAAAGAATACAAGGAGCTGAAGGGCTTGCAGCCCCTTAGGATGAACAACAATAAGAACAAACTAGTACCCTCAGAGCTCCTAGTGATTGAACCACCAACCAAAGAGTACACATGGTAGGACTCATGACTCCAGCAGCACATGTATAGCAGAGGGTGGCCAAGTTGGTCATCAATGGGAGAAGAGGCCCTTGGCCCTGTGAAGGTTCTGTGCCCCAGTGTAGGGGAATGTCAGGGCCAGGAAGCAGGAGAAGGTGGGGTGGTAAGCACGGGGAGGTGGCAGGGAACAGGGGTTTATTTTTGTTTTTGTTTTTTTATTTTCTTTTATTTTTTTTTGGAAGGGAACCTGGGAAAGGAGATATTGTATGACATGTAAATAAAGAAAACATCTAATAAAAAAAGAAAGAAAGTTATAAAACAGCAGAGAACATCAGTCCTACTCCATTGGAGAAACAAAGTATTAGGAAGAAGATGTTATTGGGTAGCAGATTACATTTGAAGGGTATCACATAGTAAAAATAATCTGAGCTGAATATTGAAGTCACCAGTACTGAAAGAAGTTGAATTTTAAATCTAGCCAGAGTTAGTCCAGTACGGTGGATAACAGAGTTTCACTGACATGTAACAAATATCAGTAGTAGGTATAGGAATCATACCACTGTTTTGATGGCCATAATCTAAAATTAAAGGAAAAATTCTTAAAGATCATTCATAGCATCACCTAACTGTAGGTATTGTCACAAATAAGCACGTTTCAGTACAAACAGGATTGCTTGTCAATCCAAATTTTGACGTTCGTAATAAGCAGTATAATGAGAACCTGAACAGCTATTACAAGATGGCCTTAAAGAGACTAGAGTTTTATAAACAATCTATTAATGAGAACAAAACATTAAGAGTAGAAATACAATGATATAACAATCATTTCAATAATTTTATAAATTTAAATCTATTGCATATTTCCATAAAATATAAAACATGTTCAATGAGTACTTTAAAACTACTGTGAAAGATAAGTCATTAGCAAAATTTGGATATGGCAGTCTATCTATCTCATACCCAAAAATGATGGGTGACTTACTGTTGCTAAATGGTCTGTACGAACAAGATGATTTTTATGCTGAACACCTGTTTTCCCTGTGAGTATCAGGAATTTTATATGATCCAGACAGAGATTTCCACTGACTATCCTCCAATACAAGTTCTGAGTGCTGAGTACTTAATGAGCTTTTCCAGCATCTAACATTTCCCTGCAATAGACCATCCTGAACAAAAACAAATGTGAGTTATAAGTCTTCCCAGTAAAGAATTCTGTTTGATAATATTTGAAGAATCTTAGTACACACAAAAAAAGTAATGTTCAGGTGTGTGAGTGTGTGTGTGTGTGAGTGTGTGTGTGTGTGAGAGAGAGTGTGTGTGTGTGCGTGAGTGTGTGCATGTGTTTAATGTACTTAGATGTTAGAGGTATGAGGAAACACTAACTTTTTCTTACTATTAGGATATTATTTTCTTGGGTAGCTAAGAACTTCAGTTGGTAAGCACGGCTCAGGAGCTTGAGTCGAGTGAGACTTAGTACTTGTTTCTACACTTGAGATAACTTTGAGGACAAGCAATGCTTGACAGAGATCCAGACTGAATAAGGATTTTTTCATGATAAGGAACTGAAGCAGAACATGTGGCTGGTGGTAGTATCGATTGGAGATTTTGCTAAATGAAGAAAGTCTTATCATATAATTGGCTTGATACAGAATAAAAAGATAATTAATCACAATCAGAAAAAAAGTTTTAAATAAAGAAATGATGGAGATGAAAATGTGCTTTTTATTGGTGTTGAGCTAGTGATGATAGTGTGAATTAATTTTCTTTAAAATAGATGTACATAGAAATATCTATGTTCCACATATCAAAAAAAAAATTTCTTGACATGTTGCCAAAAGACAGAGGATGGTGACATGTCAACAGAGTTGAACAAATTTAGTACCCAGTTACTCACTTTTGTAAGCAATTCTCTGCTAAAATCTATGAGGTGTCTTGAAAAAATTGATAAGAGCATTAAGTGAGTAAGACTGGGTGACGTTGGAATATTGTCTTTTACTTTCCAAAAGTTAATCATCCAGTAAGACATGGATAAGTCGAGAAAACCAAGCAAATTAGAATGTTCTAGTATTCAAATAAAATCAATAACTCAGGACCATATAAATAGATGGTTGAGTCAATTATATTCTATGAATTAAAACTAGGAGTCTAGAACATTCTACTAATTGAAATAAATATGTGAGTATATTTATAATGAGAAGGAATACTGTTCCCTTTTTAAACTTTTATTTTGTTTATATATGCTTTGAGGTTTCATATCTTTATACAAAATATTTTGATGATATTTGTCATTTATTACCCTCCCACCTCAGACTTTTGCTGTTCTTGCCAATTTCTCCTTCCACTTTTATATTAGCTTTTTGTCTAAGAGTTTATCTATTTATTTAAAACTTTATGGGTTTGAGTGTTTGCCTGCATATCTGTGTGTGCCTTCCTTGTTCTCATGGCAGCTACAGGAAAGTGGCAAATCAAATAGAACTAAAATTACAAGCGTTTGTGAACTGCAATGTGGATGCTTGGAATTGATATCTAGTTTTCTGCAAGAAGAGCAAGTAACCTTAAAAGCTATGCTATCTCTCCAGACTACAAAATTACTGTTTTTCATCCTCTTCTTCATCATCCTCCTCTTTATCATTCTTTTCTCTTCCTAAAAATTGAGTAGAATTTGATTTGCCAGTGTTCTGTATGGTGGTGCACACATTTGATACCAGCACTACAGATGCAGAAAGGCCTATGTCTGACCTTGAACTCTAGGGAATTAGTTTCATTATATCCAGGACTAAACAGAAAAATCTTATCTCTCAAAAAACCAAAGCCACAAAACAAATCAATGAACAAAAATGATTAGAGCTATCTGTATATTCTTTTGTATAAAGACATTCATTGAAACTGAAGCAACTAGAATCTTTACTGACTTTATCTTGTGCAGGGTTGGGGCAGGAAGTTGCAGCAGCTGTTATGCTCATAAGTGCATTGGGTCTGAAATATACAGACAACAGAATTGTGTCACAATGTTTCCTAACCTCTTACAAACAGTATAACCTCTCTTCACGGATATTTCCCAAGACATTGGAAGCAGGGCTGATGCTGAATTCATTTTGAGAATGAGCACTCTACAGGTACTTACTTCCTGCACTTTTACTAGACGTGAACTCCTCTATTTGTCAGCCACTGCTGCAATAAAAAGGTTTTCTGATGAGGGATTAGAGCTGCACCAATCAGTGGGCATAAAGAAAAGTTTATAAAAAGGATCAGTGGTGTGCCCATTTAGCAAATAACGGTAGTAGGTTCTCCCTGGAGTATATATAATGTCCCCAAATGTGGCTTACAGTACTGGGTCGAGTTCCATCCTACACAGCTGGCCTTAAACACAATGCAGAATGCTTTTATTTATCATCCCTTTGAGTACCTTTCTTTAACAATCATACTGATTTTAAAGGGTTTAGAGGAGCAACCTTAAAGTGGGGCAGTCGGGGTATACTCTCCGGGTTACTTGATTAGGTTAACAGCACAATGTGTAATTAAGAGTCAACTGATCAGCAAAATGAAAAACAAAAGTATTTCTATTATTCCTGACAAGGGTACATAGATTTAGTCTAAAAATAAGGTGGTATTCAGCACATCTAAATAAAAGGGAATTCTTACCATATATACAAATCAATAAAGTAAGTAAGCAATGTTTAAAATTAAGGGGATGTTTTCTTTTTGGATATAGATTATGTTACATGTCTCTTTGAAGTATGTGTGCATCTTTTATTTACTTTTTAAAATTAATATCAATATATTTCAGCATTAATTTCAATAAACCTTTTGAGGCTAAATAAGACCTTTGCTAGCATTTGGATACAAAGGTATCATCTATGGCAAGGGCCAGAAGAACCACCATGCCCTTAAGATTTTACAATAACTTCAAATAGCTCCCCATCTCCCAGGCTCTGTAATAGCATAGGAGTCTAGAAAGGAGGGCTAGCACTTCACTGCAACAGGTGAAGCTGCCTCCTTTCCATAACCTTATTAGAAGTTCATTTTCTTTCCCCTCTGGGTAACATCAGTTAGCAAACACACTCACTCACTCCTACTAAGCAAGTAACTTTAGTATAGACCATGTGTCATAGTTGTTGCTGATTGGGTGCAAAAGACTAGTAATCGTTTGCAAACCAGAATGGGTGACATATGTTCATTATCGAAAATAATTTTGTTCTGACAGAGAAATAAATTAATTGGATTACCTGGGATATAAATCATACTCTGTTTTAACACTTACTTAATAATGAAGTGAAAACTATTTCCTTTCTCTGCTATTTTCAGTGAGATTTCTGGGCTGAGAAGAGATTTGATTTTTTTTTTAATTTATCTAATTTTTGAGAATTTCATAAAAGACTACAAAATATTCACATGTTTAGTGTTACTTATACATACACGTGTTTAAGGCTGACCACTTGGGATTTAATAACCTATCAGGAGCTTGTGTCCAGAAAATCTGACTCACTCTCAGCTTTTCATCTCGGGTTGGATATTTGTAGAGTTTCTCTATCCACATTGGTATCCACTGGCATTGCCATTATTAGGGTTTTGCTTAGGCAACCATACTGTTGAGATTTCACAAGTGCAGCTTCCCTGGTACGTCTGAAAGTAGCAGGCCTACTGGTCAGATTCTTACCATCTTTCCACCTTCTCTCATGTTAATAGTTTCTGAAACTTATGCATAGTGATTGCATGATTGAATGATTGCAGTTGCTAGAAGTAGCAACTGGGGCTGAGAACACTGTTGTCAGGCCTCCTTTGCATTTTACTGCTATAAAAATCAAATCCTACTCCAAAGCACACAAATAGCTGACCTGTCACCAAAGGACTTTGTGAAGTAGATGACCAATGAACATTAAATGTCTAGTATTGATAAAAGAAAATTATAATAACACAATAAGATATTAAACTTATCTAGTGTCCTTCTAGATGGTAAGTATATGAGAATTAAGTGTTTGAAATGATTAAGATCTGAAACACCGCTGCAGGTTAATGTATGTTCTCCAACAGGTAGTGCTATTCGAATAATCTGTAGAACCTGTACCATATCAGATTTGGTGGCAAAAGTAGGTCATTAAGGGTCAACATTTGAAGGTACAACCCCATTTCAAGTCTGTCTCTAATTGAATTCTTTGTGATATAGCACCAAGCCTTCTATGGTATCTTCCCCACTATGATGTTTGAAAGCCCTATGAAATGTTTAGCCTAAAGATGTTTCCCATTCAGTTATTTCTGTGCAACATTATAGTCACATCAGCATAACAGAGGCAGACTTCACCTTGTGCTGTGTTTCAAATAATAGTAAATGTACTGCTGCTGTTTTTCTCTTACTTTTGTGATTATACTGATGAACATGTTTGTGGAAATACAACAATGCATATGGCTGATGTATCACTTTCAAATTTAATTTTGGTTTATGAAATAATTTTGAATTACATTTTTATTTAAGTCTAAACCTATCTTATTATTCTAGGAGAGTATAGCAGAGACAGGGAAGTAGCAGCTGAATCTGAAAATTAGCTTAAAATCATCGCTATTCTGTGCTTCAAAAATTACACAAACATTTCAGTGCTTCCTTCTTATTTACTATTCCACAGTCTGGAAATTATTATATATGCATTCCATATGAACAAATGTAATATGCATTGCTCTGCATTTTAAACTATCTAAGTGGGTTGGTATATGCATATACTTATGGATGTTGTTTAGCTAATCTTAGAAATGTTATACTTTTCTATATCTTGGTAATTTTTTATCTTAATTGTTTTATAAAACAAAGTTTATTCAGTTCCCAAAAACCAATTTGTTTGGATTTTTCCACTCGTTATTTAATATAGTTAACAACTTGGTAGTTTTACTGAGAAATATCACATAATCATGGCATAATATTATTAAAATACACTTGCAACTAATGGACGTATAGAAAAACATACATTTTAGAGCTCAGAGTGTGGCCATCAATGCTGAACAACCACATATAGATCTCAGTCATTGTAAGAAAATGTTTCAGAGAGTGAAAAAGCTGGTTTATTTTAGTGAGAAAATCCAAATTTTGCCAGTTTGGTATGGACAGATTGGCTTTCCCACTTTCCCAGTCACAGGATTCTATACCAAGAATGTGGCTGAAGAGGAGGAGGAGGGTGTTAGGTGGGGTGGGGTGGATTGAATTTAATCTACTTCTGAAATCAAAACTGAAACAGAAAAATCAAGGTACCACTCTGGAAGCTGCCCCAGTCTTTTGTGCTGTAAATAACTTCATCTTCAGAAGCAAAGAAAATACAAAGGAGGTCATTACTGATCTTCATCTCAGTTCCTCTTCTTTAAAAGTCAGAATTCCAAGGTAGCATAATCTGTTTGAATGAGTAAAGATTGGTTTCAAATTGATACAAACTAACTCTGGATATAGAGAAGGCACAGTGGAGGTAAAATGAATGGAAAAGAAGGATCCTATTTAAAACTGGACATATATTTAGGTCTATTATTTGCAAATCAAGGAGTTTTTACTAACATTTTTAATTGGTATGAATATTGTTGAAGATATTCTGAGTAGCTAGGACATTATATCTTTTTATTCTCCACAAGTATATCAACTTTATCATCCATTAATTAGTGAGGAGAAGTGGAAATTTGAATTATTCTAGCCTTCCTGGTGTGAAGAATTCAGCAAAACTAAAATTCAGAATTTAACAAGAAAATATTACTCCAATTAAAGAAATGTTGAGACATGAATTTGACTACTGTGTTTATGATTTAACAATCTGATTTATTTTTCATTTTTTATGTGAAAATGAACATTCCTGGAGGTCAATTTCTTCTAAAATATCACAACTTAATGATCCCTCCATTTTCTTTTAGTGATATGGAGTATATTTATTTATATGTGTCATAATCAAAGCTAAATGGATATATTTTTCAATATTTTCTAATTTTTAAAATATATAACATTCCCAAGTGTCATTTAATAAATGAAATTAAGTGAACAATAGTTATTTTTAAGAACAACTATCCTTTCAGCTCACATCTGTGCTCAGAAGAAGATCTTGTGCTCCAGTCCCCACCCCATCCCACCCACATCAGCTTGACCCTCTGGAGTTCTGACATAACAGACTCTCTAGAGTCTCACAGATGCTCTAGATGCTCATAGATCAGACTCTCTAGAACCCCTCACATACCCAGAGACAGCCTGGCACAAGGAGGCCCAAAATAGTCGGGTTCACA
The DNA here is from genome assembly GCF_008632895.1 of Mastomys coucha. Taxonomy (NCBI): domain Eukaryota; kingdom Metazoa; phylum Chordata; class Mammalia; order Rodentia; family Muridae; genus Mastomys; species Mastomys coucha. Next base: position 41,989,043 of record NW_022196891.1, on the reverse strand, counting down.
GGAGGGACAGTAACCAGTCAGAGACAGCAAGGCTAGTTGACACCGGAGATAACTGGATGATGGGAGGCAAGTGCAAGAACATAAGCAACAGAAACCAAGGCTATTTAGCACCATGAGAATACAGTTCTCCCACAACAGCAAGCCCTAGATACTCTAAAACCCCTGAAAAGCAAGATTCTGAACTAAAATCCCATATCATAAAGATGATAGAAAACCTTAAGGAAGACATAAATAACTCCCTTAAAGAAATACAGAACACAAGTAAATAGATAGAAACCCTTAAAGAAGAAGGAATTGAACAAAACCGTCCAAGATCTAAAAATGGAAATAGTAACAATGAAGAAATCACAAAGGGAGACAATATAGGAGATGGAAAAAATAGGAAAGAGATCAGGAGTCATAGAAGCAAGCATTACCAAAAGAAAAAAAAAAGAAGTGAAAATCTCAGTCATAGTATATACAAAAAAAGACAGTGGCAAAAGACGCAAAGAAAAGACAAAGTGCAAAAAGCTTCTAACCCAAAACATCTAAGAAATGCAGGGCACAATGAAAAGACTATACCTAAGAATAATAGGTATCAAAGAAAGGGAAATTTCCCAATTCAAAGGGCCAGTAAACATCTATGAAATCATAGCAGAAAACTTCCCTAACCTACAGAAAGAGATGTCCATAAATGTACAAGAAGCCTATAGAACACCAAATAGATTGGTTCAGAAAAGAAATTCCTCCTATAATGTAATAATCAAAGAACCAAATGCACAGAACAAAGAAAAAATATTAAAAGCTGTAAGGGAACAAAGTCAAGTGACATATGAAGGCAGAGCTATCAGAATTACACCAGAATTCTCAACAGAGACTCTAAAAGCCAGGAGATATTGGGCAGATATCACACAAAAAGAACACAAATGCTAGCCCAGACACTCAACAAAACCCTCAATTACCATAGATGGAGAAACCAATATAGTCCATGACAAAACCAATTTTTTTCTTTTCTTTTATTGGCTATTTATTTACTTAAATTTAAATTTATTTTATTTATTTACATTTCAAATGTTATCCCATTTCCTAGTTTCCCCTCTTGAAATGACCTATCCATCCCCCTTCATAAAATTGAGGGTATTCCCCTACTCACCTACTCACTCCTACCTCCCAGCCTTGGCATTCCCATATACTGGGGCATTGAGCCTTCACAGGATCAAGGGCCTCTCCTTCCATTGATGCCATAAGGCCATCCTATGCTACATATGCAGCTGGAGCCATGGGTCACTCCATGTGTACTCTTTGATTGGTGGTTTAGTCCCTGAGAGCTCTGGAGACAGTTATTTGATATCGTTGTTCTTCCTATGGAGTTGGAAACCCCTTTAGCTACTTCAGTCCTTTCTCTAACTCCCCCATTGGAAATCCCATGCTCACACCAATGATTGTCTGTGAGGATCTGCCTCTGTATTTGTTAGGCTCTGGTAGAGCCTCTCAGGAGACAGCTATATCAGGCTCCTATCAGCAAGCACTTCTTGGCATCCACAATAGAATCTGGGTTTGGTGTCTGTATATGGGATGAATTCCCAGGTAGAGCAGTCTCTGGATGGCCTTTCCTTCAGTCTCTGCTTCACACTTTGGCTCCATATTTCCTCCTGTGAGAATTTCATCCCCATTTCTATGAAAGACTATGAATTGTATCTTGGGTATTCTGAGCTTTGGGACTAATATCCACTTATCAGTGAGGGCAAACCACGTGTGCTCTTTTGTGATTGGGTATCTCACTCATGATATTTTCCATTTCCATCCATTTGCCTCAGCATTTCATGAATGCATTGTTTTTAAGAGCTGAATAGTAGTACTCCATTGTGTAAACATAACACATTTTATGAATCCAATCCTCTGTTGAAGAACATCTTGTTTCTTTCCAGCTTCTGGCTATTATAAATAAGGCTTCTATGAACATAATGGAGCAAGTGTCCATGTTATATGTTGCAGGAGTGGTATAGTGGGTGTTTAGGTATTACTATGTCCAATTTTCTGAGGAACCAATAAACTGATTTCCAGAGTGGTTGTACCAGCATGCAATCCCACCAATAATGGAGGAGCATTCCTGTTTCTCCACATCCTTGCCAGCATCTGCTGACCTGAGTTTTTGATCTTAGCCATTCTGACTGGTATAAGGTAGAATCCCAGAGTTATTTTGATTTGCATTTTCCTGATGATTAAGGATGTTGAACATTTCTTTAATGGCTTCTTGGCCATTAATATTCCTCAGTTGAGAATTCTTTATTTAGCTCAGTACCCCATTTTTAATAAGGTTATTTGATTCTCTGGAGTCTAACTTCTTTAGTTTTTTCTATATTGGATATTAGCTTTCTATCAGTTGTAGGATTGGTAAAGATCTTTCCCCAAACTCTTGGTTGCAGTTTTGTCCTATTGACAGTTTCCTTTGCCTTATAGAAGCTTTGGAATTTTAAGAGGTACTATTTGTAAATTCTTGATCTTAGAGCATAAGTCATTGGTTTTCTGTTCAGGAAATTTTCTCCTGTGCCCATGTGTTCGACACTCCTACCCACTTTCTCTTCTATTAGTTTCAGCGTATCTGGTTTTATGTAGAGGTCCTTGATCCACTTGGACTTGAGCTTTGTACAAGGAGATAAGAATGGATTGAGTTGTGTTCTTCTTCATGTAGACTGCCAGTTGAACCAGCACCATTTGTTGAAATGTCTTTTTTCCACTGGATGGTTTTATTTCCTTTGTCAAAGTTCAAGTGACCATAGGTGTGTGGGTTCATTTCTGGGTCTTCAATTCTATTCCATTTTTCTACATGTCTATCTCCGTACCAATACCATACAGTTTTTATCATGATTGCTCTGTAATACAGCTTGAGGTCAAGGATGGTGATTCCCCCAGAAGTTCTTTTATTGTTGAGAAAATTTTTCTCTATCCTGGGTTTTTTGTTATTTCAAATGAATTTGCAAATTGCTCTTTCTAACTCTATGAAGAATTAAGTTGGAATTTGATGGGGATTGCATTCAATTTGTAGATTGCTTTTGGCAAGATGACCATTTACTATATTAATCCTGCCAATCCATGAGCATGGGAGATCTTTCTATCTTCTGAGATCTTTGATTTCCTTCTTCAGAGACTTGAAGATCTTGTCATAGAGATCTCTCACTTGCTTGGTTAGAGTCACACCAAGGTATTTTATATTATTTGTGACTAACTGTAAAGGGGGTCATTTCCCTAATTTCCTTCTCAGCCTTTTTATCCATTGAGTAGAGGAAGGCCACTGATTTTTGTGTTTCCTCTTTAAGGGCTTCTACCTGTTTACCTGTGTAAACATTAAAATTAGGGACAAGACAGGCTGCCCACTCTCCCACTATCTATTCAATACAATACTCAAAATTATAGCCAGAGCAATTAGACAACAAAAGCAAGTCAAGAAGATACAAATTGGAAAGGAAGAAGTCAAGGTATCACTATTTGCCGATGATATGATATTATACATAATCGACCCCAAATATTGTACCAGAGAACTCCTAAACTTGATAAACAAATTCAGCAAAGTGGCTGGATATAAAATTAACTCAAATAAATCCTTCCTCTACTTGAATGATTAACAAGCTGAGAAAATTAGGGAAACAATACCCTTCATAACTGTCATAAATAATATAAATTACCTTGATGTGACTGTAACCAAGAAAGTGAAAGACCTATAGAGTACTACTCAGCCATTGTAAAAAATTACTTTATGAAATTTATAGACTAATGAATGGAACTAGGAGATATTGTCCTAAGTGAGGTAACTCAGACACAAAGTGTCACACATGGTATGTACTCACTGATAAGTGGATATTAGTCCAAAAGCTCAGAATACCCAGGATTCAACTCATAGGCCATAGGAAGCTTAACAAGAAGGAAGACCAAATTCCCAGGATCCAATGAGGATAACAGCCAAAATATTCAACAAAAGGGAGATAAAACCTGAAGACATCTGCCCCATGTAGGTAGTTACAGCTCCCAGTTGAGTGATGTGGCCAACCACCTGTCTCAAAGCAGCTAGGATTTGGATTCAAGTCTTTTCCCCAATCTTACCTAGTTTTATCAGCGCACAATGATTGCAATTTAAGCATTAGGAACTTCATTGTAATAAACACGTTGGAGAAATGCTAGGAGTTTGTAGGCACTGATTCAGGATAAAAATAATTTCAAAGAAGCGGTCATGATAGGCACGTATGTTAGCAAAAAAAGCAAACTCAGGGGAAGCTATCTTTCAGAAGACAAGCTGCTACCAAATAAATAAATAAATAAATAAATAAATAAATAAATAAATAAATAAGTAATCGAAGAGAGCACAGTTCAAAATTAATGAAGAACCACCTCTATAAGCAATGTGCCAGAGGGCTTGTACCTTCCTCCAGAAAGGACTGTTGAATAATCGACAGGGAAAAAATACACAGGAAAACAATAATAATCTAATAGCTACAGTTCAGGCAGTAGTACCAAGTTTTACAGAGGCACAGAGGTAGAGAGGGAAAAGGAGAATTTGAAAGTGTATGCTCTTTCTGGTAAAACTGGAACTGGAAATAAAAGAAACAACATGATGCTTTTATTAGGGCAGAGGTGACAGATGAGTAGTATTTCAAAATTGCTGCCAAAAGCCTATGTCTGCAAAATTTTCTTTTGTACCATTGAGTACATCATGGAGTCTACATAACAAATGAATTATAGAATTTACTGAAAACAACTGTCTACAGTTGTTAGGAGCTTGTTATGTGTAAATAAGCTATTCTTTCAGGAATAAAAAGTAGCGGGGTTAAGTTTAATCAATTCATCGTGCGTCAATCCTTTCTTTAATTCCTCTGTCATAGCTATATTCCATTAGTGTAAAAATAGATCCTGTAAAGACATGGATTGAATGACAGGGATGCCAGTATTGTACAAATTCATTTACCCTATAAGAATATATTTGGAAGTTTGAATTTAAGGCTCAGGATGTTGAAACATGTCAAACTGAACTAAGTTAGAGGGGAGAAAATGTAAGTCTCTCTATCCAATGTTTTCAACAACAAATATAGAAAAATCCAGACGACTCTGGATCAAGAATATCAGAGAAATCAGGCTACTAAACAGACACTAAACAACTAAATCGCCCTAAACACTAAATAACAATTATAAAACTCATATAAAATATTTGTCATTACCCAAAGGGAAGAAGGCCACAGAAATATCTAAACAGTAGTTTAATGAACAGGAAATGGAAAATTATATAAATTCATATTTTCATAATAACCATCTTAAAGATTTCCTTTTATAATGAAAATATGCCTATAAATAAAATTTGCTTATATAATACATATCATTTTAAATACTACATTAATTTATTAAAATTATAAAGCATGTAATCTTGTAAACACATGCATAAAAATTAAACTATCATACTGAGATAGACTTTACAGCTCCCATTAAAAGTTTTTATTTTTATATCATGTACATAACATTTTAAAATTCTCCAGTATTTTTAACATGTTCATATTATTTCGGGTACTCTGTCAGTTTGTCTTTTTTTTCACATTGAAATTGATGATGTCTGGTGAAAATATTGTGTTATGTTAAGAAAAAAAGCTAGTTCTCTACTGGTGCTACAGCATCAAAAGTAACATGACATGATTTAATTTAAAAGACAATGTGATTAATTAAAATGATAAAAAACATGTAGCTGTGTAGCTTTTCAATTGTCTTCTGCATTGGTGAGTGAGCAATTAAAAGCTACAACCCTGATTACAATAATTTAATAATAGAAGATAGTATTGTTGTTTTGAGACCATGAATGGCTTGAATGTTAATATTTAAAGTATATCATGAATAATAAGTATGTTCTGATGAAGTTTTGATACAATGATAAATTGAAATGTAAAACAATTATCCTAGACAAATATTTATCCTTCACATATAGAAATGTTCTAATTGTTAGGATCTTTTAGCTTAATTCTTTTATATTGAAAATTCATATATGATTTATTTATTTATTTATTTATATTATTTAAAACAAATTCTTAGTTTAATCATATTCTTTGCTTCCATAAGTTCTTTCAGATCAACTCCCTCTTCCTACCCACCCAATGTTAAACACTTTTTCAAAAAATACACACATAAAAAAAAAATACAAAACCACACCCTTCCCAAAACAAAGAAATGAAACACCTAATACAAAGAAAACAAACAAACACCTTACTAAACTGTAACCAAATAAAATCACTCATAGAGTCATACACAAACTCATACACACACACACACACACACACACACACACACACACACACACACACACAACTGTGGAAGCCATAAATATTGGTCAACTGAACCTGAACATGAGCCCTACCCTCGTGTGGTTAATATTCCCAGTGCAACTCCGTTGGAGAAAACTAAATTTTCTCTCATAGCAGGTATAAATGACAATTCAGTTGTTTACTTTTTACCTAACTGGATAACTTTTTATTCATTCAGTCATTCAGTCATTCCGTCAGTCATTGTTTTCAAAATATAACAAAATAAAATATCATAAAATAAAACAAAAACTATTACCCTCAAAGTTGGACTAGATAAGCCCACAAAAGGAAAAGAGCCTCCAAAAGGCACAAGAATCAGAGACACAGTGGTTCACAAAGGAATGTTGTAAAAATCATTAAGTTGAAAGCTATCATATATATACCAAGAGAACCTGTTGCAGAGTCTAAAAGTAATTTTATAAGTTATTGTTTTTTCTTTATCCCAGCTAACTCCTAAATAAGTGAGACAGAGACTATGAGATTTATTTAATCAAGCTTTATGACCCAATATCTGAGCAATTATTAGTCTATTCTAACTCTCTGAACTAATCTGTTTACTTTCCAGCCAAAATCCACAATAAAGTTGCATTTTAGTAATAATCTTGCTCTCTGCTCCAGGTGTGTTCTTGCGATGTCTTCTGGATCTTCCCCACATAGTGACTCCTCCCTTTCTATCCCTCTTCCCCCCTCCCCTGGACAGGATCAGAAGTCTAGTGCTATTCTTTGTCCTACTCAGTCATTGGCTGATCAGCTTTTATCTACAAATAAGAATGTAAATGGGGAGTGATGTTTACACAACAGTGAGACAGGAGATTCTTCGAATAAACATTACAATGCCATGTCAGGATTGCAACCAGATATGGGGGTAGAGAGATCAGCATTTGAATAGTTCAAAGATAATCTTTACACAGTGCACAATAACATTATGTCTACAGCAGACCTATAAAAACTCTTTGTGAGCTGTTTCAGCTCTGTGAGTTCAAATGAGCCTTGATCATATTGGTTTAGAGGTAAGATGGCCTCTAACTCTTCTGACTCTCACACTCTTTTCTGCCTCCTGTTCCACAGGATTCCCAGAGCCCTAAGGAGAGGGATTTGATGGAACCGATGCATTTAGGGCTGAACCTTCCAACGTCTGCTGCAGGAGGAAGATTTTCATACAATAGCCAAGACAAGCATTTACAGCAAAATATCACTAGATGGTATCATCACTGCATTTCTTTTTCATTTTTTAGATTAGTATTATTTGGTTTTACCCTAGATTGGATGTGGGGTCCTATGGTATGTGTATTGGGGACCAGATATGTTTCTAAGTTCTTTTGTTTCCTCACTCTCAGGGGGTCCAGATGCCACTGCATACCAGGCTATAAAGATGACACAGAGTCTGCATCTTTATAAGTGGAGTCTGGAAGGTTCCTGGTCCAGCTGGGAGTGATTGCCAATGAGAAGAAGGCCTTCTCCAAGGACTTTAATGACACAGCTCTTGAAGAGTTCTTTTTATCCCATTTTGTCTGTTATCAGAAACTAGGCCATGACCCGTTTGCTATTCTGTATGTAAGGTACTCTGCTTCTGTAGCTGATCTGTCTGTCTGTGTTGCTCTGGGCCTGGAAGTTTCAGTTTCTGGTTTAGAACAGCAGGAGGCTAGGTAAAGCCTTGGCAGGGAATTATGCATTTCTATATCACTGAAAGAGAAGGGGAGGGAGACCTGTCTCTGACCTTGGTTCTCAGCACTTGTACAACTTTCAGAATGTATTCACATGGTTAAAAGATCACTACAAGTGTGCACATAAATTAAGGTCATAACGAATTAGGGATTTATAATAGAGAATATCGACATACATATCTACTAGGAACAATTATTTGGCCAAACATACAGTATTGGGTTTGGCATACAGAGTGTACTATCAAGCTATTGGCCAAAGGAGTTCAGGGAACCCTGAAACAACCCAAGCTTTTGCCAAAACTATAGGTTTCTCCTCACAAACTGACATCAAGGCTCCTTTGCTGAAAAAACACCTACAGAACTCACTGAACATAGAGATATGTCCAGCCAACTCCTACATAGAACCTTCACCCCTGTGTTCTAGCATCTTTTGTACAAGAATATATTCTGTATACTACCAAAAGAGAAATTTGAACACAAAGCAAGCCACAAGACCTTTCTTTAGAATGGTGCACAATATGCAAGCTATGCTAGGGCAATGGTGGCCCAATCATTGTGCGATTTGACATAACTGATCTGACATAAATCCCACTTCTCTGGATGGGACCTGTTGCACCTCTATACTAAGCAAAGGAGCCTTGCTGTCAGTTTGTGAGGAGAAACCTATAGTTTTGGCAAAAGCCTGAGTTGTTTCAGGGTTCCCTGAACTCCTTTGGCCAATACCTTGATTAGACGTAAGCCAAACCCAATACTGGAAGCCTTGGTTGATAACAAAAGATGTCTCGTTAGGACTATATCTTCCCCATTATTTGGTCATTTCATTTAGATCACCTTTATGTATTTATATATTTTAGAAAGTTTCTAGTATATTAGATTTTCATATTATCCCTCAAATGTTCCTTATTTTTTTACTGTATTCTGGCCTACAACTACATCTCCCTTTCTTTTCTGCATCTGATCTTCAGATATGCCCTCTTGCAGAATAGTCTTTAATGTAGTAAGAGTTCACAATTCACAAAAATTTACCAAAGAATTAGTGAAAGCTTATTACATGGTCATAAATTAAAATTGTTGAAATATACCAATTATTAAATATATATTTTAGGATAAACTAATGGAATATTAGGTAAGTATATGACTCATGCAATTTTTCTTTTGTTAATGTTTACACTCAAAGAATATTAGATACATAAAGCATAAACACTACCATATTTTTGTAATTTGCCTTATATTAAACATGTTTCAAATCTATTAAAATGGAATTTGGAAAAAACAATTTAGATTTAGCGATATCTTTGTGATTTTATCCACCATATAAATACTTTGCTCAAAAATGTATATTTAGAAATATAATTTTAAAATATATTTAAAATATATCTTCTCATTTTTAGTGCATTCACAATTGGACAGTTATTCATATAGAGTGTACAGTTACCATTCTCTTCCCATCCTCTCCACTTTTTCTATTATCCATGTCATTCTAAATGATGGTTTTATTTTTCTAATTTGCCTACTTTCATTCCTTTCTGTGCTTGTGCATATGTTGTGCTAATGGCCACAACTATTGTGTGTCACATTTAGATGATCAGCTTTATAGGCGTCCCATCCTCAGTTTTCTCAGTCCTGCCAACCATCCTTCTCTATGACAGCTGGGCCTTAGGGTAGCTGGTAGAGTTGTTTGACTATGAATGAGTACTTGGTAGTCTTTTATTTTTAGCAATTTGACCAACCAATTATAAGTCTTTGGTATGACTGTTGCCCATTACCAAAACCCTTTTTCTCTAACTAAGGCTGAGAACTGCACTAACTTGTGCATATAGACATATGTGCTTAGAAGCCAATCTTGCCTCATCAGTTTGAATTTTTTTGTGTGCTCTGTGCATAAAAGTTAATGTCTTCAACAATAGGCTCATAATCTATCTTTTGTTGGTCAATGAAAAGCAATGAATGAACTGCATGTTTTTTTTCCTTATTATACTTAGAGATTACAACTCTCAAATTACAGTTGTATAATTACAGTTATATAGAAAATAATGATTTAAAGTTTAAAAAGAACTAAGTATTGCTCGTATAGGCCATTCAAATTTAGATACAATTATCTTTTTAGATATTCAAAGATAATTATCCTTAGTTTCTGATGATCAATTATTGTGACTAGGCTTTTCTGTTGAAATTGTTGATTAAGTAAGTAAAATCCTTGTCTCAGATGTCTCACTGAGACAAATAGTTTAGTGTTCCCATAAGAGAATCATAAAATATGTTGAGAACCCATATCTACTTTATAAAGGCAATACTATGCCAGTCAGTAGTACAGTGTCACAGGGTAACTAGGTGAAGAACGTGACTCTTCCCTCCACCAGGGCTTTAATTCCACTTAATCATAGTTACTATTAACTACAAAGGAGGATACAATTGAAAAAATTTTTCAACATACAAAAACCTGGCAAATGGGATAAAGAGTACAAATGATATTTAGATATGGTGGACTCAGATTTTGCAAAAGAATGTTGTGAATAAGAACTGTCAAGAATTTATAAGATTGAAAAATAACATAGCTGAAGTTTAAAAAAAACAACCTTAATTACATAGAATCAAAAATAGATTAAGCTTAGCAGGAAAAAAATTAATGACTTTGAAGATGTTGAAGAGGGGTTCTTAAATGAGTTAGTCTAAACAAAAAAAGAATACTGAAGAAATTAAAGCAACTTGGTTGTTATATGTTTTAAAAGGAAAGGAAAAATAATAAGAAAACTTAAAAAACCCATACAAAACAAAACAAAGTAGTTATTGTTAAAGATTTAGATACAGTACCAAATGAAGATTACAGAGCAGTGCTGAAGTTGTTACCACTGTGTCATTCAAGCAGAGTGATATAGGACATAACACGGTAGTTATATATTTTCAAAATTAATATTTTATTCTTATCCAAAAAACTGTTTAATAGATGTTTTCTGCATATATGATTACTTGAAATAGTTTGGAATGGAATTAATAATAAAATGAATGTTATCATCACTCTTTAAAGACACTGCCAAAGAATATGCGTTAAGATGTTTGACTGCGATGAGGGAGTGCTGAGGAATTATGGATATGATGGGTGTGATGGATACGATAGGTATAATAGGTATGATGGGTATGATAAAAATGATGGGTATGATGGGAATAATGGGTGTTATGAGTGTGATAGGTATAATAGGTATGATGGGTAAGATGGGTATGATGGGTATGATGGGTGTGATGGGTTTGATGGGTATTATGGGAATAATGGGTATGATGACTATGATAGGTATAATAGGTATGATAGGTATGATACCTATAATGGCTATGATGGGTGTGATGGGTGCTATGGGTATAATGAGTATGATAGGTATATGAGTATGATGGGTATTATGTGTATGATAGGTATGATGGGTATGGAAGGTAAGATGAGTGTGATGGGAATGATGAGAATAATGGGTATGATGAGTATGATGGGCATGATGGGTATGATGGGAATGATGAGAATGATGGGTATGATGGGTATGATGGGTATGATTGGTATGATGGGTATGATGGGTATGATAGGTATGTTGGGTATGATGGGTGTGATGGGTATGAGCCAGGAGGGGTGGCAGCCCCAGCTGCTCAGGAGGTAAAACAAGCAGGTTTCAAGTATAAGACCTGATTGGATTGCAGAGAGAGTTAAATACAACTCTGAAGACAAAATGAGACAAAATAACACAAGCAAAAGAAATGATTACAAAAACCACTGAAATAATATGAAGTATAAAATCATATAAATTTGGTATATTCTCAGTGTGAAATTGCTGTAATTTATTTTTGACATTTACTTTTCAATTTTGAGGTGTTGAGATAGCATCCTCAATTTTGTAAACATTTAGAAAGGTCTTAATTTATTGCATTGGTCAGTGAGAAGGTAAGGAAGTACTAAATAGAAAACTTGAAGCATTAACCATAGTCTATTTTATGAATTTGTACACTGTAAAAATTAGTAATGACATTTACTTAAACAAAAATTCCAAGAATGAAGAAATAAATAAAAGAGATTTTAATGACACATTAAGGATTGAGTCATTTAAATGTTTATGACTCACCAATAACAGCCAATATAAATATGTGAATGTTTCCAGTTCAAAGAGAGATGATGGGAGGGCTGGGGAAATTGCTCAGTACCTAAAAGTATTGCTATACAAGTGTGAGGATGTAAGTTTGAACCCCTAGAACCAATATAAAGCCAGGAGTGAGCATCTCTAGTTCCAAAGATGATGTCTATAGAGAAGCAGGACACAAAGACACAAGAATACCTAAAAGCTCTCTAATCAGGTGCAATTGCATATGTAGTGGCTTAACAATGGAGACCATGTTTCACATAATGTGGAAGGAAAGAGCTAATGTAATTATCCTTTGACCTTCAAAGTCTGTACTGGGCACACACAAACAGAAATACCACATGTTCATGTACATAAGCAACAAATGTAAATAGACAAATAAGTAAATATATAAGTTATTAGACTAGAATTGAAATAAAGAAAACAAAGGGAAAAATAATGCAGATTCAGCTTTTTGATGGTGAAAATGAAAAATCAAACATAATCTTAGAATTAGATATTTTATTTTAAAAAACAAAAGTTTTACTACCAAGAAAAAGCACTATCCACAGAAAAAGGTTATATGCTAAGTAAATATAAGGATTCTAATTGTGCACTCACTTCAGAACATATTGTATATTTCATATATGTATATATGAAAATTCAGAAAAATGGAAGGACAAATTAAGAACTAAAATACCATATAGGAGTGAATATGCCTGTCTGCCTTCTCTTCTTCCTTTCTTCCTTCTTCCTCCCTCCCTTCCTTCATTCTTTCCTTCCTTCCTTTGTATTTTCAAGGCTATTTCATTTAATCTAGGCTGGCTTTGAAGATTGAAGGGGAGAACATATTTAAACTTCTATTAATATATGCTGAACACTATGATTAGAATATTAAAAAAGAAAAAATGATGTAAGAAATACAATTTATAATGTAAAATATAACAGACACAGATCTTGAAGACTAAGGAGTGAAGTGTGATATTACATACCTTCTAAATAAATAAATGAAGTTTTGTATTATACACTGTGGTTAATTATCCACATTATTTGCTATAGTAATTCCTTCCTAATAAGTGAAATAAATTTGTTTCATAAACTTTACCAAGTTCATATCAACTATTTATTTTATTTTAAGAATTTAATAATAAAAATATGTAAAATATATAATTAAAGAGAATATGAGAAAATAAAAGAGTACAGGAGAGAGGTTATATCCAGAACCTAGAGAGTATAGCGAAGGGACGACACTGACCAGCATGTGATGACTGAGGATGATGTCATCAAATCCCAAGCCTTCAGTTTAGACAACAGGAGAAGCAAGAATAGAAATTCAAACAGAAAAGGAATGAGGAGGCTGATGCTGTTCTGCTTTGTAGCCAGGAAAGAGGGCCACAGAGTTCATCCTCCAGAGATTCGCATGTCAGATCCACAGATGTTAAAGGTTACACTGAGCATCTTCAAAGAGGCTCTGGGATTCAGCTACCTGCAGTAGAGTGGGAGCTAGAGTCTGTGTGGATTTCCACTGGTTTTTATATTTCAGGGATATTTTCTGAGATTTGAAATCATTAGCACCAAACTAGTCTCTAGTCACTAGTCACTAGTCTATAGACTGTGACTTTACAAATATTAGAAATTTGTGTGTAGTTTTTGTTGTTAAATATTTTAGTAGGAAAATATTTTCTTTAAGATTTCCTGTTTAAAACTGGATTTGAATAGAAGCGTTACTTTCTCTAAAAAAATAGAGTAGGCATAGTATGATTATGAAGAATATTCAAAAAGGAAGAAGGTAAATATTTAGGATTTAATAGTATTAAAAGAAGAAGAAATAATACTTCACAGTTTTTCTTCAGGTCAGTTACTTTGCCTGTATGACTAAAAACTTCTCTAGCTTGCTGTTGGCTTTGAGAATTAATTCTGGGAGCTAATCTAAACTGAGATGGAATAGAAGCCCTCATTTATCCATTTATATTGCTACCTACATAGGAATTTCTGTTAAAATATTGTGTGCTGAGCATCAGTGAGCCTCTGCAGTCCCCTCAGCAAAAGAAACTTCCCTGACCTGACCAGAAGGCAAAGCTAATCTATGGGTATTTGCATAGTGATTTAGATAAACTTTATGTCTGTATCACTCCATTCCCATAAGACAAAAAAATAACAAATAAAATCTCTGGAGGAAGACTGAAAGGAAACAAGAGTTGGAGAATATGGGTACCAAAACTAGAAGATTCATATACATGCATACTGATAGACAGATTTTTTTCAGTAATTCAGTAACTGGGAAAGTCTCATGTTCTTATCAATAACACTTCACCCATCCCTAATGTAACTCACTGTCATTCAAAAAAGCATTTGAATATGACCAAAATACATTACATGCATGATTTAAAATGTAATGAAACCCATTAGGTATAATGAATATAGGATATAAGAACAACATCTTCTTATTTCTGCTTTCTATTACTAAATATGCTTAGCTTGTGCACTCTTGTTCAAGGTTACCTATAAAACAGCATTCCAGCTGATGTGTAGGTTTTAATCATCTATTTACTAGTTGAAATACTAAAAAAATACTGTCAGAGAAAGAACACCCACCATTTACAAAATGAATATATTCATCTGCCTGCAGAAAAGCAGAAAGCTGAGCTGAAAATTTAGCATTTCATTTCTGATTGATTATATCACAGTCTGTTTTAAATGACAGCTATAATATGTAGGAGGAAACAAAAAGAATGATGTCAAATTCAACTTGGTCGTTATATTGATGGAAATAACTTGACAGCATCATTTAGCAAAAACGTACCTACTGACTAAATGGGTTTCTTACATTGTCCCATAGACTTGATACTATCAATAAAGATTGAATTGAGCTAACCCAAATTGGACTTTCATTTTAAATGCTTTGTGAGTGGAAGAAGCATTTACAGAAATTTGTATCCTGTTATAATCTAATATCCAGTGAATGCTACATACAGACAATTTCTGCAACTTCATGTAGTTGTAATAACATGTTTAATAGAAAAATATATTAGTATATTTATGTTTATGATTTGAAGTTAAAAACAGAAATTCTACCTGGACATTTTAATTTAACATTTACATTCCATTAAGTAAAAAATTTTCTATTCACTTTAAACAAAATATTTTGTAATGTGATTCATGTTTAGTGTCAATCTATTGCTATATTAATTAATAGTTATAGAAAATTTGAAAACTCATCTTGCTACAATGTTTCAATTGCTACAATCTACAATTTTAAAGTTCATCAAATAGTCTTTATCCAATGAGAAAAATATACCATGTGTTGCTAAGATTAAATAAAATTGAAAAACAAAGTGACAATATTTGATTTTCTGAGTAATGATTTTTAAAATGCTCTCAGATCATTTGATTATATGGACAGTTAAGGGAAATAAATGAAACAAATAAATAAAATGACCTAGAACCTATTAATGATATTTGTTTCTTTTTAAGAAGCTTGCCACTATTTCAAATAGCATTATACTACAATATTTTAAAATGCCATTTTAAGTGTTTCTTTTCATGAGACATTAGTGCATACTTTATATTCTTTTCACTTGCAAATTTGGCCTCACATAATTACCAACTACTCAGATTATAATATTGCTTTTCAGAGGATAACATTTTGGTTTTCATTTGAATTAAAGCAGGAACTAAACTGCTATACTTCTCATTATGCTTTCCTAAGAATTACTATATTAAACTATATGGGTCAAGTAAATAACATTGAGAAATTTCACCTCTCCATTACTTAGTTACTTTTCTATGGTGACAAATCGCCATGACCCAAGAAAGGAAGTGAACTTGGTTTGCTTATGATTTCAGAGGTTTAGACTCCATGAGAGCAGAACTAAGGCATGGTGACAAAACCAGCTGAGAGTTAACTTCTTATTTCACAAACAGGAAGCAAAGGGATATGAAGAATGAGGAATTCTGTTGAAACCTTAAAGCATACCATTAGTGACATACTTTCTCAAATAAAGTATACCTCCCAACCTTTTCCAAATAGTCTGTCAACTAGAGTTCAAATGTGTACATAAATGAGCATATGGTGGCAATTCTCATTCAAACCATCATATCCCACACCCTGGCTTCCATAGTATAATGGACATATCATAATACAAAATATATTAAGTCAAATGCCAAAGGTCTCCATAGTATTTCACAGCTTAAATGCAGTTTGAAGTCTGAACTTCAAAGTCTCTCCTGATATTCAAAGCAATCCCTGTAAGTTCAAAAGCAAAGAACAAATTACATACTTGAAAACATACAATCATCATTAACATTCTAAAAGAGAAAAATGGAGTATAGTGAGGAAATATTGAGCCAAAGTAAGACTGAACCCCTCACGGAAATTTCCAAATCCTATATCTCCATGACTGTTGTCAGAGAGCTTAGATGATTCCTTTCTTCCAGCTTTGTTTCTTAGAACATATCTCTCTCTCTTGGGATGTTTTAACTCCTTGGTTGTCTGCAATGCTCCTTGGTTGGTATACAATGACTCTGTTGTCTCCAAAATCAATCATTTGCCAATGCATTACATTCCAGGTTGCAACTTTACTGTATGGATTTTCAGGGTCTCCACTCAGGGATTACCTGCCACATACCTGGTTTCAAGAGCTCCCATTAACCATGGTAAAAGATTTCCAATCTGGTTTATTATTGTATCCACCACAACTCTAAAGCAAGTATTACATGAACTACACTGAAAAGTTTGACTACCCATTTGGCATAGATCCTGGCCCCTTTGAAAGAGATCTATCTAGGCTTTACTTTGCTGCTTTTAGAAGTAGTAAATTCTTGTGGCCTTTCATATTTACAAGGTGGAATTTTGTCATGCTGGGTTTCTGCCTTCAGGGTATACTTCTTTTTATTCCATTTTACATTGGAATACTCTTTATTCTTCTCAATATTTTCAGTAAAAGCCCTTGCTCCAATATTATGCTATCTGGTGCTCTTATTTCTTTAAACTCTAAATTTTGATTTTCTATTTTCTTTTACTCTAATTATACTTTATCATTTAGACCTGCATAAGAGTGATTCCTAATACCCAGGCAATAGAAAGAATATTAGATTTTCTTGAAATCTCTTCTACCAAAGAAATTAGTCCTGACCTTTTTTATGCAGTCCCAGGCAAATTTTTAGGGCAAGGGACAAAATAATGAACATTCTTTTGCCAAAATATAACAAGAATTGTCTCTAGCCTAGTTGTGTATAGTGTTTACCTCTCATTCCTATTGAGATTGGCTTCTGTAATCCACTCTGCTCTCCGTATTGTTGTATTTACAAGCTAGGGTGTTTCATTAACCCATGTTTACAATGTTCAATGGTTTTTCTAGTCCAATGTCTCAAAGTCTTTTATACCCCATCAAAAAATAAAAAACAAAACAGAAACAAGAAAATACCTAGGGCTCCCATAATAATACTCTATATTGATTTTTTAGCTACAATCTTAGCTACATTATTACTACTGTGAAAAGTGAGGATGTGGAGAAAGAGGAACACTCCTCAATTGTTGGTGGGATTGCAAGCTGGTACTACCCAACTGGATATCAGTCTACCAGTTCCTCAGAAAACTAGACATAGTACTACCTGAAGACCCAGATATACCACTCCTGTACATACACCCAAAAGATGCTCCAACATACACCAAGGACAAATGCTCTCCTATGTTCATAGCATGCTTATCTATAATAGCCATCGGCTGGAAAGAACCCAGATGTCCTTCAGCAGAGCAATGGATACAGAAAATATGGTACATTTGTACAATAGGGTATACTCAGTTATTAAAAAAAATGACTTCATGAAATTCTTAGGCAAATGGATGCAAATAGAAAACACTATCTTGAGTGAGGTAACCCAGTCACAAAAGAAAGCATGTGTTATGCACTGATAAGTGAATATTAGCCTAAAAGATCGGAATATCCAAGATACAATTCACAGACAATATGAAGCTCAAGAAGGAAGAGCACAATGTAGATGCTTCAGTCCTTAGAAGGGGGAACAAAATACCTACAGGACCAAATACAGACACAAATTATGGAGCAGAGACTGAAGGAAAGTCCATCCATGAACTTTCTCACCTGGGGATCCATCCCATATTCAGACATCAAACCTAGACATTATTGTGGATGTCAAGATGTGCTTGCTAATAGGAGCCTGATATAGCTGTCTACTGAGAGGCTCTACCAGAGCCTGACAAATATAAAGGCAGATGTTTGCTGAGGACCATTGGACAGGGCACAGGGTCCCCTATGCAGGAGTTAGGGAAAAATGCTGAAGGAGATGAAAGGGTTTGCAACTCCATAAGAAGAACAACCATATCAACCAACCAGAGCCCCCAGAAGTCTCAGGAACTAAGCCACCAACCCAAGAGTACACCTGGAGGGACCCATGCATATGTAGCAGAGGATGGTATTGTCTGGCCTCAATGGGAGGAGAAGCCCTTGGTCCTGTGAAGACTTGATTCCCCAGTATAGAGGAATACCAGGGTAGTAAGGTAGGAGTGGGTGGGTGGGAGAGGGAGCAGCCTCATAGAAGCAGGGGGAGTCAGGATGGGTTCTAGAGAGGAAACCACCAGGATTGGGAACAATATTTGAAATGTAAATACATAAAATATCCAAAAAAAGAAAAAAGAAATGTAAATACATAAAATACACAATGAAAAAAGAAACTGATTTTTAAAAACAAAACAAAACAAAACAAGCCACCATGACCAAAGAAAGTTATAAAGTAATTAGCCATGATTTTACAGAATTAAACTTTGTAATGATGCACCAAAGGATTGGCAATAGCAATGGCTAAGAGCTGATACCCTGATGTAAAAGTAGGAAGCAGAGAAGGAGTGACAGAGAATGCTGTGAGACTTTTGAAACCACAATGCCCATCCCAACACCTCTTTGAATAAGACTATTCCTTTTAATCCTTCCCAAAGAGTTCAGACAACTGAGGCCAGGCCAGGCAGTGGTTGTGCACACCTCTAATCCCAGCACTTGGGAGGCAGAGGCAGGCAGATTTCTGAGTTCAAGGCCAGCATAGTCTACAGAGTGAATCCTCTACAGAGGACAGCCAAGGCTATACAGAGAAACTCTGTCTCAAAAACAACAAAACAAAACAAAAAAACAATTGAGGAAAGAATATTTAAATATATGAATCTCTGGGGAAATATTCTTTTTAAAACAACCATAATTACTTACATATATAACACATGCTACATTAATTAATAAATAAGCAGAGGGCATTTCCTTTAAAGTTGAAGTGTTAAAGTCTTGCTTACAACAAAATAGAGATAAAGTTCATGCTAAATCAAAGGAGTGATTCTCAGGAATAAGAATAACTCCTGAACAGAATACCAATAGCTTATGCTTTAAGATCAAGATTCAACAAATGGGACTTCATAAAATTGCAAAGCTTCTGTAAGGCAAAAGACATTGTCAATAGGACAAAATGGCAACCAACAAATTGGGAAAAGATCGTTACCAATCCTATATCTGATAGAGGGCTAATATCCAATATATACAAAGAACTCAAGAAGTTAGACTCTAGAGAAACAAATAACCCTATTAAAAAATGGGGTACAAAGCTAAACAAAGAATTCTCAAAGGATGAATACCGAATGGCTGAGAAGCACCTAAAGAAATGTTCAACATCCTTAGTCATCAGGGAAATGCAAATCAAAACGACCCTGAGATTCCACTTCACACCAGTCAGAATTGCTAGAATAAAAAACTCAGGTGATGAGGTTCTGACAGTACCTGACTAACACAGATGTAGAGGCTCGCAGACATCTATTGAACTGAGTACAGG
>NW_022196891.1:41966918-41968663 GCF_008632895.1 Mastomys coucha | reverse complement strand
AAATATCTAAAATAAAAAAAAAAAAACTCAGGTGACAGCAGATGCTGGAGAGGTTGTGGAGAAAGAGGGATACTCCTTCATTGCTGGTGGAATTGCAAGCTGGTACAACCACTCTGGAAATCAGTTTGGTGGGTCCTCCGGAAATTGGACATAGTTCTACCTGAGGACACAGCTATACCATTCCTGGGCATATACCCAGAGGATGCTCCAATGTGTAATAAGGACACATGCTCCACTATGTTCATAGCAGCCTTATTTGTAATAGCCAGAAACTGGAAACAACCCAGATGTCCCTCAAGAGAAGAATAGATAGAGAAATTGTGGTACATCTACACAATGGAGTACTACTCAGCTATTAAAACAATTAATTTATGAAATTATTAGGGAAATGGATGGACCTGGAGAATATCATCCTGAGTGAGGTAACCCAATTATAAAAGAACACACATGGTATGCATTCTCTGATAAGTGGATATTAGCCTAGAAGATCAGAATACACAAAGTACAAACCACAAACCACAAGAAACTCAAGAAGAAGGAAGACCAAAGTGAGAATACTTAGTTCCTTCTTAGAAGGGGGAACAAAATACCCAGGGAAGGAGTTGTAGAAGCTAATTATGGAGCAGAGACTAAAGGAAGGACAATTCAGAGACTGCTCCACCTGGGAATCCTTCCCATATTCAATCATCAAATCTAGACACTATTGTGGATGCCAATAAGTGTTGGATGACAGGAGCCTGATATAGCTGTCTCCTGAGAGGCTCTGACAGTACCCCACTAATACAGAAGTAAAGGCTCACAGCCATCCATTGGACTGAGTACAGGGTCCCCAATGAAGGAGCTAGAGAAAGGACCTAAGGAGCTGAAGGGTTTATGAACTAACTAGTACCCTTAGAGCTCCCAGGGACTAAAACTCCAACCAAAGAGTACACATGGGGGGACTCATGGCTCCAGCAGCATGTGTATAGCAGAGGATGGCCAAGCTGGTCATCAATGGGAGGAGAGGACCTTGGCCCTGTGGAGGTTCTATGCCCCAGTGTAGGGGAATGCCAGGGCCAGTAAGCAGGAGGTGGTGGGATGGTGGGCAGGGCGAGGGGAGAGGGAACAGGGGGTTATTTTAGTTTTTGTTCTTCTCATTATATTTTTTTTCTTATTTTATTTTATTTTTCCTTTTTTGGAGGGGAATCTGGGAAAGGAGATATTGTAAATAAGAAAACATCTAATAAAAAAAGAAAGCTATCAAAAGTATGAATTAATAGGAGATAAAATCAATAAAATTGAAATAATCAATGAAACTGAAAGATGGCTCTTTGAAAAAGTAATCACAATTTTAAACCTCTAGCATGATGAAACAATAAATCAAAAAGACAGAAAACAAAGTAAATGTCTTGAGTTGAACTTGCTTAGATAAAGTAGTCACTAGTATGTTTTAAAATAAAATATAAAATTCAAGTTTATCAAGGACCTCAACATAAAACCAGATATGCTGAATCTAATAGGAGAGAAAGTGGGAAAGACCCTTGAACTCATTGGTCCAGGAGGGAAATTTCCTAATCAGAAACCAATGGCTCCTGCTCTAAGATCAAGAATTGATAAAATGGGACCTCATGAAACTGGAAAGCTTCTGTAAGCCAAAGGACATAGTCAATAAGACAAATCAGCAATCTACAGATTGAAAAATTCTTCACTAACAACACATCTGATAGAGAGCTAATATCCAAAATATATAAAGAATTCAAGAAGTT
>NW_022196891.1:41965324-41966631 GCF_008632895.1 Mastomys coucha | reverse complement strand
CTAAAAAAAAAAAAAAGAAAAAAGAAAGAAAGAAAGAAAGAAAGGAAGGAAGAAGGAAAGAAAGAGAAAAAAGAGAAATGTTCAAAGTACTTAGTGATTAGAGAAATGCAAATCAAAACGACCCTGAGATTTCACCTTACACTATGAGAATGGCTAAGATCAAAACCTCAGGTTACAACACATGTTGGAGAGAATATGGAGAAAGAGGATCACTCCTCCATTGTTGGTGGGATTGCAAACTGGTACAACTACTCTGGAAATCAATCTGGAGGTTCCTCAGAAAATTGGAATAAATCTACCTGAAAACACAGCAATACCACTCTTGGGAATATACCCAAAAGATGCCCTACCATGCCACAGGGGCACGTGTTCCACTGTGTTCGTAGAGGATTTAGTTGTGATAGCCAGAAGCTGAAAACAACCTAGATGTCCCATGACAGAAGAATAGTTACAGAAAATGTGGTTCATTTACACAATGTAATATTAGTCAGCTATTCAGAAAGAGGACGCATAATGATTGGGGTTCCCCTCCCAAGGCGATCTAGGAGCATGTTCTACATCACAAGATATATAATTACCCATGAAGTTCTTTTGTTATGTAAGGTGGTGTCCTACATCTCATAGCAGGACACACGCATAATAGTGTTACTATTGCTATGATGAAACACCATGATCAAAAGCAAGTTGAGGAGGGAAGGGTTTTTTGGCTTACACTACCCCATCATAGTCCATCATTGAAGGAAGCCAGGACAGGAAACCCGGACAGTGGTGGTGCGTGCCTTTGATCCCAGCACTTGGGTGGTAGAGACAGGAGGATTTCTAAGTTTGAGGTCAAGTTGGTCTGCAGAGTGAGTTCTAGGACGGCAGGCGCTACACAGTGAAAACCTGTCTCGAATAAAAGAAAAAGAAAAACAAACAACAACAACAACAATAACAAAAAAGTGAAAGAGGGAGGCAGGAGAGTGCCCAGGTGATGTCATAGGAGACTCAAGTAGCTATTACTGGCTTCAGTATGCCTGTGCTCAGGGACCAGGAACCAAGGAAATGGGTGAGAATAGAGAGGCAGACTCTTTCCCCAAGCTTTGGATAGAAAGCAGGCTTGCTCTCATATTGCTTTCTGTCCTTCGAGATCTTCACTGGACTCCTGAACTACAGCCCTTTAACAAATGTGATGTTTTAAGATACAAGACTTTTGGTAATTTTAAAAGCAATTATAGAATAAATGGTAAGTTTGATGACCTGGTGGAGGTACCTGCCATATTTCTCTATTGTAATGACATGTCATTAATAAATATTGGAAAAAGCAA
>NW_022196891.1:41959697-41965017 GCF_008632895.1 Mastomys coucha | reverse complement strand
AAAAAAAAAAAAAAAAAAAAAAAAAAAAAAAAGCACACAATACTCAAGATACAGTCCGCAGAACTCAAAAATGTCAACAAGTGCCCCCAGTGAGGATGCCTCAGTTCCACTTGGGAGAGAGAAGAAAGCAATCACAAGTGGGGAGGGAGGGAGAGGCCTGGGAGGGAAAGTGGACAGGGGAGGGGGTCGGGGCAAGAGGGGAACCTGATCTGGCATTTGCCCTGACCCACAGGGCGTTCAGCAGGGACCTGGAAGACCACAAATAGGAAGCCATATGAACCTATGTTATGAACAAAAGAGCAAAAAGAACACAAACACATGTACACACACATACAGTACCATACACACTCACAAACATGCAGACTTCCACACAGACTCTCACACACAAGCTGTGGTGGTTTTGAATTCCCTTTGCCTCTGGAATGGCGTTATTAGGAGGCGATGAGGAGGTTATCGAGGTCTGGCCTTGTTTGGAGGGAGTGTGTCACTGTGAAGATGGGCTTGGAGGCCATTCTTCTAGCTGACTAGAATATGTTCTTCTCCTGTCTACTTTATGATATAGAATGTTTGCCTTCTGCAGCACCATGCCTGCATAGACACTGTTATGCTTCCTGCCTTGATGATAAAGGACTGAACCTCTGAATCTGTAAGCAAGCCCTATTTAAGTGTTTTCCTAAATAGCAGTATCTTTCTTTGGTCATGGTATCATTTCACGGCAATGAAAACCTAACAAAGACACACAAACACACACACACAGACTCATACTTGTGCACATGTGCACATACTCACACAGAGACACACACACAACCAAATTTAGCATTAAATTTGATAGTGAAAGAATAAATAGTACCCACTGAAATTTGAAACTGGAAAAAAAATCCTATTTTCCAATGGATTGAATGTTTGAGCAGTTACAGTAGAAACATTAGTCATAAGTGATAAAGATAACAAAGAAACCTCTCATACACATGTCCTTGTAGATTCCCATTAGTATCTTTTGTAGGAAGTACGAAAGCATAATCAAACAAACACACACACACACATACACACAAAGACCTCGCAAAGGACAAGCACATAAGCTCACCAAAGTCTCAGGATGAGGAAGCTGAAGACAAATGAGTCAGACTGAAGAAATTTCTCCATGCCAACTATAAGTATGAAGAAAGAGTCCTTACTGGGGAAAAACAAGAATACACTTCCCAAAATAAAATTTTATCTGAAATAAGATTAAAAATAATCTGAGTAAGAGGATTGGTAGCAATATTTATGAAGCAAGATGGGTGAAATTGGGTAATGACCAGTTAGTTAGTTATTCTAACCTTTGATGTGAGGTAGTTTTCAAATTCACTAACTGCTTAAGTACAACCTGTAGTTCCAGCAAGTTGACAGGAGCATCTACACTCCATGTGGCTTTCCTTTGTTTGTGATTTAAACAAGCTCTTCAGGTTAGTCTCATCCAAACTGTTTCTGAACCTGTGGTCTAGGATATCTAACCTGACAGTTAACTGTGTTTGAATATGCAAGGTAATTATAAATGTTTCAAATTATCATAATACAATGGAGGGAATACGAAGAAATTATCTCGGACAGATGTTGCACTGGCAATTAGAATTAAGCACGAAGATAAATAAGATTCATCTTACATGAACACATTGAGAGATTCTCTTTCCCCATTCTGGCTATGAATTTAGCTGCACTCATAACCTGAAGCAAAACGCAAAAAGTTAGAGAAATGTTATTAACATCAGTCTTACTTCTGAATATGATACAATAATCTTAAGTAGAAGGTAAATAAACTAAACAATCAGCATACATAAATAACATTACTTTCTACTAAATTACATCTAGTTGGGATACAAAGGATAACATAAAAGAAAGAAAGAAGGAAAGAGAGAAAGAAAGAAAGAGAGAAAGAAAGGAAGGGAGGGAGAGAGAATGAGAGAGGAATAAAGAAAGAAAGAAGGAAAGAAAGGAAGGAAGGAAAGAGATAACTGAAAGTTGAGCACACATTGTAGTGATTTAGTTACTGTTAATAATTTTGATTGCTTGTTCTGGATATCATTTATATACTTCAGTTTTGGAAATAAAAATATCCTAGGATTGTAAACAATATCTACCCTTAATAACATATATAAAACCTCTTTCATTGAAAATTTTAGCAATGAAGCTGGGCAGTGGTGGCACACGCCTTTAATCCCAGGACTTGGGAGGCAGAGGCAGGCAGATTTCTGAGTTCAAGGCAAGTATGTTCTACAGAGTGAGTAACAGGACAGCCAGGAATACACAGAGAAACCCTGTCTGGAAAATACTATTTATTTTGAAATCTTAGTATTTACTATAGTTGACAGTTGATTAATACAGAGTAACATCAAAACTTTTCAATAAAATGGTGAATAATGAAGAAAATATAATTTTACCAATTTTGAAGTTTTTCCTCTAGGTAATTATGAGATGTTTGTCCAGTGATATATGACTATAAAATATATTTTAAAATCTACTTTTCTTAAAAGTACACATAGAGTTAGTAAATGTAGCAATGTTAAAAACCAATTCTGCATTTTAAATGCTTTTCAGGTTCTCGTTTAAATATAAAATACATGTTTTCATCATTATTTTTATATTGTACAATTTCATAGGTGTATATTATGCACTCTGGTCATATGCAGCTCTCTATCATCAATTATTGTCCTCCCATATCTTTACGTCCTAACACCTTATCTCCTTTTTGTCCTGTTTTGGTTTCCTTATGTGATATATGGATTGAACCAGTGCTGCCCACATGGGTACACCACTGAAGATAATGACTTCCTATCATTTAGCATCTATCACTGTCCATTATTTCCTAGATGACTTAAATTAATTTTTAAATAGATGAAACAATTAAAAATGTTAGGATCAATGTGCCTTCATGTGCAAAATGAAGCATGATATTTTTATTGTTCTGATGTTTGAGAATTTCATATATAAACAAGCATTTTCATCAAATGTATCTCCTTGCCTCCCCTCCAAATTCTTCCATGCTCGAGCACCACATTCCTCTCCCAATTTCATGTACATGTTTTTCTTCACTTACACCCACAGAGGTTAGAAGTTATCCAGTCCCAGAGTTGGAATTTGGTGGTGAGCAACCATATGGGCACTGAAAACCTAACTCAAGTCCTCTGCAAGAGCAACACGTTCCCTTAAACACTGTTTTCTCCAGCCTGTCATGTAAGTTTATTTTTTAATTAATTAATTAATTTGTTTATTTATCTATTTATTTATATTCTGAGTCCACTTATTGCTGCTAGAATATACATGAATATATGGTCAACCAGTGGAACAAGGGTATTCTATCAGGGACCATACCTGAAGACAACTGACAGACCATTTTCCAACCTTTATCAGTTTCCAAATAGCTCCTAAAGTAAGTGATGTGACTCAAGGCCCTTCTACAAACATGATGGGTTTGCTTGGCATGGTCTTCTGTGGGTATTGTGCTTGCAGTCAGGGTTTCTGGAAGGTCATGTGTGCAATGGTCCTATCATATCCAAAATGCACCATTTCCCAGAAGTTCTCTAATATCCCTATATTTAATACAATATATACATCCCTGCTTTCATGATAACCCTGAGCCTTGACGTCAGAATATGGAAAGTGCTCTATTTAGAGCTGAGTACTCCACCATCTCATAATCTTTGAGCAACTATGAGTATCTATCTATATTAATAAATACCCGTGGGGGGGAAAATGCTGTGCCTCTCTCACTGGAAGCAGTACTTGGGAGAATGGGACCTGTTCCTCTCCTGGGCAGCATAATATAGCTGGTCCTGGTGAAGGGGGTTCAGGTGGACAGGTCCCATGAGTATGAGTGCTGCAGAGTTGGACATGACTGATGGGGTGATCTGTGAGGTGGAGTGGACATAGGGATGATGCCTTCCCTATCTTTCTGCACTGTGGTATCAGGATATCAGGTCCCAAGGTCATGAGAGCTGGAGAGTTATCCCTGACTTGGACTTGCTGTAGCTCTTGGGAGAATGGGCCCTATACCTGGCCTGGGCAACAGAGTTGGAGCTCGAACTTATAGGAAGGCATAGGTGAATCAGTCCCTAGGGCCTGAAGGCTAGCGAGCTGTCCCAGCCCCACACAGGTTGCAGCACTTGGGAGAAAAGGCCCTAGTGTCTTGAGTGGGTAGCACAGTTGAGCTGAGTTCTAGAGACCTGAAAGCAGGAGAGCTGACCCTGTCACCTGTCTGTGGCAGCACTCTGGCTTAGCTGAAGCATTGCTAGAGCTCACTCTAGTGGAACAAATAAGGAAGAACTGGTGGATTGATCAGCTCGCCTACCACCCAGGCCCAGATCTGAGACTTTGAGTGGGCCCAACCCCAAATCGACATCATCTGTGAGCTGCTGGGGCATGTTAAAGCACTGGTCCTGCTGATCGAAAGGTATAGAATCTCCCTGACACAGGGCAACGACAGGATGACTGGGAGAATCTCCAGTGAGGATCCAATGTTGATGGTGTCACAGAAGCCAGAGATCTTGAACTAGGCCAGCTACTCATTGTGGTGAACATTTGCAAGTAAAAATGTGTGGACAGAGTGCTATACTGTGACACACTACAGCATCCGTGAGAAGATGATTTTTATGTTTTGTTTTGTTTTATTTACTTATTTAGCTAGTTTTTCATGTGTGTGTTTTACTTGGGAAGGAGGTTGCAAAGGCAAAGGGCAAATATGAGGAGAAATTGAACACATGGTATGAAACAATCATTAAAGAATTTTTTAAAGATTAAACATCCAGGATGTCATTTATTATTATTTACATTTTATCATAACAATAGCAATGGGTTCTCACATAGGACTTATGGTTCCTCTTATGAAACAGATCTTAAATTAAACTAGAAAGTCGTTGGTTATTCCCATAATGTCCGTTCCACTGTTTCTGCGTTATATATGCCTTGTAAGGCCATTGTTATTATAAATTGAAAGGTTCTTATCTGGATAACCTGTGCATTACTTTTTCTGTTGTGGCATCCATTGCTGCTTCTAGAAGCATGAGAACTACACAGCTGCAAAGAAGTGCAAAAGTCAGCGAAACCTTTCTTCCTCTGTGTTACAGGACTCAGGTGTATAGTGCTTTTAGCAGCAGGGCCTAAAGAGACCACAACAGTCTTTGTGCTTCTGAACGCCTTCATGGGATCTAGCACTGTCAGCACTGGGCTTCATGCTGGGCAGCCTATAGTTTCTGAGAGGAGCATTATCTCCCATAGAGTAACTTCAACTCTCGCACTCCCTCTCCCTCTCCCTCCCCCTATCCCTCTCCCTCTCCCTCTCTCTCCC
>NW_022196891.1:41952231-41959525 GCF_008632895.1 Mastomys coucha | reverse complement strand
TCTCCCTCTCCCTCTCCCTCTCTCTCCCCCTCTCCCTCTTTCTCTCTCTCTCTGTTGTCTCTTTCTCTGTCACTCTCTCTGTCTCTCTCTGTTGTCTCTTTCTCTGTCTCTCTCTCTATGTCTCTCTGTATCTCTCTTTATCTCTCTGTCTGTCTCTGTCTCTGTCTCTCTGGCTTATAAAATAAAAAATATTTGGTTTCCAAATGGTCTTCAAGCACCCTTAATGTTAGCTATCCCTCCTCCCACTCCCTCCTATTTTACTCTCCCAGCTTTATTTGAAATTAAGAAATAAAGTTTTCGTAAAATTTACCAAAATTAGGCTTTCAAAAATTCAAAGTTGCTGAAAATATTAGTATCTTAAAAGAATGTGATGGCTGTGATAGCCAGTTCTTGATAGGCTAAGCTGCAAGACTCATGAGTGTAAGCCAGTTTGGCTCATACAGTGAGATCCCTATTTCCATTAGAAGAAAATTAAACCATTGACCTAATTTAGGAGCGTTAAAAATAATAAGTAGGTACCTTATTCTGCATTTGTTGCAAGATAAACCTTTTTTGTTAGTTTAAAAGCTTCCCACATTACCACAGTCATGTTAAACTTTATACTTGTTTCCAGGTAGTTGCTGACAAGAAAATCGCTTATAATTATAATTTTTTGAATGTATCAAAAATGCAACTTCCGGCCAAAATCAAAGCTTCATCAGAGATTCCTGATGTCAGTGAACATCAATATTTCTTTATTATGCTTCTTCCTTTCAAGTTACTGACCAGTTTTTGGTTTGGATCTGAAATACCCACTGTAGGTTTATGTTGAAGACTTGTTCCCAATGCATTTTAAACATTACCTGATCATAGGTTCCTAACCTTACCGATGTATTTGGATGCCAACGAATGCAAAGCTTTGTGAGCTATTGAGAGGTGTCAGACAGTTAAGGAGGTTCAGACTAATTGGATGAAGTAGGTTATTGGAGAACATTCCCTCAAAGAATACCTTTGTCCTTAGCCTCTCCCTGTTTTTCTGTATCTGTCTTTGGGCTACTCTGAGATCAACATGTGTCTATACCACCTGTTTCTCCCAAACTTTTTATCTACAATCTAGCCCAACAAGAGCCTGGGAAAGTTTATGTTATACGGAAGACCTTCAGACAGTGAGCCGAAACAAACCCTTCATATCTTGAACTGGATTTCTTAGTTAGGCTGTCAGGAAGGTGCGATGATGGCTAATAGTCTGACTTACAAGTCATTTTTTTTCATTTGTGAAATACATGGAAATCCATACTATATGCCAAGAAGCCACTTGATGTTGGCTGTGTGTCATAATGAAGTTAGATATATTTTTTCATAAAATATTACTGAATATGGGGTCCCCAGTGAAGGAACTAGAGAAAGGACCCAAGGAGCTGAAGGGTTTGCAACCCCTTAGGACGAACAGCAATATGAACTAACTAGTACCTTCAGAGCTCCCAGGGACTAAACCACCAACCAAAGAGTACACATGGTGGGACTAATGGTGGGACTCATGGCGCCAGCTGAATATGTAGCAGAGAATGGCCTAGTCAGTCATCAATGGGAGGAGAGACCCTTGGTCCTGTGAAGGTTCTATGCTCCAGTGTAGGGGAATGCCAGGGCCAGGAAGCGGGAGAGAGTGGGTTGGTGAGCAGGGGGAGTGGGGGATGGAACAGGAGTTTTTTTGTTTTTGTTTTTGTTTTGTTTTTTTAACTTTTATTTTATTTTTTAAATTTTTTTTGGAGAAACTGGGGAAGGAGATATCATATGACATGTAAATAAAGAAAATATCTAATAATAAATAAATAAATAAAAAGAAATTGTATCATATAGAAAGTTAATGAACAAACAAATATTAAAGAGTACTTTGTAGGAAAAAAGTTGAAATGTGAAAATATTAAAGGTCAAGAACTAATTATAGGTCAGGGAAAGTTAATAAAAATGATTTGTAATCTGAAAAGAATGATTAGAAAACAACTAGGAAAACCTGTGGGACACCAGATTCTAGGCAGGAACAGATGATGCTTTAGGAATGAAGTTGATGAATATCTTGGGAGAGTTTCCAGTCTTAAAATATCTGATAAAGAGTAAGTAAAACAAACACACAGTACAAAGCTCACAATGTTATCAGAAGCAGGCAGTGCTAGGAAATGTGATAAGTAGACTGATTTGAATTTTAGAAAATAGGCAATGAAGTACTGGTTTTCAATGGTGGGAAACCATGATGTGACATTTGTATACTTTGGATAAACTCTTTCTACTTTATTATGTACAAATAAAGGTTGGCAATAACAACATGGAGGGATGGGGCTAGTGAGGCTTTAAGTAATACAACCTATTTTAATCATAGTTATGACATTACACTATCCATGTTATAGAATCACTTTCTCATCGGCAAAACAAACGGAACTTCATTTTTTGTTTGCTTGTTTGTCAAGACAGGGTTTCTCTGTTTAGCTCTGGCTGTCCTGGAGCTCACTCTGTAGACCAGGCTGGCCTCGAACTCAGAAATCCGCCTGCTTCTGCCTCCCAAGGGCTGGGATTAAAGGCGTGCGCCACCACTGCCCGGCTCTGAACTTCACTTTTCCCTGTTCCTTTTCACACACTCTTATGTAATGAATCTTTGTTACTAGTAGTGTTGTAATAGTTGTAATAGAATGTCTGCTTTTTTGTGTCCTTATTCTACTAGAAATCTTTCTAAAGGACACTTTATTAAGTTTTTTTTTAAATTCTATTATTATTGGCCTTTTGTATGAAGTTTCATATTTTGAATATTTTCTCATCTTCCCAGTATACCTGTATTTCTGCTGTTTCCAAAAGGTAATAATAAATCATCATAAAGTGTATATGGAGAGACAACTTAGTAGATTGTGACATCATGGATTTGTACCTCAAAAATGTGGCTGACTAAATTTGTTTGTGGGACAACACTAACGGACATGTTAAGAATTCTCACAGTGCCTAATACTCAAACAAAGAAATTATAATGCACCCAAGGAATACTGAGCATGGGAAAATTAGTCTTCCCAAAGAATTATGAGCCCTTTGCTGATTGTTCAATATCAAATAGTCAGTCATGAAATCATAACTTTGTGTGTGTATATATTTAAGTGCAGATCTATAGATAAATGATATATAGATACATATGTACATATAGAAATCATATATATATATAAGTTGGTAGATATATAGTAGATCTATATATACATACGTAAATATATAGAATTATGTTTATATATAGAGAGAGATGTGTATGTGTACATATAGTAGTAATCATTGATGTCATTTTATATTAGGGGCCAATAATATCAATGATATTGAGAGTAAATCAACTTTCTACCTTGATATTAATTTGAAATAGTAAGCACTTTGGCTTAATAATCACCAATAAGCCTTCCCTCCCAAATAATGGTTTTAATATATTTATATTTACACTACACCAGTTTTTACTTAGTTGTTTTATAGTTTTACTTACAATTGTGATTTCAGAAACTTTCTAGATCTAAATTTCAGGAGAAATTGAATCACCATTGTTAAAAGACTACTTAATTGATAGTTTGATTTCAATCCCATTATTGTTAGATGAACTAAATAGCCTACTGTTAAAATTGTAATGTGCTTTCATGTCTTACTGATACAAATGAGAATATATAGCTATATATTATATATTTAATTTAAGTATATACTTTCATATCAAGGCAATTTATTAATAAATGTGAATATACTTTTCCTAGTAAATAAAATGAATGGTTTCACATATGAAAAAGTAGAGGAAGTGTTCTAGTACAAGAAGTAGTTATTACACAATTATCCATATCCTGACAGTGCTTTAACCAATGTCCAAATGATAGTGATGTTGCTAATATCTCCCTAACAGAAAAATGATTTTAGGATTTATTTCTCATTCTGGAACTGTTTACAAGTTAATATCATCCATAAATATCATAAATGTTTAATATGAAAGCACAATCCAGATATTTTCACTTTAGTCAAGTGAATGGTGTCCTGGAAAGCCAGTGAGTAATGCATTATGTCTATAAGTAAAGATTCTTCCCCAGCTCCTGCGATGGGATCATTGCAAGGCTCACTGGGGTTTGAAAATAAAAGCACTGTATTTGCTTGTCATTCAGGTGTCATTGATAATACACCTCTGCAAATGCTGTATACTATCTTAAATGCATATGTGGACTAGGTGGGATAAGACTTGGGAAAAATAACACACTTGTTTTTAAGAATGTGACATCATCCCAGCCTTATTTCTGTTTCACTAAATAAATTGCATCTTTAAACAGGTTCCAACTGTTAATATGAACATATTTCACTCCTAAATGAAAATAAGAATACAAAAGAGATTTTTGAAAACTCTATCTCTCATGAAACAATTAATCTTCAAGGGAAGTTATTAACATAAATCTCTTTAGCTGCATTCACCAGAGTACGAGGAGTTAGGAATACACAATCATTATCTAACATTTAAGTTCTCGATATCAAAACTAAGAAATAAACAACACTACAAAGGCAATTAAAGTGCAAACCTTGTTTAACAATTTCCTTTTATAATTACCTTTATAAGGAATTACTCTTCCTAACTGACATGCAGAGTTTATAATTAATCTTGAAAAACATGAAAAGGATATGAGCTTAGCAAGGGGGTATTTTGCTTTAGTTTTGTCAAACGGAGCATCAATCAGACATGAAATCATTAGCCTCAAGACTAACATTTTTCTTGGATCCCATTTAACAGCCAGGGGACATGAACTTGTTTGGGTTAAATATTAATTGTGTCACATTTTATAGACTTTTAGATAAATCAATCATCTAGACTTAACTACCTGAATAAAATTAATATTGCATTAAGTAAAATTTAGAGGGCTTAAATGGACACAAAATCTATTTGAACACATATTGCTGTAGTCATAGTTATTTATTTTACTTAATCATTAGTATGTGCTCTATTTTTTCTATAATTTATTTTTTATTTATATTACATCTCAATTACAACACTACTCCCTCTTTTCCTCCCAGTCCTACTCTTGCAAATCGCTCCCCCCATTACTTCCCTTCTCTGAGACAGGGAAGCCCCACCTCTCTTGTAAATCACTTCCCCCATTACTCTCCTTTTCTGAGAAGAAGGGGAAGCCACGCCTCAGGTACTACTTCACTATGGCACATCTAGGCCTTGGAGGCCTAAGCACCTCCCCAACCATTGAGGCCCAACAAGGATGTCCACGTAAGAACAGGATCCAATGGCAGGAAACAGTTAGAGACAGCCCTGTTCCCATTGCTAAGGAACAAATATCAAGCTCAAGCTGCAGATCTACTACAAATATGAGGGGGTTGGTAGATAAGTCCAGCTCCTGCATGCTCTTTGGTTGGTTCAGTCTCTGTGAACCCCCATTGTCCAAGGTTAGTTAACTCTCTAGATCTATTTGTGACATACTTGACTCCTCCTGCTCACTTATTTCTATCTGCCTAACTCTTTTGTAAGACTGCCTTGATGTTTGACCATGACTTTTAGCATCTGTTTCCATCTGCTTCTGGATAAGGCCTCTCAGGAGGCAGTTATACTACGTTCCTGTCTGTAAGCATAGCAGAGTATCATCAATAGTGTCAGGGGTTGGCTCTCTTCCATGGAATGGGTCTTAAATTGGGCCAGTATTTGTTCAGGGTTCCTCGAGTCTGTGCTCCTTCTTTATTCCTGAGTATCTTGTAAGCAGGACAAATTTTAGGTTGAAGGTTTTGTGAGTGGGTTGATATTCTCCTCCTTCCACTGGAAGTCCTGACTGGCTACAGGAAGTGGTCACTTCAGTCTCTATATCCCTCTCTAGTAGGAATCATAGCTAGGATCATCCCTATATACTCCCAATCGTTAATGAAGAAGGTGGATGCCAGACTAGGCAGGTATTACCTACGAATTTTTAAATCTGATCCCAGATTTTTATGTTTAGACACTGTCCCAATAAGACTGCACTAAGAAACAATCCCCAAGTGAAAGTTGTCTAAGAATAGTGGAAGTATGCATATTAGTCCACCAATGCACATGCTCTTGGTGAATAGGTATATTGCCTGCATGTAATATTTCAGGTGTTATGTGACATGGTTGTTAGACACTGTGTTTCCTTGTAAATGAGGTAATTATTTTTAATTGCTAAGTAATCACACATGAAGCTTTTGTCTGTTTTACCTTTAAGGCCATAACATTAGAATTATAGTCAAAGTAAATAACTTTTGTTTTCTTAGCATTGTTGGGAAATAGAATTGAAACTTCTAAAGGCAAAACCTATAGCATAGTTCTTCTATCATTGAGGAAAACTTTTATTTAATGACAAAATAAGCATGGGGTATGTGATAGTATCCAACATCTGCATTTCATCAGATTCCAAAAATTTTCTACCTATTTTCTTCTTTTTTGTTGAAAACATAATTTTGAGTCAGGCATGGTGCATGCCTCATGCCTTTAAATCTTCATATTCTGTGAACAGAAGCAGGTGGATATCTTTGAATTAAATATCCTAGTAGGCTCTTATAATTTACACACTAAGTTCTAGGACAGACGGGGCTTGATAGAGAGAAACCCTGGAACAAAAAATAAAGATTTTATATATTCTCTCTCTCTCTCTTAGATAGATAGATATAGATATAGATATAGATGTAGATATACAGTATCTGAACTGCTGAAAAATGTGGGATCATAACTGAATGGTAACACACACACACACATACACACACACACATATATATATATATATATATATATATATATGCATGTAGAAATATGTCTTTATCATTGTAGCTCAGGAGTATTGTCCAGGTTGGGACTTATTTATTTTGTTTTATTTTGTTGTTGTTTAGTTTTGTTTCTGTCTACTTGATACAGGTAAAGGCTATCCAAGAAGAGAGATACACAATTAAGAAAATGTCTCCATAAGATTAGTCTATGGACAAGTATATGGAGTATTTTCCTAATTAGTGATTAATGAGTGGGACTCAGCCCACTATAGATGGTATCACCTCTGCCAAGGTACTCTTGTTTAGTCTTATTCCAGTGTGTTAGTTTTGGTTTATTATATCATATTGTAGTCTACTCTATCATATTATAATATAAAATGTTATATATCCCTTCAAAGCTTATTTGGTTCTAATGAGGTAGAACAGAATATGGATCTGCATTGGAGGGGAGGTGGGGGAGAACTGACAGGAGGAGAGGAAGAGTGAATGGTAACCAGGACACAGTATGTGTGAAAAAAAATTAAATTACACAAGTAAAAAAGAAAAAAAAAGAAAAGGGAGA
>NW_022196891.1:41943889-41951941 GCF_008632895.1 Mastomys coucha | reverse complement strand
AGAAGAAGAAGAAGAAGAAGAAGAAGAAGAAGAAGAAGAAGAAGAGGAAGAAGAGGAAGAAGAAGAAAAGCCATGGGAAACAGCCAGCAAGTGGCCATGTATTTATTCTCGTTCACTTGTGTATCATGAGGTATATGTGTTAAATATATGCATAGTGGTGTCAAGTAATATGAGTAAAGGACATGACAAAAGATGGTCATGCTGCTAGAAAATAAAGAAGCATTAAGGAATGAGAATAGAACCAAACAGAAGGAAATACTTGGCATGAAAGAGGAAAATGGAAAAGGGAGAATCAATGATAACTTAAAATAAAAGTCATATGAATGTTTTCTAATGCAAGGCTATATACACATTTAACAGATATTTTAAATGTATTGTATTATTAAAATGTTAATTGCTGAAGGTATATTGTAAATATATATTTTTATCATATGTAAATGCTATGATCTAATGAGTAAATTGTACTTTTAAGCAATAGCTTGACATAAGTGTACTAGAAGAATATTTACAATATGTGGAAGTAAGAAAGAGAACATTATGTTTTCCCTACTGACTATTAAAGAGATTTGTCCTGAAGAGAGGACTGTATCAGGAAGCAACTTATTTTAACTCAGTGTATACTACTAGATAAATGCCCTGCTAATGCAACTTTAAGTCATAAAATAAATAAAGTAAGTAGGACTTAACTCTTGCAATTGAAGGCTTTCTCTTTTGGGTGAGAGAAAAGCAAGCATGCAATGCATTACAATAAAACTTGCAGTTCAAGTGTCCTATGTCTCACAGGAGTTAAAACATGAGCAGGGGTAATGACCAGGGCACAAAGGTCCTGAAGAGTTCACCATCTGATGGAAGAATAAGAATGACTCTCTCCACAATTCTTTTTTCTCCAACATAAGATTTGTACTAATTATTTGGAAGTCCAATATAACACACCCAATCACATTCACTTCCCAATGTTCTCAGGTTCAACCCATCTCCACCTTTGTAATCCCTGCCTCAAAAAAAGAAAAAAAAATACCAAATCCAATTTATGTTGCCCAATATTCAGTAGAGCATGGTCAAACTCAGTGACCAGCCCCTTAAAGAAAACTTAATACTTCCTCACCCCTACTGCTTCCAGAAGTCATCAATTGATTTTTCTTCTGGATAAAATGGGAAAGATGGTAACTGTGGAGTGAAGTATGACATCAACTTATGACTATGGCTCATTAGCACTCAAAATCAAAAATATTTCAAAGTTGATGCAAGTTATAGCTCCTCAAAAGCATTTAGCACAACCCAAGGAAGTACTCTTTAGAGCCAGGTATTAAAGATCTAATTCTGCTCATCACTAATAATAGTTCAAAAGCAGGGCTTCATAATTCAAATCACAATAAATAGGATACAACCAGTCACAAGGCAGTTTAGAAGAAAAAATTTGAAAGTGTAAATAGAAAATGTAAAGACTTGAAAATAAAACTCCATTTTACAAATAATCTTCTCCTCAGATACAAATACATGCTGACAGTTTAAATTACCCCCACCTTATTTTCTCTTGTGTTGCTCATGATCTGGTATATAAGAATAAAAGATTACATGACTTTGAAGGGAGCAGGGAAGGGGGCACATGAATGGGGTGGGAAAGGGAAAAGGGGAAAAGATGTAAGTAGAATATGAAAATTTGAAAATTAATATATATTTCAATGAGAAAGATGGAAACTGCTTAACAGTTGGTTCTCCTGCACTCAGAAAATGTATAAATAATCAAAATGGAGTACATTATTAGAGAAGAAAATCTGGTTATGGAGAAGGAAATTTAACTGTATGTATCCCTGGCTGTCCTAGAACTTTGTAAAGCCAAGCCTGGCCTTGAACTCAGAGACCTGCCCACCTCTGCCTCCCCAGTGCTGTGATCAAAGGCATGCTCCATCACTGCCTGGATGAGAGGGTAATTTAACATCTGAGACTATCTCAACAGTTTTGAGTATGCAGATAATAAAATTCACTTTTTAATGAAATACATTATTAGATGTAGGTTAAAGTGGGTTATCATAAAAATTTACCTTTTACATTTTTAGATATGAACTTTTTAAACAAAATTATAATTGCTTTATTATAAACTATTAATGGATAATCAAGACAACATAAGTATGCACAAACAATTGAGGTCCAAAGTTTGAATTAAGATTATAATAGTACAAAAACAGTAAAATGATAGGATCATTTACGTAAAAATCAGAGGGCAATATAGTATTCTAGATAAATGAAAAATTGACATTAAATGCTACAAAAAGTTCTAGAGTTAGGTTATATCTTAGTTAGGACTTGTATTGCTGTGATGAAACATCATGACCAAAAGGAACTTTAGGGAGGAAAATATTTACTTGGCTTATATATGTTGATTGTAGTCCATTACTAAAGAAACATGAAGATGGGAGCTGACGTAGACGTGTAAAGGACTTCTGCTTACAGGCTTGCTCTCCATGCCTTGTTCACACTGTTTTCTTAGAGAACTGAGGACTACCAGCCCAGGGAAGGCACCATTCACAATGGGCTGGTGTTTTCCCCTTCAATCACTGGTTAAGAAAATGCCCTATGGGTTTGCTTACAGTCCAACCTTATGGGAGCATTTTCTTATTATTTTTAATGTTTATTATTTTTATTAGATATTTTCTTTACTTACATGTCATATGATTTCTCCTTTCCCAGTTTCCCCTCAAAAAAAACAAAACAGAACAAAACAAAACCCCCCCAAAACAACAAAAACAAACCCCTGTTGCCTCTCCCCTCCCCCAGCTTGCCACTCCACCCTCTCCCACTTATTGGCCCTGGCGTTCCCATACACAGAACCTTCACAGGGCCAAGGGCCTCTCCTCTCATTGATGCTCAGACTTTGCAATCCTCTACTATACACATGCTGCCAGAACAGTCAGTCTCACCATGGTCCTTGGTTGGTAGCTGAATCCCTGGGAGCTCTGAGGGTACTAGTTAGTTCATATTGTTGTTCATCCTAAGGGGCTACATTTTCTTAATTGAGGTTCCTTCCCTCCTGTCAGATAACTTCAGCTTGGGTCAAGTTGACATAAAACTTCCTAGCACATGCTGATATGTGGGAACTCTTAAATCCAGGTGAACAGTTGCAGTTGCAGTCAGCAGGGACAAAGCATTCATCTGTTACTCATCACTAGTCATTCAGGAGCGGACAGATGCTGTCCTGAGTGATGCCCCATTCACTAAAAGTAAAGCCCCTGGAAGGCTTTATATTCTTAAGTCAACTATTAATGACACTTTAAAAATACGTTCTATGCTCACTATTGGATGAAAGAGTGCATATAACAGTTCTAGATCTTGGATTCATTCGTTAAACATAATTTAGTAATGCTGTTTTGATGCTTCCCAAGTCTATACAGTACTGATAACAAGAACATTCATTTGTCTTCTCAAAATAAAGAGGCAATAATATTAAGATTTAAGAAATTAATTTGCAGTACTCAATATTTTTATCCAAAAATCTGATCTAAACATCATACCAACAGTGAATTTGAAAGTCACCATTTCCATTCTCCTTTCTTCTCTTCCCCTATTAACTGGCCTTGGCTCCTCCTGCCCATGAGGCTCCAACTTATGTGAGAGACTTAAGACTTGTCAGTTGAAACATAGCACTCAAAACAGATAAAACATCATGACTTATAAATTTCTAAAGAGGGAATGAGTAATAGGAAAACAAAAATCAGTTGAAGATCAATGGCTTCTGTATTCTGAAGAATTTGGTTAATGGGACTAAAATTTTTCTCATCGAAGTGTCTTAAGTTAAAGAAAATAAAACATTCATGGGTTTTAGGCATAGAAAAATAAGGTTCTATTTTTTGACTTTTTAGTCTCAAGGAAGTATGTCATTCCCATTTTTTTATGTAGTGTCCTTAAAACATATTTTTCATGACCAGAGAAAGAAAATACCTTCACTCTTCAATAGTACATCTTAACAATAGAGGACTGGTAGACAAAGTCACATAACTAATAAGTTATCTGAGAAAAATTGATATAGAAAATAGTACATAAATTAGAAATAAAAATGGCTACTCTGTGAATGCCCAGCATGAACCAGGCACAGCTCAAAGAAAAATGAACTGTGTTTTGAAACATATGAGTCACTGTAGCACACATAATCTTTCTGTTGCTATATTCAGAATTTGTAAGTTATGGAGCATAGATTGCTGTCAAAAAATCTACTGATATTCTTAACAGACTATGTTATAAAGTAAAATTTTGTATGACAAGATGCATTCACAGATGTGCTTGCTGTATGAACTCATTGTTAAAGCCAGTTAAAGCAGAATAACAGAACATAAAGGGTTGAATTACAGTTAGAGCCCATAGGGACAGTTAGAGGAGGGAATATAAGTTATATGGAAAACTACTACCATAGACACTTCTTAAAACCCACGTATACATTTATACACAAAGAGTAAAAATGGATTTGGGTATGCCAGAGCAACAATGCCCCAGTTAGACACCACAGGTTTACAGCGAAAGTAATAGGTTAGTTCTTTTGGAATTGTTGACCAATGTTGTCCCACAGAGCCCTAAACATTACAGTCTACTGCTAATGCTTTTGGTTTTCCTCCAGAAGTGGATGTTACCCTATTTCTGTAGGGACCCCATACTGGAGTCACAGATCATGAAGAAATCAAGCTGGAAGTCACCAGGAAGCTTCATTCTTACTGGCTGGCCTGACGGTAGTGTGAGAAGTTTCTATGCAGGCTGACAGAGGAGAAAAGAATCGTCATTCTTACCCAGCTGTGAGCTACACTACAAAACAGCCTGGAAAGCTGCGCCCTCTGATTTAATAGTGGCACAAATGTCATGGGGGTGTATAACCTCTTTCTGCTTGTATTTAAGGCCCACTCTATAAGTTCTGTAGTGAGAGAATAAAGAGTACAAAAGACAACCTGGAATACTGCTTCCTCACGCAAGTTTCTTTTCTTTTCCAGAATTATTAGAAAGTGCTAAAGCTCTAATCTCTTTATACATGGACGCGTGTATCCATCGTGGTCACAACGATGGTCATCAGAACACTCTTAGATTTACTTTCATTCTTGCCCACTGGAAGTTTTATGTTTGCTAGTGATACAAAAATTAATGTATTTTCCTTCCTGCTTCATATATGAGGTTTATTGGTTTAGCAAGAGATGTGAAGACATAAAGGACAAAGAGAGACAAGATACAAATGCAGTCCTGGAATGATCAGTTGTGCAGATCAGGCTCATAGACAAGTACAGATATGGATAAATTTATCTGAGGACACTGACATGTTAAAAACAACAACAACAACAGCAGCAACACAACAACAACAACAAAACCCACCAAACCACAAAACAACCAAACAAAACCCAAACAACCTCATGACAAATGTCTTCCTTCAGATAAATACTGAACACTTATGTATACGTGTATCTGGTAGTCAGGGGAGACAGGCTCAGCAGGCTAAGGCTAAACAAAACCAAAGCCAAGCAATAAGCAGAAATATGAATGTATATGTAACATTTAGGAGGTATCATGATTTAGAATGGCTCTTGTTTTAAATAATGGGAAAATCATGAGGACAGGTACCTGAAGAGTGTTTAATCCCAGCACTAGGGAGGCAGAGGCAGGCAGATTCTGAGTTCAAGGTCAGCCTGGTCTACAGAGTGAGTTCTAGGACACCTGGG
Organism: Mastomys coucha; assembly: GCF_008632895.1. Classification (NCBI taxonomy): domain Eukaryota; kingdom Metazoa; phylum Chordata; class Mammalia; order Rodentia; family Muridae; genus Mastomys; species Mastomys coucha. The sequence continues at coordinate 41,946,254 of NW_022196891.1, read as the reverse complement.
CTACACAAAGAAACTCTGTCTCAAAAACAACAACAACAACAAAAAAAGAGTTAAATCACAAAGCTTATTTGAGTATTATTAAAATGATATTAAATAAATTCTCTTGGCTCAAGGACACTGAAAAGTCAATGTAGAAGGAATAGAGTCATTGTATTTAGCATTTTTGGAGAAAATTCTGGTTTATGTTGGGGGCGGGTTGTAACCATCATCAAACAAAAGTGAAAAGCTTGTTAGGAGACTATTTGAGAAGATGAAAGTGCTCAGTGCCAGGTCACAGACAGTAGAAAAACTAATGCAAAAGCAGTTATGCAAATAACTAACTGGGAGTAGGTTCACTGAAACACTAAAGCCTACAAAGGCCAAACATTGTATTTACTAAAAGTGTTATCCACTTGTTTTATATCTGTATATCTGTATATAATGTATATATTTATGCCTATGCAGTGTAAATACATATATATGATGCACATATATATGTACATGTATATGATGTCTGTGTCTATATATTTATATGTTCATGCGTATATGTATCCATATATATACAAAATGTATATATATATTTCTTGTGTTCCTGCCTGCCTTCTGGGGAAAAGTAGCATGAAATGTTTCTGAATATGTTACTAACAGTTGTACTTGAAATATAAAAATATTGATATACACTGTTAAAGTGTTAATTACAAAATGAAGTTTTTGAGCTTTTCTGGAATTTTTCAGTGCCTGTATTTGCCATTAGAAACAGAAGATTTGTCATTTTGTTATGTCTCATGCATTCTAAGAGTAATTTTTCAGCGTGTTTCAAAGCTTCATAGAACTAACACACCAAAGGACACTCAGGGAAATTATTTCCTACACAACTACAGTGATGCTTGCTGACATATGCAAAACTCTCACACTCTTTGAAGGCACATGAAGAACCAAGCTATAAATACTGTAAGAAAATTATTCTACTTTCATAGACAACCTAAACATAAATAAATTTTCTAAGTTCAATGTCAACCATTATCCTAGTAACTAATGTGTATCTTTCACATTTTGTCTTTTGTGAATTTATAAAGCATACAAGAGAATGATAAATAGATAATGTTGAAACTCCAGATTGTATATTAATAATTTGTTAGGGAAAATGCCTTGAGGATCTTTCAACAAATATTTACAAGCAAATACTTTCTATTTCCATAGGTTTAATAAACACAAACACATATACATGGATACACCTTGAAAAGCCAGTGGAGATTTTCAACATTTCAAAAAACTTAAAGAGAAAAGATATTAAAAACTTTTCAAAGTATACTTAGAATTACAAGAAATGTTTCTCAATTTTATCCAAGTAAATATAGATTTCAGACACAGAGCTGTGACGGTGACCTGTATTCATCATGAAAGCTATTAACAGGATATGAGATATAAACTGGTCTGGAGAAATAATCAAGAATTGGTTAGCGAACCATAGGGAACAGGGAATGGCAGATAGCTTCAGCAAAGAGAAGTTGAATCTAGTTTCCAAGAAGTAAGCTTATTCCAAAAATATTTGAAAAGTTTACTAGGGAGTGTTTCATGATTTATAAACTGCTTCAAGTTATCAAATGATGAAATCAGGCTAATAAATTGCAAAGTGAAATGCAACCTAAAATTTTCAGGGATGGATGAAGATGGAAATAATATGAACATCAAGACAGTTTACAATGAATGATATGGATCTCTGCCCCTTTCCTTCAAGCAGAGAGCTTGTCTCCAGGGAGTGCTCTGACCCCAGGACTCAGTTGAGATCTCCATTTGCTCTCAGTTGACTTTCTAAGGCATTATCAACCAGGAAGCACAGACCACAGAAGTGGCAGGACAGCTGGAATACGATCCTTTCTACCTCCTTCTACACCTAGGAGGGACAACGGATCCACACCCTCTCTGCTCCTTTCCCCTAAAGCAGAAAGCTTGTCTCCAGGGTGTGCTCTGACCCCAGGACTCAGGAGGGAAGACTGATCCACAGCCCTCTGCACACTGGACTTACCAGAGGAGAGCTGATCTCCCAGAAGTGCTGACACAGGCTTACAGATCTACAGGAGGAACAAGCTCTAGCCAAAGACAGCAAGAATATCTAACACCAGAGATCAACAGATGGGTAAAGGCAAAAGCAAGAATCTTGCCAACAGAAATCAAGATTACTTGGCAGCATCGGAACCTAGTACCCCCACTACCAGAAATCTTGGATACCCCAAAACACCAGAAAAGCAACACCAATATCTTATGCTCTAAGATCAAGAACTGACAAATGGGATCTCATAAAATTACAAAGTTTCTGAAAGGCAAAAGACACTGTCAATAGGACAAAACAGCAACCAGCAAATTGGGAAAAGATCTTTACCAATCC
>NW_022196891.1:41909502-41943797 GCF_008632895.1 Mastomys coucha | reverse complement strand
AATATATACAAAGAACTCAAGAAGTTAGACTCCAGAGAAACAAATAACCCTATTAAAAATGGGGTACAAAAAAATTTAAAAAATGGGGTACAGAGCTAAATAAAGAATTCTCAACTGATGAATAGTGAATGGCTGAGAAGCACCTAAAGAAATGTTCAACATCCTTAGTCATCAGGGAAATGCAAATCAAAACAGCCCTGAGATTCCACTTCACACCAGTCAGAATGGCTAGGATAAAAAACTCAGATGACAGCAGATGCTGGAGAGGATGTGGAGAAAGAGGAACACTCCTTCATTGCTGGTGGGATTGCAAGCTCGTACAACCACTCTGGAAATCAGTTTGGCAATTCCTCTGGAAATTGGACATAGTACTACCAGAGGACCCAGCTATACCATTCCTGGGAATATACCCAGAAGATGCTTCAACATGTAATAAGAACACATGCTCCACTATGTTCATAGCAACCTTATTTATAATAGCCAGAAACTGGAAACAACCCAGATGTCTCTCAACAGAGGAATGGATAGAGAAAATGTGGTACATCTACACAATGGAGGTACTAATCAGCAATAAAAACAATGAATTTGTGAAATTCTTAGGGAAATAGATGGATCTGGAGAACATCATGCTGAGTGAGGTAACCCAATCACAAAAGAACACACATGGTATGCACTCTCTGAAAAGTAGATATTAGCCCAGAAGATCAGAATACACAAAGTACAATCCACAAACCGCAAGAAACTCAAGAAGAAGGAAGACTTAAGTGTGGATACTCCATTCCTTCTTAAAAATGGGAACAAAATACTCATCAAAGGAGTTGCAGAGGCAAACTATGGAGCAGAGACTGAAGGAAAGACAATCGAGAGACTGCTCCACCTGGGAACTCTTTCCATATTCAATCATCAAATCCAGACACTATTGTAGATGCCAGCAAGTACTGGATGACAGGAGCCTGATAGAGCTGTCTTCTGAGAGGCTCTGACAGTATCCAAGTGAAACAGAAGTAGAGGCTCACAGTCATCCATTGAACTGAGCACAGGATCCCCAATGAAGGAGCTAGAGAAAGGACTCAAGGAGTTGAAGGGCTTGCAGCCCCTTAGGATGAACTACAATATGAACTAACTAATACCCTCAGAGCTCCCAGGAACTAATCCAACAACCAAAGAGTACACATGGTGGGACTAATAGTTCTAGCAACATATGTATTGCAGAGGATGGCCTAATTGGTTATCAAGGGCAGAAGAGGCCCTTGGCCCTGTGAAGGTTCTGTGCCCAGTGTAGGGGAATGCCAGGGCCAGGAAGCAGGAGAGGGTGGCTTGGTGAGCAGGGGGAGAAGGGAGGGAACAGAGGATTTTTTTTTTCTTTTTTTCAGAGGGGACACTGGGAAAGGAGTTATCATATGATATGTAAATAAAGACAATATCTAATAAATAATAAGAATGATATGTAAATAGCATCTCTTTGCTTAATAATTATAAGGTTGCTTAATAATTAATTATAAGGTTACCTTGGTTTGCTCCATGTGTTTGATGTCTGTATGATCTTTTTATTCTGGGAAGCTTCAGAATTTCATCAATATTTTATAAAATAGAACAAATGATGGATGACATAAATATGACATTGTTATGTCCAATACTGTAACCCCTATGCATGTAGTACCAATTATAGAAGCGTTAAAAATTTAAACGGTGTAGCTTTGCGCAGTGGCAGTATCGTAGCCAATGAGGTTTATCCGAGGCGCGATTATTGCTAATTGAAAACTTTTCCCAAAAATTTAAACAGTGTCAAAATCATATTACTCTGGCTTTACAAACAGCAATGTACTATTCTCAAAGATTTCTAAAGCACTTTTGAAACCTACTATTTTAATGTCCAAAATTTAAACACAATTTTTTTGTTTTTGTTTTTGTTTTTTTCGAGACAGGGTTTCTCTGTATAGTCCTGGCTGTCCTGGAACTCACTCTGTCGACCAGGCTGGCCTCGAACTCAGAAATCTGCCTGCCTCTGGCTCCCAAGTACCTGGATTAAAGGCATGTGTCACCACCGCCCGGCAAAATGTGAAGCCCAGGCTGGCCTCGAACTCGTGGTCCTCCTGCCTCTGCCTCCTTTAGCAAATCCTATCGGAGTGCACCACCAAAACTGGCTTAAACAATTTTTTATGTTAACATATTCAAGTACATTTAGTCAGTTTAATAAATGTAAACTGGAGCTCAAGGTTTCAGATATGAATTTTTATGATTTTTGTGATATTATACATCTTGACAAATCACCAATATTGTCAATATTGGTAAAATATTGGTGATACACACAGTATTAAAAACAAGATAAAATTAGGAACTGAATTATTTTGTTTCTTATGTGTAGTACAAATATATTTGAATATACCTTTTAAAGTATACAAGTATTTGATTAGAAGGAGGACATTCTGTTTTTGCTTGTTTTTAAATCTTTTATTTATTTATTTATTTATTTACACTCCAGATTTTATTCCCCGACCCCTGGTCCACTCTATGACTGTTCAGTATCCCATACCTCCTTCCCATCCCCCTCTCTCCATGAGCATGTCCCCTGACTCTCCCCAACCCAACCTGACCTCTAAACTCCCTGGGCCTTCCAGTCTCTTGAAGGTTATGTGCACATTCTCTGCTGAACCCAGACCAGCAGTCCTGTGTTGGGGCCCTCATATCAGCTGGTGTATGCTGCCTGGTTGGTGGTTCATTGTTGAGATATCTCGGAGTCCAGGTTAATTAGGACTGCTTCTCCTCCTACAGGGTCACCTTCCTCCTTGGCTTCTTCCAGCCTTTCTCTAATTCAATCTCAGGGATCAGCAGCTTCTGTCCATTGGTTGGGGGCCAATATCTGCATCTGACTCAGCTGTTGGTTTGGGTCTTCCAGAGGGAAGTTATGCTAGGTCCCTTTATGTGAGTACTCTATAGCCTCAGTAGTACTGTCAGGCCTTGGGACCGCCCCTTGAGCTGGATCCCACTTTGGGCCTGTCCCTGGACCTTCTTGTCCTCAGGCAACAATTTTGGGTCAGAGATGTGACTGTGGGGTGGCAACCCTCTCCCTCACTTGATGTCCTGTCTTTCTGCTGGAGGTGGACTCTATAAGTTACCTCTCCTTACTGTTGGGCATTTCATCTAAGGTCCTGCCCTTTGAGTCCTGAGAGTGTTTAACTTCCCAGGTCTCTGCATTCTGGAGGGTCCCCACAAACTCCTACCTCCCGAGGTTGCCTGTTTCCATTCTTTCTGCTGGCTCTCAGGTTTCTTTACTTGGACCCTTCAGCTTGTTGATCTTCTTGAGTTCTGTGGACTGTGTCTTTTGTATATGTTTTTAACAAATAAAATGCAGTTAAAACTTAAAATAGTGTCAAAATTATTCACCAACTAGTTAAAATATATATTATCTAATAAAGTTTTACAGTGTTTAGAATGTGTCTCATTTTTTACTTATAACAGCCTTTAGCAAAAATAATGGAATCATTCTAGCATCAATACAATATTCATATTGACCAATCAGTGTGTTCAATGACATAATATTATACAAACTGAATAGGTTGCACTCAACTATTTAGTAATATACATGTATACAGCAACAATTAATGGCAACAGTCTATAAGTTGGAAGGAAGAAAAGAAAGTACAAAATGCTTTATTTATATTCTCAAAAACTAAGATGTAAATCAAAAATAAATTATTCATGTACAAGTATTTAAAATAATTAATTTGAAAAAACTAACTTGGGATGTGAATACTTTAGCATTATTATTTTCACTCCTAAGTATCTTTCAGGTTCACTGAACTCAAAAAGTTTCCTATTACATCAGATTGCACCTTTGTGAGTAACCACACTTACAGAGAGGGTCATTGACACTAAAATTGAATATATACGTGAACTTAGAGAAGCAAAGGAGAAAAATTATTTCTGTAATTAAATTAATAACCTTGTGAGGCAGAACCTAAACAGTGTAATAACAGAATAAAGAAGAAGACAAAATATAATACATTTCATGAAATAGAGACTTGGAAATTCTATAATTGTTTTAAAGGTAGAAACTGACTATGTGGTCACTTAAAATATTAAATCAAGTCTTTTTTATTATAATTATGCATGATATTAGGCATAGGGGGAAATAAACAAGGGTGATTTGCTCTCCACTAAGCAATTTGCATTATTAGGTGGTGAATACTCTGTGTCTGTGCTGGCACAATTTGTTAAAGAGGAATATTTTCCTGGAGTTTGAACATTACAAAGTGTTATGTATATATCAATTAATATTTCCTCATAAAAGTGATATGTAATAAAAATTAGCATTCAGCATCAGGGATGAGAGATTGTTGAGAAGACATGGGAACAGGCAATTTACTCTGCAATCTTCTACAAAAGCTAAATCTCATTGTTTGAAGGGGTGCCCAATAAAATTCACACATTGATGATTTTTGAGTGAAATGAGTTTTGTGATAATGGGAGGTAGGGATTAAATAAAGGTCATAGCTTGTGATTTTAATATGTGTGTTACTAACACATGAGCATGTTCACATCAACAAAGCCCATTAGTTTGATTCAGAATTTTTGGTATTTCTACTATATTTTTAGTTATTATTATACTTAAGTTTTTATTTATTTACATTCTAAATGTTGTCTCCCTTCTTGGTTCCCCCCTCCAAGAGTCCTTCACCCCATAGCACCTTGTCTTTGCCTTTGAGAAAGTGCTCCCCAGCCAACGAAGCCATTGTCTTAGCATTTGCAATAGCAATAGCAAGCCTACTTCTTCCCCAAACTAAGACTAACTCTAGTATTTCTCATTCCGGACCTCTTTGTAGAGTTTTGCTAACAACCTTATAAAGTTTGTCTACCCTCAGCCTTTGAATCTATCCCAGTAAGGGTTTTGCCCTTTCTGCCATGTTTCTTTTATGAAAATTACTATCTAACATGCCTTGAAATCTAATTCTTAATTCTCATTTTGTTCTGCTGAGTTGTCAAGAGAATGTTCCCCCTTTTATGTCTTTCTTGAAAATATCTTTACTTCTCCTACCCAACAGTATACATTGAGATACACATCTGGATACACATTGAGAGATTCACCAACTCTAGTTAACCTATAAATGCTGGCATGTCCCAACCAACCAAATTCTTCTCTTCTCTCTCTGTGATTGCTTCTTCCTGTTTTTTTTTTTTTTTATCCTGGAAATTTAACTGTCACCTACAGGCTGTTTTTTCCAGTGTTTATACTTTTCTCTTGATATATTTCATAAACTCCAAATTCACGCAGCTCATTTGGCACTTGGTGTTTCCAATTGGATTCTTAAATAGAAATCATAACAATGATATATCAGAATTGATCTTTATTTCTATGACAACACCCCCAACACTGCTTGCCAAGTACTCTCTATTTTTAAAAAATAGCCCAATTATTCATGCAGTTTCTCAGGCCTGAAACTTGGTTTTATTGGTTGTTCTCATTATCCAGATCTCATCATATATTTCCTCCATAAAAGCTTATTGACTCTAAATTTAAAATATCTTAAATTCAAGAACCTTTTACACATAACACAGCTGCCATTGACTCATGCCTCCATTCTATTCATAATAAATGACTTTAAAAGCCTCAGCCCTGCATTTTCTTCCAGTTTTACAAATTTTATCCACATCTTACCAATGAAAATGCTGAAAAAACTTTAATTTTAGGCACAATATTATACTTTTTACAAAAACTAACTCAGAATACATTTGAAATTTAACTTCAGAAGGAAAAACTATAGAGCTGTTAAAGGAGAACAGAGAGGATTGATGTTACCTTGGCCTTGACCATGGTTTCTTCAACATAAGTAGCTGAGTCTGTGACATCAAAACATAATGTAAGTTATTGCAACTAAAACTCTGTGCTCTATAAAGTACACTCATGAAAGAATTGAACAAATTTTTTTTTAAAGCTGCATACTAAAAACATAGATTTTTCCAGACACTCATGAGTGACTTCTTATACTCTTAAACCTTATAGTGATGGGCCTTATCAGTCCAGTTATCATTGAATCTCACAGTATTTAAAAGCTGAAAAAGACTGGCGATTACATTACTCCTTCAGAGCTGTCAGCAGCAACTTCTAGCTCCATGAAATCTAGCCAGGAGTGATAAGTTTACAAATGAGTATCAGCTTGATTTCTGAAAGTTTTAGGACTCAGGTGTATGATGTCTCCAGAAATAGGACTTTTCTATTGAGTATTGGAACATAGCCAACTACTGACTGATAGCTTTATCAAAAGAGAAATTATGTCTGAAAATAACCAACATGTCTGAATATCTCTAGAGAAGATTTATGGATCTCGGAAAAAATAAAAATATTTTTAAGATTGGGTGTCAATTAGGTCATTTCATATTAAAACAGCAGAGAAACTGTGCTAAATAAGTGTTGGGATGTTTATAAGTGCTAGAACATGTGAAGGATCCACGTCCTGAGGAGCCAAAGCTGCAGGCTTTCTATGATATATGTAAACAACAGGTTATTAAAGAAGAGTCCCAGTGAGTACTCAGTATTGATGGTGTAGCAGAAGTCACAGACCTCAAATAAGACCAATGACTCATTGCAATGAACATGTACAAGCAAGGCTCTTTGGGAAAAAAAAGTGTATACTATGTGACACACCTTAACATACTGTACCTTGCCTTGTGAGAGTTGTGGTTTCTGTTGTTTTCTTGCTGCCTGCCTATTTTCTTTTGGGAGTGGAGGTTACCAGGGTAAAGGTCAGATATAGAGGGATGGGAAATGAGTGGACGAGGCTACGTCGTGTGAAATTCACAAAGAATCAATGAAAAGTTTAGTAAATATTCAAGGAGCGCTATAGAGATGGCTCGGAGATAAAACACTTGCTGCTTTTACAGAGGACTAGAGTTCTATTCCCAGCACACTCATGAGTTGGCTCACAACCCTCTAGAACTCGAATTCCATGAAATATAACACTTGCTTCAAGCTACTGAGGCCACTGCAGACTTACAGTACATGAACGTACATGCAGGCAACCCCTTCCCCTACACTGCCACTAAATGAACTATCTAAAAAGAAAGTCCAAATATGGAACTTAAACACAGAGATATGAGACATAAACAATACTTGTTCCAGCCTCGCCCCCCCCTTTTTTCCCTCCCCTTCCTCTCTCCAGCCCTGATCCTTCCCTCCTTCTGGCTCCTATGATTTTTTTGTTCCTTATTCTATGTAAGATTGAAGGAGTATGGGGAACTGGGGTAGCCACTAGAAAGTTCCAGACTCCAGGGAAGCGAGAGGCTCTAGGAGCTAATGGCGATGCCTTTAGTTGAAATACTCAACAAAGGGGAGAGAGAACCTGTAAACACTGCCCCCTGTTGAGGGATGGGGTCACCCACGCACCTCTATATTTTTAAATTTTATTTAAACTTTTTCTTTTTTTACACTCCAGATTTTATACCCCCTGGTCCATCCTCTGACTATGGCTGAATTAGGGGAAAGCTAGAAGAAGCTGAGGAGGAAGTCAACCCTGTAGGTGCAGCAGTCTCAGTTAACCTGAACCCCCAAGGTCTCTCAGGCACCTCAAAATTTTTATCCCAGAAAAGTTCCTGTCCAAAGAAAAGACTTGGACAAAAATTGGAACAGAGACTACAGGAAAGGCCATCCAGAGACCGACCCCCAATCTAAGGATCCATCCCATCTGCAGACACCAACCACTCACACTATTGCTGCTGCCAAGAAGCACTTGCTAACAGGAACTGATATGGCTCATATGGCTGTTCCCTAAGATGATCTACTACTACCTGACCGATACAAATGCAGATACTTACAGCCAGCCATTTGTCTGAGTCTGGAGACCCCACTGGAAGAGATAGGTGAAGGACTGAAGGAACTGAAGGAGCAACCCCACAAGAACACTATCAACTAGACCACCCAGAGCTCCCAGGGAATAAACCACCAACCATCGAGGGATCCAGGACTCCAAATACATATGTAGCAGAGGATGGCCTTTTCTGACGTCAATGGGAGAGGAAGGAGGCTTGACACCACAGCAGAGGGGGATGCTAGAGGGGTGAGGCGGGAGTGGGTGAACGGGTGGAGCAGCACCCTCCTAGAGGCAAAGAGGAGGGGGAAGGGAAGATGGGATGGGGAATTCGTGAAGGGGTAACCGGGTAGGGGGATATCATTTGAAATATAAATGAATAAAATGATTAATAATAAAAAGAGACATAAACAAAGGCAAGAAAAGGAAACTGAAACAATCCATTAAACCATAGACAAAAATGTTGCAAAAGTATGTAAATCTGAATATAAGGAAAAAAATCAGCAAGGAAATAGACACTTTAGTTAATATGTTTCATTTTGTTTTTCTTACTTTTGAAAAATGGCTAAAATGAACCCAAAATAGGGTAAAATGTACTTCATCTTACAATTCTAGGGTCAGTCCATCACTAAAGAAAGGACAGACACTAAAGCAGGAATCTAAAGGCAGACACTATAGCAGGTACCATGGAGGAACTTGCTAAGTGGATTGCTTTCCATGCTTTGATCAGATACCTTCTTACAGATCCCAGACAAACACACAAGGTATGTGGGGTACTACCCATAGTAGCCTCAATCCTAATACATCATCATTAAAAATAATGCCCTGAAGAAATGCCCATAGACCAATCTGAGGAAGGTGACTGACTCTTCAATTAAAATTCATTTTTCCCTTATGTATTTAAGTTTGTGTCTGGTTTTACCTACTTATTTTTGTCCAGGTGAATGCTCTATTGGAGAACATAGGTTATTGAAATCACATACTATTAATGAAATAATGTTAATCTAAGACTCTAAATCCAGTAGTGTTTCTCTTTTTGTATGAAATTCAGTGGCCCTGAGTTTGGTACATATATATTTAGGATAATAACATGTTCTTGGTTAACTGTTCCCTTAATTTGAAGAAATGTTCTTGTCTATCTCTTTTGATTACTTTTACCTTGAAGTCTATTTTGTCATGTGTTAGGATAGATAACCTGCTTGATTTATGGTTCTACTTGATTGGAAGATTTTGTCCATCCTTTTATTAAAATTGTGCCTACCTTTAATGTTAAGATGTATCTTTAAAAAAATATTTTATTTATTTACATTTCAATCGCAGCTACAACCCTCCTGGTTCCCCTTTCCACAGTTCTTCATCCCATTCCTCCTCCTCCTTGACCCACCCAGAGGGTATGCCCTGCCCCCATCAGGCCTCCCACTTCCCTGGGGCCTCAAGTCTCTAGAAGATTAAGCAATCAAGCACATCTTCTCCACTGAGGTCAGATTAAGCAGACCTCTGCTGTATATGTGCCAGGGGCCTCTTAATGACAACAGATTGATATGTAAAGATATTACTGAACTGTGAGGTTGTTTGTTTTTCATTTGTGTGTGTTTGCCTGTCTATGTGTGTGTGTGTATGTGTGTGTTGTTGTTGTTGTTTGTATTCTTTGTGTTTCAGTAATTATGTCTTAGCATTTTCTTATAGTCTTTTGGCTATGGCAATTGCTCTTTCAGTCCAAACATTGCTTCTTGCATTTTCTTTAGGTTTGGTTTCCCCCCTCTCTCTCTTTATATATATTTTAGGCTGTCTATAGATAGAAAACAGTTTCTTTTTCTTTCAAAGGACTAGTCAGTCTATGCTGAGCATCAGGCTCTTTCAGTGCTTCGAATGCATTGCTCTAGGCTCTTAGAGTTCTCAGAGTTTCCACAGAGAAGCTTGATATGCTTTCCTGTATATATGACTTTTTTCAATTCCAACTTTTAATATACGTCTATGTTCTATATCTTTAGAACTTTAACTGTAGCATACTATGGGAACTTCCTTGTCTTGTCTATTTGGTGGCCTTAGTGCTTCTGATAGTTGTGCGGGTGTCTTTTCTTGGTCTGGAGATATTTTTTTCTATGATTTCATTGAAGATCTAAATTATGCCATTGACTTAGGATTCTTCTCCCTCATCCATGTTCAAAGGTTTGGTCTTTTCATGGTGTCTCACTTTTCTGGTATGTTTCTTTTTTTCCGTTTTTAAATATTTTTTAATATCTTCATCTACTTTATTTTTGAGTCTTAATATTCAATTTTCCATTTGATTCATTCTATGTGTAAAAATTCTCTTTAAGTTTTCTAGTGGTGATATTGGGTTTTACACATTGCATCTTTATTTTGCCTTGACTCTTTTTCACTGTTTCTCTCTAACAATTGGTTTCAGGTCATGCATTACCATAGACATTTCCATCAGCCTTTTGTTTTCTTTGATATCACTAAGTCATTAACTTACCCTAAATTCATTCTTCTTAATTTCATTAATCTGGTTTAATTTTATATCTTTCTTAAATTCCTGGGATTCTTTGATAAAGTTTATGACAGCTATTCTAAATTTTATGTTTTCGTGCTCATTAACCTAATTCTCATTGGCAAACATTTGTACAAATTGGTAGGTTTGTAGCTAAGGCACTGGTTGATTTTTATATTGTAAGTATTGTTCTGATGGGATATCAGCATGAGAACTTATTCAGTTTGTTCTGTATATGATATGGTTAGAGAAGATTGTAGCAAAAGAAAAGAGTTACTGGGAGGGGGGTGGCCCTGGAGGTTAGAAATGGCTAAAGTTGAATGGAGTTGGCAGAAGAATAGACTAGTACACAGGATATGTTTCCTCATCCAGATATGTTTTGAGATTTATATGACTATGTAGAGAGGGTAAATATCGTACGGGAGTGACCTGTATGTTTAAGGATGGGTGGGACAGATATTTGCAGAATCTTAATGCTTTTTTTTTTTTTTTTTGTGGAGCAAGCTGGCATGAGAAACCTAGGACAGGACAGTAGGTATGGATCCTGATCTATATTTGGTAGGATAGGAAGGTACATGTAAGGAAGTATAGGGATATTCTTTTTAGACACTTGAGAAGTATGTGCAGAATATGACTAAGAGTTGAGCTCATTGGATAACAAAACTTGTACTTGCAAAAAACCCACAACCCATTCTTTGCAACCACATGATGGCTCACAAACAGTAACTCCAGTTCCAGAAAATGTTCTCTTCTGATTTATTCTAAAGAAAATACTCTTGATTTTTCATCTACATGCCAATTTCTTTATCTATGTCTCCACCAGATGCAACAACACAAGAGAGAATATCCTTGACTTAAAACAATGCCTCCTGTTTTGTTCTATAGACAGTGTCTTTTGCCTTATAGAAGCTTTGTAATTTTATGAGGTCCCATTTATCAATTCTTGATCTTAGAGCAGAAGCTATTGGTGTTCTGTTGAGGAAATTCTTCCTTGTGCCCATGTGCTCCAGGCTCTTCCCTCACTTTCTTTTCTATTTGTTTCAGTATATCTGGTTTTATGTGGAGGTCCTTGATCCACTTGGACTTGAGCTTTGTACAAGGAGATAGAATGGATCAATTTGCATTCTTCTGCATGCTAACTGCCAGTTGAGCCAGCACCATCTGTTGAAAATGCTGTCTTTTTCTATTGGATTGTTTTATCTACGTTGTCGAAGATCAAATGATCATAGGTGTGTGGGTTCATTCTGGGACTTCAATTCTATTTCATTGATCTACCTTCCTGTCACTGTACCAATACCATACAGTTTTTATCACAATTGCTCTGTAGTACAACTTAAGGTCCAAGATAGTGTTTCCACCAGAGGTTCTTTGATTACTGAGAATAGGTTTCACTATCCTAGATTTTTTGTTATTCCAGATGAATTTGCAAATTACTCTTTCTAAATCTGTTAAGAATTGAGTTGGAATTTTGATGGGGATTGCATTGAATCTGTAGATTGCTTTTGGCAAGATGGCCATTTTTACTATATTAATCCTGCCAATCCATGAGCATGGGAGATCTTTCCATCTTCTGAGATCTTCTTCAATTTCCTTCTCTAGAGACTTGAAGTTCTTGTCATACAGATCTTTTACTTGCTTAGTTAGAGTCAAACCAAGATATTTTATATTATTTGTGACTATTGTGAAGGATGTCGTTTCCCTAATTTCATTCTCAGCCTGTTTATCCTTTGCGTAGAGGAAGGCCACTGATTTACTTGAGTTAATTTTATATCCAGCTACTTTGCTGAAATTGTTTATCAGGTTTAGAAGGTCTCTGGTGTAATTTTGGAGGTCATTTAAGTATACTACCTTATCATCAACAAATAGTGATAATGTGACTTCTTCCTTTACTATTTAAATCCCTCTGATCTCCTTTTGTTGTCTAATTGCTCTGACTAGGACTTCAAACACAATATTGAATATGTAGGGAGAGAGTGGGCAGCCTTGTAGTCCCTGATTTTAGTGGGATTGCTTCAAGTTTCTCTCTGTTTAGTTTGATGTTGGCTACTGGTTTACTGTATATTGCTCTCACTCTTTTTAACTATGGACCTTGAATTCCAGATCTTCCCAAGACTTTTATCATGAAGGTATGTTGGATTTTGTCAAATGCTTTCTCAGCATCTAGTGTGATGATCATATTTTTTTTCTTTGAGTTTGTTTGTATAGTGATTTACAGTGATGGATTTCTTTACATCCCTGGGATGAAGCCTATTTGATCATGATGAATGATAATTAAATTGGGAAAAGATCTTTATAATCTGATATCTGATAGATGGCTAACATCCAATATATACAAAGAACTCAAGAAGTTAAACACCAGAGAACCAAATAACCCTATTAAAAAAACGGGGTATAGAGATAAACAAAGAATTCTCAACTGAGGAATACTGAATGGCTAAGAAGCACTTAAAGAAATGTTCAGCATCCTTAGTCATCAGGGAAATGCAAATCAAAAGAACCCTGGGATTCCACCTCACACCAGTCAGAATGGCTAGGAAAAAACTCAGGTGACAGCAGATGCTGGCAAGGTTGTGGAGAAAGAGGAACACTCTTTCATTGATGGTGGGATTGCAAGCTGGTACAAACACTCTGGAAATCAGTTTGGTGGTTTCTCTGGAAATTGAACATAGTTCTACCAGAGGACCCAGCTATACCACTCCTGGGCACATACTCAGAAGATACTCCAACATGTAATAAGGACATATGCTCCACTATGTTCATAGCAGCCTTATTTATAATAGCCTGAAACTGGAAACAACTCAGATGTCCCTCAACAGAGGAATGGATACAGAAAATGTGGTAATCTACACAATAGAGTACTACTCAGCTATTAAAAACAATGAATTTATGAAATTCTTTGGGAAATGGATGGATCTGGAGAACATCATGCTGAGTGAGGTAACGCAATCACAAAAGAACACAAAAAAGAACAGACACTCTCTGAGAAATGGATATTAGTCCAGAAGATCAGAATACACAAAGTACAATCCATAAACCACAAGAAGAAGGAAGACCAAAGTGTGGATACTTTGTTCCTTCTTAAAAGGGGAATAAAATACCCATGGAAGGAGTTGCAAAGACAAACTATGGATCAGAGACTGACAGAAGGACAATCCAGAGACTGGTTTACCTGGGAATCCTTCCCATATTCAGTCATCAAATCCAGACACTATTGTGGATGCCAACAAGTGCTTGATAACAGGAGCCTGATATAGCTGTCTCCTGAGAGGCTCTGACAGTACCTGACTAATACAGAAGTAGAGGCTCACAACCATCCATTGGACTGAGCACAGGGTCCCCAATAAAGGAGCTAGAGAAAGGACCCAAGGAGCTGAAGGGTTTGCAGCCCCTTAGGATGAACAGCAATATGAACTAACTAGTACCCTCAGAGCTCCCAGGGACTAAACCACCAACTAAAAAGTACACATGGTGGGACTAATGGCTCCAGTAGCATATGTATTGCAGAGGATGGCCAAATTGGTCATCAAGGGCAGGAGAGGCCCTTGCCCCTTTGAAGGTTCTATGCCCTAGTGTAGGGGAATGCCAGGGCCAGGAAGAGGGAGAGGGTGGGTTGGTGAACAGGCAGATGGGAAGGGAACAGGGTTTTTTTTGGTTTTTGTTTTCTTATTTTATTTTATTTTATTTTTGGAGGGTAACCTGGAAAAAGATATATCCTATGTAAATAAAGAAAATATCTAATTAAAAATAAAATAATCCCTCCATTCTCCCCCTCTATCATCTCTTCTGGTCTATCCCTATTTGCTTCAGCCTACCCATGATATCTATTCTTTTTCCTTTTTCAAGTGAGAGTCATTTGCAACCTCCTTGAGCCTTCCATTATGGCTGATACCCACTCATTAATGAGTATAAACCATGTTTGTCTTTCTGGTTCAAAGATTTTTTTTCTAGTTTCATCCATCTGTCTTTAATTTTCATGACTTTTTTTTTTAACAACTGAGTAATACTCTATTGTATAAATGACATACATTGACATTTTCTTCGTCCATTCTTTGGTTGAGGAACATCTATGTCTATGTTGTTTAATACTAATGCTAATAAAGCTGCTATAAATGTAGTTGAGCAACTGTCTTTGTTGTAGGAAGGAATATATTTCCTTTGGGTATATGCTCTAGAGAGATATAGCTGTGTCTTGAGGTAGATCAGTACCCAATTTTCTGAAAAAACACCATATTGATTTTCAAGGTGGCTGTCCCATCTCTTGTAACAAAGTACCACTTCCTGTTGAGGGATTGGGACACTAATCCAGCCAGAAAAACTTTAATCTTGAATTTGTTCTGCCAACATAAGGTGCTGGGGTAAAGGTGGCACAGAAAGTGTAGGAGTGGTCACCAAAGGCTAGTCCAGCTTGGGACACATGCCATGAGAAAAAAAATGTACACCTGTCACTGCCTGGAGGGTCAGGGCCCAGAGACTGGATAGCCAAGTGACCTAGGATAGAACCAAACATGACTGGACAAAAAAGCAATCAAATGATTCTTATTCCTATATGTTCTGCTATACTCATAGATTCATGCCTATCCAAATTATTACAAGAAATGCTTCATCTAGCAACTGCTAGAAATAGATGCAGAGGCCCATAGCCAAACATTGTGTGAAGTTCAGGAAATCTTGTGGACAGAAGGGGAGGGAAGATTGTAGGAGCCAGAGGGGTCAAGAACATCACAAGAAAACTCACAGATTCAAGTAAACTGAGCTCAAAGGGGCTCACAGAGACTGAACTGATAGTCATGGATCCTGCTTGCATCTGACCTAGGCCCTCAACATAGACTTTGTGGTTGTGTAACTTATTTTTCTTTTTGGACTATTACCAGTTTGAGTAAAACCTATACGTGACTCTGCCTGCTTTTGTGACCCTTTTCTTCTAGTAAGTTGCTTCTTCAAGTCTTAATGTAAGAGAAATACCTAGTCTTAATGTAGCTTGATATACCATGTTTGGGTGGCATCCCTGTAAGGTCTACCTTTTTTTTTTGAGCGGAAACAGGAGAACTGGATTGAGAGTAGAGAAGAGGTAGTGGAGAGACTGCGAGAAGAGAAAGGAGGAGAAACTGAAGTCAGGAAATAATGTATAAAAGAATAAATAAAAATAATACAAATAAAATAACCTATTTTATTTAAACATTCTCTAAATGTTTTCAGTTCTTATACTAAAACTATGTTTCTTATTATTATGTATCACTACATGTTTCCCTTGGGAATCTAAAAGTTTCGAAAGGGTAAGGGCTTTGTATTGTTCTGTGAAATATAGCAACATCATCTAGTAATGCTTAACATGTAGCCCTAAGTTGTAAAATAAGCAATTGAATGAATGTAATAAGTAATTTTGTAGTATTTTAAAAACTTCTACAAATCTATATCATTTTGAAATATAATAAATCCACTTACCCAGGTAAACTATAGGATTCTGCATAATATTAAAGAGGACCATAAAGATTGTCATATCTATTATTTACTGCTTAATTGGGTCAGAAAGAATTTCTTCAAAATAAGGAATAATATTAAAACAAAAATGTAAGGACATAATTTACAGAATAAACCAACTATATATAATAGAATATCTATAGATACATTTGTTTAACAAATGCATAGCAAGAGTGCTTATAAGACACTAAGAATGTAACAAAGCAACAAGGAATATTGTCACCTCTAATAAATTTTAAAAAAAGCTAAAGGGACACTATAAAAATCTTTTCTGAATGGTTGATTCCTCACTTGTTTCATTTATTGACACATATGCCTTAAGAAAGTTTTGTTTCTTCTATTAAATTTTTCATATAGCTGTAGAATCTTGTGCCAAGGCCCCGTGTGTCTTAATTTTGGGGGAAAGACTTCTTAGTAAATATGAATATATAATTTATACATTTTTGCACTCATGTCAGCAGAATAGTGTTTCAAGAACTAACAAAGACTGTTTGTTTATGAAAATGTATGATGAATGATTATCTTATTAAGGAGAACAAAGCTTTCTTCTTACAGACTTGGGTTAAATTCCTTTAGCAATAAAAGGGTACAAGCTTTTTCTTTCTTTATACAAGCTTTTTCTTTCTCTATACAACAAAATTTGGAGCTCATCTTTCATCCAGAATGAATGAGTTCCTTCTGCCCTGGTGCTTGGTATTTCCTCCAAATGCATGTGTACGTATAGATGTGTGTGTGTGTAAGAATGTAATTATGAGAATGTATATAAGCTGGGCCCAGCTGGGTCAATTGGAGATTTAAGAAATGTATATGCATAAACCTGTACGTGAATTTATGTGAGTTTAATCCATATTTGCTTGTGTAAATGTTTTTCCATCTGTAAGCATAATTCTCTTCTTCTGGCTCTGTAGAGATTTGCTGCTCCAAACAATGCCCTAGTGAGAGGCATTTGGATAAAAGGTTGAAAAGGCTCTAGCAAACCCTGCTGTTTTAAGATGAGGTGCTAAATGCCAGCGAACTGCAGTTTCTAGCCTCAAAGGGTCAGTACCAGAAGCAAAGTGACAGCATTGAGATAGAAAAACCCTTTATTATTATGCAGCAACCCTAAATTTCTCATAAGACCTAGTCTTAAACACCAACCAGTTGATGTCCTTCCCCTCCTCTGAACTGAACATGAAAGAAGGCCCATTAGGGCTGACCCTTGGTACACACTATCAGAAAGAATATGAAATTCTTAAAATTTTGCAGGTCAACAAATAATGATGATAGGAAAATCTAAGAAACTCTCAGATTTGATATATGAATTTCAGATGACTATAAATTTAGAAGGTATAAAATAAATTATTAGTATAATAAAATATATCGTTTTTTATTTGTGTGTATTGTGAAAGAAGGTCTCATTGTATAACTCAGGCTGTATTTGAACTTGAGAACATCTGGAGTCAGAGAACCATGTATAAAAATTGAAAACCCTAAACATGGAATACTAAAATGATTTGCATAAAAGATAATGAAGCTATCAATGAGAAAATATTGCTAAAAATTTGAATTTTACATCATTTTTCAAATTAAACTATAACATAATGCTCATGAAAGACTAAATGTGTTTTGTAACTCTTACAATTGGACTCATCAAAATATGAAGCATAATTCCAAAAGAGTTTTGGAAAGAGTACTAAAAATAGTCAATAGACCTCTAAATTGGATGTGAAAATATAAAAACACTAATTAACCAAATGCTATTGAATAGGAGAATAAATCTGAAAAAATCTTTGAAGACAATCCTATTTCATTATTAAAGGGTACTACATAAAGGGTGTTTAATAGTTCCATCTATTAATGAACAATATACATCTAAAAATGAATACCAAGAAGAATTCCAAGCAACTCAATGGTAGAGGATGATCTTTTAATATGTTGCTGGAGAAACTATAAATATATATATATATATATATATGTAAATATATATATATATATATACATGTATATGAGAAAAATGAGGAAAATTAAACATGACACCCTGCCTTGAACTACTTATTTATTTATTCCATCTCAATAATTTGTAGATTCCATCTAATGTCATAGACTTTAATAAAAATTAGAAACTATGAAATTCTCACAGTAGGGATTCTTGACAAATGCCCAAGAATTTTTATTCCCTATGTATGCCAAGTAGTAGTTAGCAATATCTAGATAGAAATTTATACTGATTGTCTTGGGTCAACAATATTGATGAGGAGAAAAAATATTCTTAAAATAAAAGTGATAGAAGCAACTATTTGATTATTAGACTGTGATTTTTTGGATGTTATACACAGCATGAATTATAAAATAAAATAGAAACTATGCAATGGATTTTCACAAAATAGAATATGTATATTATTTAAAAGCCACTGGTAAGCAAGTGAAAATACACCACACAAAATATGCATAAATTGCAGAGAGGTATGCTCCCTCTAGTTTATCAGTCAAAGCAACTCCATCTTCAATAATTAAATGCTTTTCATAATGCAATGGCATAGGAATTTCAATAAATAATTAAATAAAATACATGAATGACCAATGAGCATAGTATAGTATTCTTAGTAATATGTTTTCTGCAAAAAGAAATATAAACAAAAATAATGATGTGGTATTCCTAAGCAAACATTACATTATATGAGAAAAATTGCTCAGATGAATTACTGGGTATCATACAGGCTTCAAGTGGAATATTCAACAGTGTTGATAGTAATACAGTATAGTAGACTTATTCTGTGAACTCTCTATTGGTACCTTATATATTTAAAGACACATTCTTACTGTTTATATACTTTATGTATTTTACAAAAGAATTTAGTAGTATCCTCATAATTCAAAACTAGAAAAAAACTAATTACAGAATGCATAAATGAATCCTGGACACAATTCACCAATAACTATAACTGAATCTCAAAAAACAAAACAACAAAAAACTGCTCACTATGTACATATGTAGTTTTTAAAAATGCAAAATATAGAAGTGTGATTAAAAATTTTAATGAAATTAGTTTAATGTTGCAGGGTCCTCTGAGCAGCTCACTGGGCTGTCTTTTCAGTAGGATTTGGTCTCACTTTTCACTTTCAATTTTTAAATGGATATTTTTATTCCTTCCTAAAATTCACATTTTGACACAAACACTGTTGACTTTGATTTTATAATGTTAATGATACTTTAATTTACCTTTCATTATATTCATACAATGACAAGTGTCAATATCCTTCAGGTTCAATTCTTTCTTTGCAATATTATTAATATTAATTAGAATATAAAATAACCCATTTAAAACTGAATTTCTCTATTTTATTATTTGCCCTCTCATTAGGAATAATAGATCAATTTCTGGTCATCTCATTTGTTTTACAATGATTTGTTTTTTCCAGATTATTCTATAATTGCATTTTCTCATTTCTTTTCCCTCCTAACTCTCCAACATACCACTTTTTCTCTTTATAATTCATGTCCTCTTTTTCACTAATTGTATCAAGTATACTTGTATATACATATATATTCCTAAACAACTTCTCAGTGTGAACAATGCTAACTATATATGCTCTTGGGGACCACCACTCGGTTCAGAGCAACCATATATTATGCTTTTATCTGGAGAAGACTATTTCTCCATCTTTCACCTTTTCTTAGTTGCCTGTAGCTCTTTGTATAGGTTTGAGGCCTCATGGGCTTTCCCACATCTATTTTATTGTGTCTATTATTGACCTTGTTCAGCTCATGTGTAAGGCAGTCCTATTGGTATGGCTTCTGACATTACTAGGAGAGACATTTGCAACTTAGTCTTCATATGAGCCCCCCTACAACTGGAGTGGTGACTGTCCTTGCTTCTGTCGCCTTCCTGTGGATTCTATTCCCCTAATAGGCCTTCCTTGTCTGGCCTCAACAGGAGAGGATGTGACTAGTCCTGCAGTGACTTGATATGGCAGGGTGAGCTGATAGCCACAGAGTCCTCACCCTTTTCAGATAAAGAAAGGTGGGGTTGAGGGAGAGGCTATGAGGGGATGTTGTGGGGGCTGTGATTAGAATATAACATGAATAAATAAATTAATATAAAAAGAAAATATAAGCCAAATAAATTCTTCCTACCCAACAATAGTATCCTAATTAATAAGTTAACATTAAAACAGATATCATTTGATACCACAACCATTTTTAGTACACATTCAATTTCATATGGTTTATCTGTAATAAAAGTAATGTAGGGCACAATGAACACTATTAGCATTCAACAAAGTCATAATTCACCAAAAACCTAATACACTTGGTAATACATGAATAAACATATTACATTCTGTGTACAACACTTAAGATAGTCATGTATTAAGCTCGTAATTTCACTGAAGCTACAATTTGTATTGACCTAATAAAGCAGGTGCACAATGAGTATGATTGCAATTCATTATCTAATATCTAAGTATATTTTTGTCAATGGATCTAAAAGGTATTAATAATTGCATAATCCTGGAATTAAATGTTACCCTTAACTTATAAAGTAATTATCAGTGTATTTTTATTAATTAAGACTTACTATCTCCTCTCCTGTCTTTGTGTCACCTGTTAAGTACCCTCTTCTCTTCAAATTTCCCTCAGTGTCTTCTGATAGGTTTGCAAGTGGATCAAGGTACTACTGCTGAATCCTATGAAGTGAAGTACTGAAATGCTGACAATGCAGATTGGATTTACTTCAAAGAACTTTTATCTAAACAGATCTACATTCTCCTTTTCCCTATTAACCTTTCTTTTCCACCACCTCTGGTGGGCTAAAAGAGAGTGTAAACATTTAACTATCTTTTCTAAAAATAGATTTTGAAAAATATAAGCTTACAGTCTCCTTCCTAGGCTTCTGACTTCTATAGATACTCCAATTTAATGAAAACGATCTAAATTTTCAGGGCTATCCAATACACCTTGCAGCATTTGTGCTTCTCATAGGGTTACCTCACTCAGAATGATTATTTTCAGTTCCATCCATTCACTGAGAATTTCTCAAATTTATTTATTGTTGCAGCTAAATAATATTTCATGGTACTTATGTACTGTAGTTGCATTATCTATCAATCAGCTGATGGATATCTAGGTTGTATTCATCCTCTGCCTATCATGAATAGAGAAGCAATCAGCATAATTGAGAATATGCTCAGGAGTGCTATAGATGTAATTCAGGCTGGATAGCATAATTGGGCCCAAACTATGTGATTGGCTAGATCAATGGCCATGGGGCAGAACCTAATACCATTAATGGACACAGTGAAAAACTGCTCAGTAAGATCCTATATTTGTATTCATAGATTAGTGTTTCTCTCAGCAATCATCAGTATGCTTCTTTTTATAATAGATGCTGATTAATAAAGAGACCAGCAACTGACCATTGTGCAAAGGTTAGGAGACTCTGAACTTGTCAAATATTAATGGGACATCACACCTTCTTCCACCAACCATCAGAGATCATTCTAGAATAGGTTATTATGGAGAAAGAGAGATTAAGAGAGATTGATTCAAGGGGAAGAGTGTTTTCTGGAGGTGATAGGATGGGAGGACTATTGCACACATGAACTCACAGTGGCTGTGATATCATGCTCAAGAACTGTACAAGATGAAGCCAGACCAAAACCATAGCATGGCAGACAGAAAGGGTTATGATTTCCACCATTAGTTCAGGAGCTATTGGAAGTTGCTGTCTTCTAGAAAAGGGAGGTTCAGTTTTCTGCAGGAATGTGGTCTCTGTGAGTCTGTATATGCTCCAGTAGATGGCCTTACACAAAGGTGTAGTGCTAAAAGGACTCTGTAGGCTTAAAAGCAAAGCACATGTAATTAGGAGGAAAAAGTTACAGAGGCTATAGAAAGTGGGAAAAGGAATTATAGGGTATATACTACCTCATTATAAGATATTCTATGATTAAAAAAAGAAAAATCAGTAACTATTACTGATCCTGTAAAAGTATGACTCATAAAGAAAATGACTGTAGAGATTGAATGTTTACAGATGTAGAAGCAGTTTGAACAGTGATGGTTTGAGCAGGTTAAATCAAAACCCAAAACATTGGGTGGGGTGATTATGCCCTTAATGCCTCTAACTTTCAGGAGGCAGAGGTCTGGCAGGTGCTGCAAATTTGAGAGCAATCTTGTCTAGATCGTGAGTTCTAGGCTAGCTATAACTGTGTACTGAAACATTTCTACAAAGTAAAAAATAATAATAAAGGCAGGCTTGCTGGGAATCTATTAATCTGAGGATGCTTGACTGCCCAAGTGAGACTGACAGAACAGCTGGTAGAGTTGTCCAGTGAAACTGACCCTTAGAAAGCTGTTGTCTCTGTGTATCAGCTGCCCACAAGCTGCCAAACGCAGTGCCCACAGAGGAACAAGCTCCTGCTGTCATCAGGGACAATGCAGAAGGGAATAAGGACAAGTTGAGGCCCAAGGCATCCTTCTGTCACTTTATCAAAGTGAGAATTTTCCCAAAGCAAGAGTTTCAGCTTCTTTTCAACCTTCAGCCTCATGCAGAGTTTGTGTTTGCTGTCTCTACTCTTAAAAATGAACAAAAATAGAATTTTCTGGAAACTAGTTCCCTCTCTTTTCTCCACTAACAACATTCATTTTAATATATTATTAAGTGTATAGGAACTTACAGAAACAAAATATCTAGCAGTCTACTTGAATTCTTTGCAATAGCAAATTTGAATGTAGTTAGTCAGTAGAAGTATTTTTGTAATTGTGAAATATATTAGTGACCTTAATGTGTACTTTAAATCACTTTCCAGATAGGAAATATCTAAGAAAGTGAACATATGAAAAACTAATTGAATATTAATGAGTATGTAGGAGAAAGTCGATTATATTGCACTATAGCAAACAGACTCTGATTCTTTTGAGTATAGATTAGACATAAGATAGCTACATTATAATGTAACTGCAATTTTAATGGTTTGAGGATTAATTTATTATCATTATGAAGTGTTTTTATTAATACATTACTATTATTCAAGGGTCCTTATTTATCTGTGCTCTAAACAGCCTTGTTAATTTGTTTATTTCTTTGATATCAAGAATAGAGTATGATAAAGTAATGATGTAGATATTTGCCCTTTACTGATGACTGAGTCTATTGGGTTAGGAAAAAAATTTCAGAAAATCTATGTTTTATTACATCTCATTGATCTCTTCTGGAAGCTATATTTAATTTGTGGTGTCAACAGTGGTTTTATGATATATAAAACCCATGGGTTGCAGGAGGCAGAAGAAAATGATGGCTAAAGTGAAATTTCTATAAAATGCACTTTTAAAAGAATGACAACAAGGAGGGCCATCAGTATATATTTAATAGAACAACTAAATATAAATAGACATCTTCATTGGACCAAGAAAATTATTGAAGTAAACCAGACATGTTTTTAAGAAACAAAATAAAAACATTGTCTATGTATACTGCCTTTCTAAATATGTGAAAGCAACTTGATGAGACAATACTGTAGCTAAAAATATCTTATGTCCATGTCACTTTGTTTTATGGATAATACTGTCTATAAACTATTATATATATATAAATATATATATATATATATTTATATATATATACAGATGCAGATGCAAAAAAGACAGGTACAACAGAAATGGCACATAAAAAAAAGAGATCTAATATATGACATGGGTTCTGAAAAGATGGAAGTGCATGCCAACCCTGTTTTGAGGTCCTGGGCTGGGATGGTAAAGGATGCTTTGGCAAGAATTTTATATTTGTCATGCCTTGCAGAACTGTAGCTTGAGTAATCAGGATATTATTTCTTAGTTTTACCTTCTTTTGTCCTTTTCTCAATACTTTTTCTCCCTATTACAACCTGAAGCCCAACAAACATGTTGCATGCATCATAGTAGGAAAATAGTGTCAGTAGTTAACATAGTAAGAAAACATTGTCAATTGCAAATAGACAGGTTAGATATTTAGTTTCTTTAAGCCACTGTCCACATTACAATATATTGAAATGAATGTTGTTTAGTTGCACAACAGAGGGAACTAGTTTCCTGTTATTACCTACAGTGATAACTGGTACAGGAAAATAGGGAATGGAAAGATGGTAAACGAAAGAAAAGCCAAAGAAGAAGAAAGCACATACAGAGGTTAGAGTAGGTCAGTAGCGTGAAAATCTAAAGATGAGTAATGGCAATGTGGAAACAAAGTAAGAAAATAAGGACAAGAGAATTTTAAATCAGTGGTAAATGGATACATAATCTGATTATAGACAACTGTCATTATTAGAGTTCATAGAGTTAAGAGGTCAAAATTCACTTGCATGTGCATATCACATTACTTAATGTTGCCTCCTCCTTCCCCTCAGCCATCGGACTTCTGGCAGTGGATGCTTGGCGCTAACACCTGGGGAGCTGGGACAGATGCAGACTGTCAGTTCCTCTTTGAAAAAGCTGCCTGAGCACGCCCACCACCTGAGCACGCCCACCACCTGAGTACACCCACCTCCTGAAGATCTTCCGAACCTGGGGACCTTGGCACCTAAACCTTTTTTGTAATGTGCAAATATCATGTAATCTAGAGATTTGGTTTTGGTTTCTCCTGTGACTATAAAAACCCTGGCTTATTCTAAGTAAAGTGAACCTTGATTGGGACGTAACTTGGCTTCATGATTTCTCTTTGCATTTTGAACCCTCTATTTCAGGTCCTTTGTTCCCTCCTGGCTGAGAGAACCAAGTTCGTGAAACTGGGGGCAGTTTCACTTAAAATGGTAACATGGCTTGGAATGAATGGCAGTAGTGTAAGAATAGAAAAGTTAATTTGGACCATTCCCCCAAACTATCCATCGTGTGATGAAAATGAAATGGGAGTTTTCTGAAAACGCAGACAAGGCATGGAATAATAAAATGAGATAGAACACATCTGTAGAAAATGATATCCCCAATCTTTGTCAGAAGACTTAACAGGGAAAGGGGATTTTTAATGCCATTTTATTGGATTTTAATCAACCATAGAGAATATAACACCAACATAATTGAACTGACACTACTAGTTACTGAGCCTGGGCCAATGCTTCTTGGAGCTAACCATGACTTTTCTAGATCTCACATTTTTACCTCTGAAGCCCTAGTTAACTGCTTGTCTCAGGGAAAAGAAAAAGACTCAATCATCATTTCCTACTGTTTTGTAATTTTGTAAGTGATTGACTAACATAAGAAAGACTTGACTGGGCAGTGGTGGCACATGCTTTTAAGCCCAGCACTTGGGAGGCAGAAACAGGAGAATTTCTGAGTTCGAGGCCAGCCTGGTCTACAGAGTGAGTTCCAGGACAGCCAGGGTTATACAGAAAAACCCTGTCTTTGTGTAGAAAAAAAAAAAGAAAGACTTGAGAAACATCCCTCAATATTTATGTAATAGTAAACATGATAGAAGGTAGTTTCTTTATGTTCAATTTTTTCCTCTTTCCACATGATGTAAAATGACAACCTTGCTCTGAATGAGAACATCCAAAAGCTCATATAGAAGGGATGCATGGAGCCCTATCTGAAAAGATATTACTGAATGGACAAAGCCTCTCACCTCAGACAGACTCTTATATGTAATAGTAAAGCTGAGTTCTTTGAGCTATTTGAGCTTTTTGGTTTTTAGTAATAAAACCATCCTAAAAATACTTGAAATTTTTTCAATAATTCTTTTTAGTCTTCAATGAAAACATTGTAAGTAAAAACATCATCATATATGCATATATATGTATATATCACAATCATATATATTGTGAAATAAATATCACATATCACAATATATATAACATTGCTATATATAGACAAAACAATGTATATACACACAACTATATAAATACATGTGTGTGTGTGTGTGTGTACTCATCTCTTCCTGTGATTTAAGCACTGCACACCTTTGAGAACTTTGCTGTGAATTATTAGCTATTTCTCCCAAATGCTGTGCAAGATAAGGTCAATGTTCTCATAATTTTAACAATAAAGAAGCTAAGATAAAGAAAGATGAAATGGTTTATATAAAGTGGTTCACAAATTTGTGCAGCAATTTCCAGCTCCACTCAAGAACTCTTTCTTTTTCTTTCTCTCAGGCTCACTGAGGCACAATTAATGGATAAAATGAATATATATTCTCCAGTGTAGAATGTGATTACTTTATAAAGATATGCATCTGGAAATGGTAACTCTAATCAAATTACAAAACTATTACTTTAGTTGCCTGTATGTGATGAGAACTCTTATCTTCTCTTCAATTACTTTAAGTGTAATCCAGTAGTCCTCATAGCCATCATGAATACTTCCAATTTGTTTATAATTGAACCTTGTATTCTTTAACCAAACTCCTCATGTCCCCCAGTTCACAACCAGTCTCTGGTTACCACCATCCTGCATTTTGTTCCATGAGTTATACTTTCATAGAGTCAGCATGGTCAGGTATGATTTTGTGCTCAATGCCCATCTTATTTTCTTTACTATAGCATGCAATAGAAGGAAAAGATCTCAAGAGAAATCACAAGAGTCAGAGATCCACATGTTCACACACTCAGAAGTACTGTGTAAGAAAACTGAATGCTGAGGACCTGTTGCAGACTTGGGTAGTTCCTATGCTTGCTGCTTCAATCTCTGGATTCATATGAGCTTTGCTGCATTAATTTTGAAGACGTTATTTTCTCCACCACATCTGGCTCTTCTTAGACTTTTTCTGCCTCCCCTTCTACAGGGTTCCTTGAGCACTGAGGGGAAGGATTTGATGGAGAAATTCTATTTAGTGTTGCAAGTTTTGGGGTTTCTCTTTGTGTAATGTCTGGCTGCGAGTATTTGTTCCCATTTGCCACAGGAGGAAGCGTCTCTGATAATGGCTGAATAAGGCACTGATTTGAATATATAGAATAATTGTACACGCCAATTTATTATTTTTTAAAACATAGTAATTTTATCACTATTTTTTTAAAGAAAAAATATTTGGTTTCATTCTAATTCTTTGTCTGTCTAGTCTCTGGCTCTGATTCACTCAGTGTTAGGTATGGTTTCCATCTTTTGGAGTGGGCCTCATTTCAAATCAGATATTGTTTAGCTACTCCCACAAGTTTTGGATCACCATTGCCCTAGCATATTTTGTAGGGAAGCCAGACTGTAGGCCAAAGTGTTAGTGGCTGGGCTTGTGTTTAAATTTTTTATTTTGGTATGCTGTAAAGTGCCTTCTTATACCAACATAGGGATGAGGATTCTATGTAGGTGTCAGCTGTATCTCTCCATGTAATAGTTGTGTGGTTAGTTGTGTTGATTTTATCTTCAGCAAAGGGATATTGTTGTCAGATTGTAGAGAGCAACGTATCATCTTGGCAACAGACTGGGTTGTCTGGGTATTTCCTTGAGACCCATTTAACCAATAATTCAATTGGAGGTAAACCAGTTACAGTACAAGAAGCTTTCTTTGGTGACAAGAAACAGACAGTTGGAATTGTATCTCTCCTATTATTTGGAGATGTCATTAGGGCTGCTTTCATATATTTTAGGAAGTGTCCTAAGGGGTAGGAAGTTTCATCCTACCCCTTAAATGCCTCTCAATAAAATACAACTACAGTTAAACAAATGGAGAAGTGTTGCTACATCAAAGTGAAAAGCACCAGAAAGGAGACAAATAAGAGAATGAAAAGGTAATCGATAAAATGGTAGAAAATATGTGCAAATGCCATAACTCCACCCAAAATATGGGAGAAGCTCACTGAACTCATCAGAAAACAAGAACTAAAATCAGGTCTGACCTATTTCTATTCTAGGCTCTCAATAACCTCAGTATTGTTGACCATTGGCAGGGTGTCTGCTCATTTCTCCAGGAGTTTGTATAAATTAAGTTGGGCATAAAATAACTTTGATAATTTAAATTTCCCTCTAATCAACATCTCCCAGGAGTGAGCTTTTAGCATATTCATAGCAAGCTTAATGCTCCTGTTTAACATTTATATAAGATTTCGATTACAGAAAATATTTCTTACTTCTGTTGACATTTTGACATGGGTTTAAGCAGTTATGGGAGGGATTATCTCTGCTCTGAAAATAAGAGAAAGAGTTCTGCTAATTGCACAGGAAATTAACACATTTTTAGCATTGTGTTGTCTTAATACTTTCACTGCTTTCATTTGAAGCAATTCAAAAGATTAGTTAATACTAAATGAAAACAGACCTAAAATAACTCTGTCCATACATGAACCCCTTATGGGATTGGTTTCAGTTCTTCTGGAAATTTTTATCATTACTTTCATTGTGACACTTGTTTTTGAAATTCAGCAAGTTTAAATAGATGCACTTGATGAAGATTTTAGGTTCAAGTCAATTTTGAAAACTCTATCTGACATTAGTTAATGTTGTTTTTTATCATATATATTTTTAAAATATTTATTTATCTTTAATCTTCTTTTTTACAGTCCAGTCATTATCACTCTCCTGGTCCACACTCTGACAGTTCATCATCCCTTTCCTCCTCTCCGTGTCTCTAAGAGGAGGTCCTCATTCCCTTTACCCCACCCCACCCTGCCAGGCCTCCCAACTCCCTGGAGCCTCAAGTATCTCAAGTGTTTAGGTGCATCTTCTCTCACTGATGCTAGACCAGGTAGTCCTCAGCTGTATCAGTGTTGGGGGTCTCTTATAAGCTCGTGTATGCTGCCTGGTTGGTGGCTCAGTGTCTGAGAGACCTCGAGTCAAGATTAGTTGAGACTGCTGGTCTTCCTATGGGGTCATCCTCCTCCTCAGCTTCTTCCAGCCTCTCCCTAATTCAATCACAGAGGTCCCCAGCTTCAGTCCATTGGATGGGTGTAAGTATCTGCATCTGTCTCAGTCAGCTGCTTGTTGGGCTTCTCTGAGGGCAGTCATGGTAGTCTCCTGTCTGTAAGCACACCATAGCATCACTAATAGTGTAAAGACTTGGAGTGTACCCTAGAGCTGTATCCCAAGTTGGGCTGGTCACTGTACCTCCTTTCCCTCCGTTTCTTTTCCATTTTTCTCCCTGTAGCTCTTCTAGACTGGAACAATTCTGTGTCAGAGCTTTTTACTGTGGGATGGCAACTCCATCCCTCCACTTGAGGCTCTGTCTTCCTACTTGAGGTAGATTCTAAAAGTTTCTTCTCTCCACTGTTGGGCATTTAATCTAAGGTCCCTCCCTTTGAGTTCTGAGAGTCTCTCATCTCCCAGACCTCTCATACATTCTACAGGTTCCCCCATCTTCCATCTCGTGAGGTCCCATATTTCCATTCATTCTGCTGGCCTTCATGGCTTCTCTCCTGTCCCCCACCCTCAATACCTGATCATGTTCCCCAATAAAAAACAAATAGTCAAGATTTTAATAAGAAAATATATTTTAACAAAAGTGTTACATCAAAGTATTGATTTCCCTTTCTTTGACAAGAGTATGCTTCAGACATGAATGGTTCTGAGACCATTTGTTTAAATCTGCCAATCTAGTGTACAGACATGATTGCATCAACAATATTTGAAAATATAAGTACATAGGCTGAACTCTGGAGTCTAGATTGGGATTATAAGATACAGCAGAAGGACTAAAGATATAGCTGAAAGGTTAAGAACATTTTGTACTCTTTCAGAGGCCATGAATTCAATTTGTAGAACCCACTAGATGGCTTAACCATTTACAACTCTAGACCCACAGGATTTGGTACTCTCTTCTGAGTTCCATAGGCAGTAAGCAGGTATACAATATATATATATATATATATATATATATATATATATATATATATATATATTGAAATTTGAGGAAATTTCTTAATCTATGATTCTATTTTCACTAATTTTGACTATAGTTCTCTGCTTTATAGGAAAATAGGTATTTAAGAAATGCTTACTGAAAAAATTTTCTGATAGTAATCATGAGATTTTGAGTAAGTAAAATGGGCACATAAAAATAATTAGATTTCAAAAGGCAATGTGATACTATATAGAGAATATGTTTTGAATCTCAGAATTGGGTAGATGCATCAGGTAGTCTACATGATGTTAGACAAGTTAAGTTTAGCTCAATAAACTATAAGGGGAAGTTCTGATAACAAGGTCTTGTTTCCCAATGGATTCTTGGTTTCTCAGTAAAAAACAGAGGGGGAGGGAAATAGCGAGGCAAAAGTTACAGGTGGGACTTCCAAGTCCCAGAAGGAAAAGGAGACACGGAAGGAAAGAGAGGCTTTTGCTGCCATGACTTGGAACAAGTAGAATGGAGAAATCATATAAGGAGTTAGGACTGTGGCCTCCACTACAAGCTGGTGGCCAAGGATGTTGAGGCTAGGTAGAGATATGGAGATAAAAAATTGATAATGGCATACTTTTCTAAATGGAAGATATATGCACCCATTAATTGTGCCTAAAAGGCAAGGTTGAGTTTGAAGGTGATAAGCTCTGTGTGTGTGTGTGTGTGTGTGTGTGTGTGTGTGTGTGTGTGTGTGTGTTTTATTTGAGGATTCAAGGCTCTTGGGAGCAGGCTTGTCATATGCAGTCACTTCCTGGAGCTTGAGGTGGGAAAAAAAAAGGACACTGAGAGTGGCTTGTAGTACAGCTTTCTCGGCTAAGGTGGTATCACTTTAAAACTACATACAACAATATACTCACGTCTCTCAATTATAATGTGGGACTCCACAGTCCATTATGAACAAGTACTAATGGCATTATCTATAGAGTAAAAGAATAAATGTATACACATATTTTTTAATGATAACAACTATAATTATTAGTTATTTAAAATTTTTATCTTTTTATAAACCAGAAATGTATACCTTTTAAACTATATGAATAATAAGGAAACTACAGAGATTTGGTTAATTCTCATTTCATTTTCTCATTTCTTCTCAGGTATCATCACAATTTTACTCTGATAGTATTCAATTCCTATATGATAGAAACATATTTTCTGTATGCCTGCTCCCACCAGGATGAGATTTCCAAGTCTTTATGCTACAAACTGATTTATACCACTCCAATACTGCCTTTATCTTTTTCACATAAATTTCTAATTTCTATACTCACTTTCACTACCTCTCAACAGTATTAATAGTTTTATCTGAATAATTAGATGAAAGATATATATATATACATATATATATATATGCATCCTATTTTGAAAAGAGAAAGTCAAACTACCAATGTTTATATGTCACATTGTTTTCTAGATGGAAAAAAAAAACAGCTACTGAAAGTATTAGAACTAATAAACTTAGCAAAATTCTGTGT
Source organism: Mastomys coucha (assembly GCF_008632895.1). Lineage (NCBI taxonomy): Eukaryota > Metazoa > Chordata > Mammalia > Rodentia > Muridae > Mastomys > Mastomys coucha. The sequence goes on along the minus strand of NW_022196891.1, from coordinate 41,912,791 downwards.
AACAAAGTTATCACACAAAATCAGTAGCAATGCTATGCCAAAGGAGATCACCTTGAAATTCTACAGAGGAATATACATCCCAGTAACATTAGTTAACAAATAAAATAGGAATAAAATTAATCAATGATGTAAGAGTCACTACAAGAAAAACTCTTCTATTGATGAGAGAAATTAGAGTTTCCCCCATTTTAAAAGTGCAAATGTGCTCTTGGAGGAGTAATACTGTCAAGACACCTGCAGACTCAAGACAATTCCTATTGAAAACCTAGGGCATTCTTCGTGGCACTGGGCCTGAAATTACTATGAAAGTATGTTGAGAAATATGGAGAAGGCAGCCTCAAAAGTATAGGAGCCATTATAACACCTAATTCTAAAATAAACTACAACAATTTAGTTACAAAATCATCATTTTATTAGCATAAAAACAGACTTACATCAACCAATGGAACAAACCCATATAATAATAGCATATATCAACAAAAAACTGATTTTAAAGAAGTTCTATAAGTATGTTCTTCAACAAATAAAAATAACAATATTGTTTATCCACATAAGAACAAATTTTATGTAATTTGAATTATGTCAGACTCTAGAAAATGAATATCACATGATTTCATTCATATGTGAAACCTAAAAATATTAATCACATAGAAGTTGACATAGAACAGTGTTTTGCAAAAGCTGTATGTATGTTTTATTTAGTAAAGATCAGTAATTTATCCTCAAATAACTTCCAACAATAAGTATAATAAATATTATTATTTATTATATTTATACTATACATGTACTGATAAAGTGAATATAATACCTGTAAGTGAGTGGTCTACACCATTCTTCAGAAGTGTCTTTTAATTCTTTCATTTTCCATTGTTGATAAATGGTATCTGACCATATGTTGAGGTCATTGATCTATTTGAAGTTGAGTTTTTTTTCAGAATGATAGATATGTATCTATTTCTATTCCTCTACTATACAGTAGTCCAGTGTGACCTGTGTCTTTTGTTGAAGATCTCTTACCTCCAGTATGTATTTTCATCTTCTTTGTCAAAAGTCAGGTGTCTTTATGTGTCTACAATTATGACCAAGTCTTCAGTTTGATTCCACTGTTTAATATCTCTTCTTTTATGTCAAAAATATGCCATGCTATTTTTATTACTACAGCTCTGTAGTACAACTTGAAATCTGGGAACATTATGCATACAGAAATTCATTTATTTTTTAGTACTGTTTTAGCTATCCTATGTATGTGTGTGTGTGCATTTCCATATGAAATTAAGATTATGTTGCAGAGGATAGCCTAGTCGGTCATCAATGGGAGGAGAGGCCCTTGGTCTTGTGAAGGTTCTATGCCCCAGTGTAGGGGAATGCCAGGGCCAGGAAGTGGGAGAGGGTGGGTTGGTGAGCAGGGGGTAGGGGGAGGGAATAGAGCTTTTTTTTTTTTTTGGAGGGGAAACCAGGAAAGGAGATATCATTTACAATGAAAATAAAGAAAATATCTAATAAAAATTTTTTTAAAATGTGTTTCAATTTCTGTAAATAATTTTGTTGAATTTTTGCTGGAATTGCAATGAATATAGATTGATATCACAATATTAATTCTACTTATACATAGATAGATGTACATTTCAAACTTGGCATGACTGCAATCATTTTAGTTGTAACGTCTGTCTTGCCTAAAAGATACCCCTGATTGTTACATGGTACAAACATGACTGATATCTAATATCAGTTTTTTTGTCATGTATATTTAATATCAGTCATATGTTTGTCATACATGACAAAATTATTAGATATCAGTCATATGTTTGTACCATGTAACAATATGCTGTGCATTCTCATACTTGATATATAATCACTCTGAGAATCTGTGCCAACTCACTTGGGCACTGGGTCTCATTTGTCTACCTTATCATATAAATTACTTCCTTTTACTTAAGTCTCAGAGGTTCATCTATCTTCTCTTGCCTTACACACTCAATGACTTAGTAAACTGTGTTTTATGCAATCTTGTATTTGTCCTTTTCTTTCCTCTGTCACTCTAACCTGTGCCATTTGGTAGCCTGTTTCCAGTTGAAATAAAAGAGAGTTTTCTGATACAATGTTTTTTCAACACATTAATTTATTTGAATTCACAAAGGAAGCAATTCTTGGCATAGTGATTTTAGTAAATACATCTTGAATTAATTATTAAAAATAAAAAGCATCCGACTCTAAAAAAATTTAACAAGCTAAAATTTTAAATGCAAAAAGAGTTTCAAATAACACTTTACTGTTATTTCAGTGATATATATATATATATGGACAAGGGATATATTCAAAGTTTCATTTTTTGGGATTAGGCAGCTATAGAATGCATATGTAACTATCCAGATAGAATAAACAGCATGGGCAGGGGAGTTGCAGGGCGGCAGGGACAGAATCCTCTCAGTGACTAGTAGAGCCTGTGCCTCCCGGCTGGCTGCTTCGGTCTTAGAAACTCATATACTAACAATTAATTATGATAAAAATCATATATTGTTTTCCTAAAATTCTGTATAGTCACTACTTTGATCTAGTTTTAAAAAATAGAATATGACAAGATATATTCATGCTAGAATCTATTAGAATATCTAAGCTTATAAAATAATCTAAAAGTCCATGAAATTATTATTCTATCTAATTTTCCCTGTTCAAGTATTAGGAAGAAATGATCAGTAATTTCTCTAACATTTGGTACATGAAGTATTTTGATTATCATTATATATGTTATTGGGGCTTAATATATTTTATCTTATGAATTGCTATTCTCATTGTTCCTCCATTCTATTTAAGGACTCTTTGTTAACATATACACAGACAAAACACCATTATACAAAAAATAAAACTTTTCAAATAAAGAAAATGGAATAAGAAATTGGAGCATGTGATTTACTGAATCAATAATTTCTCTATTCAATTTATTTATTTATTGTAAATATGTTTGCATCCCATGTGTGTAGTGTCAGATGGAGCTTGAAGAGGTCACTGGATTCTCTGGAACTAGAGTTGCAGGTGACTGCCAGCTACCATTTGGGTTCACACACACAGTCTTCTTGAAGTGCATCTAAGATTCAACAATTCTTATTGTATTTTAAGTTCAAAATGTTCTGTTTAACACTATTTTTTTCTTCTGGGTTTCATTTCTAAGTCAGTTCACCACAGTTTGGTCTCAGGAAGGTTATGTAGAGCCAAAGAGAAATAACGATTGGGTGAATTTGTTTTCACACTGAAACTTTATTTCTTTTGAAAATTGTTCTTATACTCAACTCCA
>NW_022196891.1:41905827-41908424 GCF_008632895.1 Mastomys coucha | reverse complement strand
TGAGCTTCAGGAGGGATAAATAGCACACAGGAACTACAAAGGAATAACAGGAAGAAATGAAATAGAGAAAGAAGAAGAGAGAAAGAGAGAGAGAGACACAGAGAGACAGAGAGAGATATAGACAGACATGAAGAGACATAGAGGGAAAAGATATTAAAACAAAAGAACTAGTGTCTAGTGTCTTTTGAAAAGGCATAGGGAAGCGCATATATATATGTATATATTCATACATATATACATATATATACATACATGCATGCATACATACATGCATATATACATACACACATGTACATGTGTATATATATATATATATGTACATATATGTACATATATTCTGTGTGTGTGTGTGTGTATGTGTGTGTGAATGGAGTTACTTCATATGAAATACTGTTACCTCTAATAAAAAACATGCACAAATACTTGAATCCCAAGTGTGTGAATTTACCCTTGAATTGTTGGAGAGAGAAATAAAAGAACTTCCCAAGATAATAAGGACCATTTCCATTGCCTTAGTTACAACCCTGAAATTGAAGATAAGATCCTATTGCTAAAGAGAACTCTCCCTTCCTCCTTCGCTCTCTCCCTCCCTTCATCCCTCCCTTCCTCCACCTCTTTCTCACACACAGAGACAGCCATACACTTTGGGTGCTGAACTTGGAAGAGTTAAGCTAAAATTGACTTGGACACCTTTCCATGAAGATTGTCTCTCATAGTGCCAAAAGCTGATGTGCAAACTTCCAGGGGTCAGGGAGCTAATCAATGGTTCCACTTATCTATAAAGCCTGCAAACTACACCAATAGTCCTTATTATAAAATATCTCCAGTCATATAGCAGTGATATGTTTACCTTGGGGGAAACTAACAGCTGTCAGTTTGACAGTTCATGAATGGCACTATAAACCTAGCCAAATGCTGATGGCTGGGTTGTCCTATACCTTAGATAAGAATATACAGCTGCCATGTTCCTAAACTAATATCATTTCAAATTGTATAAGTGTTTATACTTATATTCATAGTTAACTCAAACTCCCACCCTCATCAATAAAATTTCTTTGTATAAAAAATGGATACCATTATAGAGATTTGGAACTAGATAAAATGTGCATACTAGATGACTGGGGGTACTCAAAGCAAACTGAAATATCTGCAATGGAATTCTTACACCTAAGACTGAGTTATAATTTCTGAAGAGACAGAAAAAAAATTGTAACAGCCAGATGACTAGGTCAGTTTCTACTAGTGCCTACTTTACAATTAATTCAATTTAAAACATGCAGAGCATTGGTTCAAAAATATAAACTCAATTGTAATCATGTGTCACAAACACCTTTTGGTCAGCATAAAAAATAGTCAATAGTGGTCTTAAAATATGAGTATTAGGAAGTAGAAGAATCTTCACTACCTAGTGTTTTTGTCTGAGTATGAAATAGCTCTCAAAGGCCTATAGGTTTAAAGTTAGTTACCAATAGATGTGTTTTAGGAAGTGATTGAGTTTTGAGAACTCAGATTTAATCAAGGAATTTATTGTCCCCTCAATGGATTTTTAATACAATTGGTAATTCATGTAAACTAGGAGGTCAGGACTAATTTGGAGGGGGCAGATCATAGTACACCTATCTAGAAAGATGCAACTTTTGTGTTGCTGTGGAAATGGTCTGTCAGTGAAAAACTTGTAATGCTCTGCTCTACTAGAGCCTGAGCTTAGTTTATATTACACACATTTGACAATTCACAATCCCAGAAACTCTAGTTCCAGGATGTCTGACTTCCTCTTTTGTCCTACAATGGAACCTGCAGTTATTTTCACATTACATAACACATAATTAAAAATAAAACATTTTTTAAAAGAAAGGATTATCTTTAGTCATGTACCCTATGCTCCCCTCTCTGCTCCTTGATCATCATAAAGATGATTCCACTATATACTTCTATTGACTTCTATCACAACATAGGCTAAATATATGGAACAATGGATTGTGAATCAAGACATTGAAAATAGGAGCCAAAATAAAAGATATAGTTATCAGCCATTTTCTCTCCAGTGAGTTTCTAAGATGGGAGCAGCCAGCCAGGAGGCACAGGCCCCACAAGTCGCAGGGGAGTTGCAGGGCAGCAGGGACAGGATCCTCTCAGCTTCTGAATGACAGAGGTGGATCACCAACCTTCTCTGCCTCTTCCCTGCAAGTGGAGGGTTTACCTCCAGGGAGCACCTTAACACAGAGACTTGAGTGAGAGCCACCATTTTCTTTCTGGTGAGTTTCTAAGATGGGAGCAGCCAGCTGGGAGGCACAGGCCCCACAAGTCTCAGGGGACTAGCAGGGCATCAGGGACAGGACAAGCTCTAGTCAGAGACACTAAGAACATCTAATACCAAAAATCAAGAGATGGCAAAAGGCAAACACAAGAATCCTACCAACAAAACCCAAGACTACTTGGTTTCATCAGAACCTAGTACTCCCACTGCAGCAAGTCCTGGATATCCCAAAACACCGGAAAAGCAAGAATTGGATCTAAAATCGTATCTCACTGATAGGGGAACTTAAGAAGGACATGAATAACTCCCTTAAAGAAATACAGGAGAATACAGGTAAAGA
>NW_022196891.1:41872802-41905229 GCF_008632895.1 Mastomys coucha | reverse complement strand
GGTCAAGTAACATAGAAAGGCAGGCCTATCAGAATTACACCAGACTTCTCACCAGAGACTATGAAAGCAATCCCACCAACAATGAGGTAATATTCCTCTTTCTCCACAACCTCTCCAGCATCTGCTGTCACCTGAGTTTTTTATCTTAGCCATTCTGACTGGTGTGAAGTGGAATCTCAGGGTTGTTTTGATTTGCATTTCCCTGATGACTAAGGATGTTGAACATTTCTTTAGGTGCTTCTCAGCCATTCGGTGTTCATCAATTGAGAATTCTTTGTTTAGCTCTGTGCCCTATTTTTTAATAGGGTTATTTCTTTCTCTGGAGTCTAACTTCTTGAGTTCTTTGTATACATTGGATATTAGCCCTCTATCAGATATAGGATTGGTAAAGATCTTTTCCCAATTTGTTGGTTGCTTTTTTGTCCTATTGATAGTGTCTTTTGCCTTACAGAAACTTTGCAGCTTTATGAGGTCCCTTTTGTCAATTCTTGACCTTAGCACATAAGTTATTGGCGTTGTTTTCAGGAAATTTTTCCCCGTGCCTATGTGCTCGAGGTTTTGTTTTGGTTTTGATAGCTTTATTTTACCTGTTAAACTCTTTCAGCGAGTTGCAGTTCTGGAACACGAAAATGCTCTCTTGAAGGATGAAAAAGAATACCTTAACAACCAAATCCTGAGCTAGTCAAAAGGTAAGCAGTGAACCAGCTTTACATGCTCTTCACCCATTTCCCTAACCTGCTAGTCAATGAAGAGGGAGAAGGCCCTCCTAAGGGGAGAGCTGGAGAAAAGAAAGGCCAATTTTAAGATCCTGCTGGGGCATTTGTTTGAAGAGTCTATCAAAAGGGAAACTCATACTTTATATGCAAAACCATTCATGTGAGTTTGTCTCTGGAGATCTGTATTCAAAGCATGACATGGCTATGCGCACCTCTGGAAGCGAGTGCAAGTATCCCTCTGAAAATGGGCAGGAAAGACTTACATAGGAGGACTTGAAGGAGGCAGGAGCAAGATGCATGGGTGAGGTGCCTAAGCTGGCAATTGTTTTCAGATTTAAGAAGTAAATCTTAGTAGACTTAAAATACTTTTAGTAGACTTATGGGTATGGTTGATAATTACTGACAGGTTAGAAGCACTCCTTGAAAAAACAGGGCTTGTTCTCTTAATATGCTGAATTTTATAGAGGTAATATGACTAATAATTGGTTTTGTAATCTGTTGGGAACTTTAAAAAGATAGTTCTTAGGGAAATAAATAAAAATGCCAATTATTTTCAGTTTATAAACAACATTCACAGGTAATATGACAACATCTATAGTATTATATCAAGATCTAAAATTGAAATTTGAGCATATAAATATACAAATAAATTCTTTATTATTCTGTACTTCTGCATGGTTCATATTCATATAAACTCTAACCAATTCTACATAAACACACGGATAGAAATCTTGCAAAAATGTCCTTTCAGTTATAATTAAAATTTAACAAAGTATTATTTATTAGTAGTAGTTCACAGGGCATAGACTATTCCAATAACCATATACATGCACACTTACATTTTTTTTTAAATCTGAAATTAAATTTGATGTGGTACCATGTATTTTTATTTGACTTATGTGGCAAGTCTAATTTGAGTTTATAACAGAAATATTACTATAAAAATGTGTTTCTGAGTTATGATAATTAACTTGGCAAGATAATGTCAGAACAATCCACCATTAGACTGTGCTAATCTTTGTGGATACTATATACAAATATTCATGATGAAGAAAAAAGTGTCCTTCTTGCACTTCATCTCTGGGACCACATTATTCTTCTAGCCAGTTTAGTCCCCAGGACTGCCTCAGTCAATATAAAGGAAAGAATTGGCTGCATGTCTTCCCCATTCCCCAAGTAGGTGTTTATCACCTTTGTCATCTTTACTTTGTCTCCTAGGGTCTCCTTGTAATGGTCTCAGCTGTTAATGCCAGAAAAGCATGAAAGAGATTCTGTTGTCATAAAAGTGCTGCAAACATGTTTTATTATACACTGTGGTGATATAGCTAGCTTAAAAAGCAATCTTTCAAACCATCAAGAGAGGAAGGAAGAGCTGCTGAAACTCAGAAAAGATAAAAATAGAAAGTTAAAACTGCAACAGATCCAACTTCATGCTTTCAACAGCTTCTTTTCTCTCAGAGTTTTAATAGCTTCACTTTAAAGAAATATTGAGTGGAGGAGAGGAGAAAGGACTTAAAGCAATCGCCTCTGTATCTACAAAGAAAATTTAAGGGAAGCAAAAGGGCTAACGAACGAAAAGCATGGCTGAATAAATAATTTATTCTAACCCTCTCTTGTCTTAAAATGGCCTTAAAAATTAATCCTAAAATGTAAAAAATGTGTTATTGTCCAAGTTTGAAGTAGCTTCTCTCTTTCTCTGTCTCTTTGTGAGTGTGTGTCAGTGTGTGTGTTTGTGAGAGAAAGAGAGATACAGAGAGAGACATACACAGAGAGATCTGCCTGTCTTTCCCTCTTTCTGTTTCTCTTTTAAACCGTGTCTGCTATATCTCAGTCATGCCTTGAATTCTCAAAGCAGGAGGTAATGAGGATGACACATTGAATGATGTTAGGCAAACATTCTCTTCACTGCCCCAATGTTTATTGGTAATAGCTTTTTAGTATTTTGTCTCCTCTAAATTATGTCAACTAAAATAAATTTAGTTATAGGAACACAATACAGGAAAAATTTAACATAAAATAACTATATGTTACCTTTATGGGCATATCCTTGTGACGTTATCAGATGTGGATTCTTAGCCAGCTGGAGAATTTTGTAGGATTTCAAAAGCACTGTTTATATTTGCGCCAACTGTAAGCATTACTAATTGTACATGCATTATACATTTGTAAAGTGCAATAATGTATACAAAGTTCTTAAAACAGTGTTGTTTGCTTTTGATTTATGCTTGTTTAATACATCCTCCTTGGGTGTGTGGGATTTGTGCCTTTGTTCTTCACTGTGCTTCTATTCAGATATTGCAAAACCATTCAAAGTGAATCTACTACAAGGTATGTATGTCACCAGGGTGGAGAACCAGAAGGGACTAAATGGTAAAGGGGGAAAGCAGCCATGAGAATGTTAGTGTGGCTTCTTCTACTTCCTTTTTGTTTCCTCTTTCTCTTGTCTATCATGTTAGGACGTAAGTGGTAGGCCTTGCCAGGACACAGATACTGTTGCAGTTACTTCAGATGCTTTTTAGTCTCTAGAGATGTAAGCTAAAATTAACCTCACTAGTTTATAAACTATGCAGCCATGGGCATTTTATTATAGCAACAGAATGAAAACATTTTTTTCTGTCGTAATTATTGACTATAATATCATCCATTCCTTTATATTTTTAAATTGTTTTACATAAATTCATATAAAGTTTTGACACTTAGACCTATTAACAATAGCTATAGCATCATATAAGCACAAACAGTAAAGAACAGGAAAAGAAATGATATATTTGTACATTTATTTATTCATTAATCAAACTCACACTGAACACCCATCATATATGAAGCAATCTGTGAGCTAGATTTTCAGCTTGGGTAAACGATGGTGGCACTATCACAACAGGTTGAATGTGTGCTGCAAATGTAACTGTCAGGTATGTCCAATCTTCCATTTTGCAGCACATTGTCATGAAGTACAGAGGTCATGTCTCACACCTGAGTTATCAAAAACTACAAAAAAAAAAAAAAGAATTTCATAGCATTTTGAGTAAATTTATCATTTTCTTTTGGACCGTATTCATTGTTGTCTTTGGGTGGATATATGGGTCATAGGCTGGGCACGGCAGAGACTTGGGCTAAATGTTTTACCAAGTCCAGGAGAAGACAGAAAATGTGTCATATTTGGCATAAATACTTCTTATTCTTGAAAGACGTTAACATGTTATTTAGAAAATGAAAAAAATATTTAAATGGAGGTTGTGATTTTGACAATGGGAAAAGCAGTAGAAATTGAAAAAAATGGAAATCTAGAATTCTTTAGGAGAGAAGAATGGGCTGGGTTGGCTAAAGTAGAGACATAGCTGGTGACTAATGATCTGCACTAGGGAACAAGTTTGAGCAAAGGGACAAAGGCTAAACAACCAACTTATGTCACTAAACACATGGCAGCATGAGACCCTAATTGTGAAGCACTGAATAGTATCAGGAAAACATGGCTTCATTATCTCCTCACTTTCTAGACTTTTCAATAAAACCAATCTACTCTATTTATAGCATTGTCTACCAATACATTAGGTAAATGGTACAAATATAGGTAGGTAGGTAGATAGATAGATAGATAGATAGATAGATAGATAGATAGATAGATAGACAGATTAGACTTTTCATTACTTAGAAATATAAATATAACATGTATGTTGCATGGTGTTGTATGAAAAGTTCAAGTTTACATCATTCTTTTTAAACTTTATCTACACTGAAAAGAACATAAAATTATCTATGTATGGGGTTACTCAGAACAGTGAATTAAGTGTAGATATTTGGGGAACATTTACATAAAAACTAGATGAACACAGAAAGCTACATAAAATGATATTTAAATGTCAAAATGGGATCAAAACAATATCCATGGGAAGAGAGTGCTACTTCCGAATAGAGTAATAAAACAACATAAAATATAAAAAAGATAGCCAATGCCTTTTCAAATGACGCAACTGACAATTGTCACTTTCCTTGGGAATGCTAGTACTAAAGAACATAGCATACCCATTTTATAATAACACAATAGTACCTAGTTAAATTAGAATTTTTATTGGTGATATATATTGAATTGGAGGATTAATGTGAAGTCCCAATTTTCAGTAGCATATAACTTTGGCAGAACATTTAATTTCAAATGGAAGCTGGCATGAGATTACTCTCTGTCAGACTTGAGTCTTTGCCAAGTTCTACAAACATCCAGTTCAGCTGTTTCGGGCTAAGACGTATGCCAAAGTAAAGAGCGTTTTTTGTTTGTTTGTTTTGTTTTTGATAATTTTTTTCATTCAATTCCAAAGATTTTCCATTATAAAAGTGAAAAAATGAGTAAATTACTATTTACTGTCACAACTATTAGTTAATATAAAACAACCCACACAAAAGCTTAAATGAAAAGTTATCTAGTGAAAGTCACGGAAAAGAATAGTTCACAAAAAAAATTCAAGCTTTTGTGCCCACCTTACTTTCACCGAATAAACTTCAAAAGAAACTCAGCATCTTTATGACTTAGTTTATTCAATAGTAAAATTAAGAAATTATTATTAAATTGCATAATCATAATAGTGAAAAATACAGCCAGGTAGCTTGCAAACTTAAACATATGATTTTACTTTTCAATATCCTTTGATTATAGGACTTATCCTATAGCTTCCACACTCCAATATGGACATATATAGAGACAAAGCACCAGTGTATATAAAATAAAATAATAACTAAAACGTAAAGAAGAAAGGTAACACAAAGTCCTATAAATTGTATAGTTGACTAAATGGTGATTGACTTGTCCCTAGAGCATTCCAAAACATTATAATGATAAAATAAATTTAATTTCATAACCTATTCAAAAGCCTGATTCAAAAAAATTTATTCACTTACATCTAGGTAGTTAATAATACATCATGAAAAATGTCCCGAATCAACAATGATATTTAATTTTCTGACCACCTACAAATATCAAGATATTCATTGTCATTTAAGCATTAACATAGATTATTGATGTATTAGGAAATACAACAAAATGTATATTTTGCCTGATTCTAAATAGTGCTGTGATCATTAACCTGCTATGAAATATGTTTTGAATAGTGATGACTAAAGAATGGCTCTAAGAATTTTTAAGATAGTATGAAGTTTGTTGAGCTATGATTTGAGCAATTCAAACTTCAGTAAATGTGTACATTTGTTTCCACAGTCCAACATTAAATGTCTGGCTGCGTTTTGTCTACAAGTATACTAGCCACAGCAGGATTATAGGGAAATGACAAGTGTTTTGCATTTCAGTCTATGTGGAGTTCAAACAGATCAAATCTGCATTTTGTTGTTCTACAAACAGAATTTCCATAGCAGATTTTATTTGAAGAAGTGGCTTTTGCTTAGTGCTTAACCAAATAAAACCAGTGTATGAATTAATTCTTTAGGACGGTAGCCATTTAAGATGCTTTAGGCATGTGGTAACAGCTTGCCTATCACTGAATAGACAAATATGTCACAAATACATCATAAACATGTGACATTTGCCATCTGTAAGAATAGATGCTCCTTTAAGACATAATACCAAGTTGACTTTAAATAATGATTAATGATTATATTTTGATTAGTATGACACTAACAGATATCTGCTTGCTAGACAGTTTTAATAAACTTGGCTTCTATTAAAAAAAAAGGTTTTCTTACAACATGACTCAAATGAAACTCTTCCTTAAGTCAACTGTATTGCTTAATGCTATATTGTGTGAGCTCATTTCCAAAGTCTACACATTTACCTTTCTATACTGTAGTAATGAGCTTCTTAGCTCCCCAAGATATGGTGAGCAGTGAGCTCCATCTCATACACTACTTAGCTAGATTTCTTCATTGTTATTTCATCATTTATATATTCATACACTTCTGCAGAATCCTTATTTATACCTTCATAACAAGAACTTTAACAGGATCAATCATTTGATATCCATATATATCAAAATATTGGGAAAATATTCATTGTATATATGTAAGTATAATTTTTTTCTGAAAATAATAATGAATATAAAAATATAAAACTGTTAAGAGAGATAAGATATTTTAATGTGGTTTTATTTGAAAAATAAAGATAGATTCTACTTTTCTACTCTACAGTTATAAATATGGAAAACAAAGATAATACTAAATTTTTACTATGTGCATCACTAAAGTTGCATTCATTTATTATTTTTATTTTTAAGATTATAATGTAATTACATCATTTCTTCCTTTCTTCCCTCTGTGCAAACTCTCCTATTTACTCATTTTTACTCTTTCTCAAGTTCATGGCCTCTTTAATCTTTAGAACATTACACCTTAAACCTCAATACCCAAGTAGTACTCTCTATTCCCTCCTTGGGATTGATGATACAAGAAACAAAATTTGAAACACTAGTGCTTCTGTAAGCTACAAGGCTTTTTTATTTGAAATGAAATTCATACATTTAAAAGAAGTTAAAGAGGACACGAGATAGAGCTCAATAAAATGATTGCCTTTTATGCATGAGAGGCTGAAATCTTTTTAGCAGGACTGGAATGCATTACTGTAGTTTTATATGTATCTGAAGTGTTAAAGAAATGTTAAATGACTTTTGATAAACTCCCTGTACCATTAAAAAAATATTCCATATTAACCATTCCCTTCTTTAGACATACCCTTCATGCTCACACTCTAGTAAGCCTGAAAGATTATTTAGTGTATATCAGTTACTTGTACCCTCCTCATTGCTTCCTTCTTATTGGCATGAAAACATCATCTCAAGCCCTAGGTCCCTGTTGGCTGCACTTCCTTAATCAATGTTATTGTGACCCATATGCTAGCATAGTCATACATCACTGCTGCAGGCTCTGCAATGTTGTCTTTGTTATGTCTGTCATCCACTTAGTGAGTGAGCCTTTTTCACAACCACATAAAGATTGTTCTATTACTGACTAGCAGGGTACTTCTGTTCTTAATATTATCAGTATCATTCTATAAGACTAATGAGTTATGGAAGCATTATAGGTTGGGGACTCAAAGGTGATTTTGACATTTTGGAGTTATCAGTTAATTCCCATTAGCTAAAATTTGACTTAATTTTTTTGAGTAATGACAGGATGTTCTACATACAAGTGTAATAATCTACCAAGCTGCTTGTTAATGTTTTTTCTTTTATCTTCCTCATTTTGTCTTGATTTTTAATCAATTTTCCATTAAAAAATTACTTTTACTGAGCTTACTCAGAAAATCAGAATGGGGTTGTGATTATAACTAATAGTGCTCTCCTCTTAAACTACAGCAATAACATTTCTGAACCCCCAAAATGCCCCACTCTGCCCTCTCTGGAAATATCTCAACAACACTTAACTTACTTTGATGTGTTAGAGATGACACTGAGATATTACAGCACTGCTGTCTTGTATCCTAATGCATGTCTTAATGCTAAGAAACTACTTTTTTATTTAATAAATGCTTTTCTGAAACTATACACTCATCATTAGGCAGACAAATTAACATTGAAAAGGAAATTTGAAATGAAACAAAATTACTGGCCTTAATATATATTATATTTGGTGGGAAGTATTAGCCAGAGAACAATCATTATCCTGAGAATAAATGTTAAACTGAGAAACAACTTCATTGTAAGCATTATTGAGGGTACAAATTGTCCCATATAAACGATAGAATTTGTAGTGATTACACTATTAAACTGTAGAAAGAAATGAAATCAGCATGGCATAAAGTTTAAAAAAGAACCAAATTAATCAAAAAGCATAATAAACCATGCTAGATAATCTAACAACAATTCATATTTCATATTTTTATCCTGCTCTCTATTTCTAGAAGAGCATCAGTCAGCACCTCAGAACAGTGTGGGAGCCCTTAAACAAATCTTTAAGAATCGCAGCATTTATATTTTGGACTCAGTGAATTGCTTCAAGGCTTTGCAGTTTATCTCTTAATCCTTTATTGTTTAATAATCTTCCTTCACAGATGGTGACACGCAAATTATATTTTCCCAATGTAAATAGTGCTGAAGGATGCAGACTTAAACCTGAATAAATCAAATTTGTGTGAGGTGGCAGTGACAATGAAGAAAAGGACACATGGTGAGGCCAGGTAAACTACTTGCCTCATTCCACTTCTGGTGACTTCTTTATTCCTGAGCAGGTGTGGAGTCATCCAAGCAGATTGTATCTCAGTATTAATTCAATTTTATCAACTGTTTACATTGAGTTAGGAGTTAGGAGTGCTTGTCAACGCATACAATTATGTGAAGATGTCGATTGCTGCGGTGATGGGAGTGGAAGGAAAACTGGCTAAATGCTGGCACAGATAGACATGATGTTCAATAAATACCTTTGTGTAAAATCTCAGCCCACTTTGTGTGAAAACTCAGCTTCCTATGGCTTTTAGGTAGAGCAGGTGACTCCCTTCCTATTTTGGTATGGGATTTATCTTCTTGAGTCACAGTCCAGCAAAGAAATCTATGATCATTCATTTGCTTGTCATATTCATGTTGTGTACATAACAGAATGTTGCAATGCTAAGTAGCTTTTTTTTAAAAAAAAATGAAGAGGTATCAGGGATATTTGGCAAGCTTCAAGAACCAATGCCGCTATAAAGAACAAATCCCTCCTAAGTGCGGATACCGGTTAATATCCTAAACGGTATTAATAAAGGAAAAGGCTTGGCACATGGACACACATTCCCACTCAACCAATTCTTTCAAATGTGGTTTAGCTTAATGACCATTGGCAGGTGATTTTAAGGCTTTTTTAGACTCAGATAATGAGTTAGAAACAGAAAAGGTATTTTTCTCTTAATGTCCCAAGCATATTTCATTATGATGAAATTCCCCCACTTTAGTTTTGATGTCTAAAGAACAATATGTGACGATAGTAAGAAAATGTTCCAAATATTTGCTTAAAATTTTCCAGTTATCTTTATACTGAAGAGCTTATTTTCAAAGGTTCTCCTGAAAGAAATAAGTGATATGCCAGCTAGGAATTCTGTGATGCTGGACCTATTCAGCTAAGACGTTCTGGTTAAAAGACTCAATAACTCTCCTTAGAGGAATAGGCTGGGATTGCACAGGTCCACCACAGTCTCACCATCTAAATGGATAATTATTACCAAGCAGGCTGAATTACAGAAGTCACACGGAGAAAGCAAATATGCCTCCAGACAATATAGAAGAAAGGATTAGATACCTGATGATTATATAAGCCATAATACTAAAACTTATCTGTAATGTACTATTCCTTGCTGGTGATGTGGGGCTCTTAATATACAAAAAAAAACCTTACAGATTTAACCAGTTTGGGGCTTAAGGAGTTTTTGACAGTTTCTTTTTAAGTATCATGGCAGATTTTAATTTCATCCATAGTAAATGGATGTTTAGCTAACAGAGTTTAAAATGTGAACCTCTCTCAGGGAGGATCCTTCCTGAGAAGTATAGCTTCATTTTGCCAACCAAACTCATGTGATGTCTTAAAGGATATCTTTCAAGTCTCATGCTCATTGTAGATTTTCCATTCCCCCAGTGAGCATAGGCACATATCAGGCTGAAATCTCATCTCTAACTAACTTGGAGAGTTGTTGACGAATGAGAATTTTCATTTTTCTTAAGTGATCTTCAAATTTGTCTTCCAATATCTTAGTCCTGACTATACTCCAAGAATATACCAAGTGAATCTAATGTTTAATAGTGATAAAAACTGATTCACAGTGAAAGTCGTACGTTTTAATTTGATCATTTCCAGAAGTCACAACTTCCCAATCACCTTTTCTCTTCTGTATCACCTTCCATTCAGTTGACACTTCCATTCAATCTCCAACTCAGAGTTTCCTTTCTATCACCATAGGCTTTTTCTTCTTGCTTATATTAAATATGACATATAAGAACCTAGCTAGCATGTAATACATTATATTTGGCTACTTTCATTTACCATCAGGATCTGCCTTATGATGGTATGTTATATGTTCCTTCCTGGTATAACGACCATTCCCTTGTATAAATACACAGCAATTCATTTAGCATTCACTGAGCACTGGGGGATCAGGGGTAAATAATAATTCACTCAGAGGTTTAACTGTTTATATAGAAATTGCCTAATAGTTGCTCAAAGCCATTTGTCACAATGGCTTTCCATCAACCTTGGAGATATATTTGATTGCTTCTTATAATAGTTATGTTTTAGCATATAGTTCTTTTTAACTCTACTTGTTCTGGTCAGGAACAAAAGCATTTCTCTATAGAGTTAGTTTTCCTTTACCCTGATGAAAAGAATTAAATAACAGATAGTTGAAAATAGACACACCAGTCTTTTGGTATCAACATTATTAGGAAACTTGTAAGAAATGAAAGCTTTATACTTCACCTAGTCTCAATAAATCAGAAATTCTGAGGTAAGAAGAACAATTTGTGTTTCAAATGATTGGCATTCAGGAATAAATAAAATCATGTCCTTAGGTTGATTATTTGTTTTCCCAAACTCTATTAGTAATAATAGAAAAAATATATATAAGACACCAATTATAATATGTAGTTAGCAAATGTTATTTTAGACATCAGAAACTAGTGCTCCTGTGCAGACTTAGATTTTTCAAAGCCTACTTTAATTAGGGTACTTAAATGCTTCATAATCCCTTCTAGGTAATGGACCAGAGGTAGCAGAGGAAGAAGGTTAATAGAAAAAGGGGTCTCAAGACAAACTAATCATCCAGCCTTTGTCTGCTAACCTAGGCTTCTGAGACTTTCTGATGAATAAGCTTACACTTTTTATTTTTTCTGAACATTAGTTGGCTGGTTCAACTCAGCTGTTCTGGCTCAAAACCTCTCTCTAAGCTGACCAATTCAAACTGGCTTCACTCAGCTTCTTACTGAATTGCTCTGCTTGGCCTCAATTTAACTCTGTTAATTTTGTTTTCGTATTTTGGTACAGTAAATTTATTTTCTTGCCATTCGATTTCTTATTAAGTCTTATGATTGTGTAGGAAACATAGAGACATATGACAGTGCAAACTCAATTTCAGGGGTAATTTATGCTATACATACTCTTTTTTATTGGATATTTTCTTTATTTACATTTCAAATCTTATCCCCTTTCCCGATTTCCCTCCCTCTCAGAAACACCCTATCACATCTTCCCTCCCCCTGCTTCTAGGAGGGTGTTCCTCCACCCACCCACCCATTCCAACCTCCCTGCCCTTGATTCCACTATACTGGGGCATCTATTGAGCCTTCATAGGACCAAGGACCTCTCCTTCCACTGGTGAATGACAAGGCTATCCTCTGCTACATATGCAACTGGAGCCATGTGCACTCCTTTGTTGATGGCTTAGTCCCTGGGAGTACTAGGAGGGTCTCTTTGGATGATATTGTTATTTTTCTCATGGGATTGCAAACCCCTTCAACTCCTTCAGTCCTTTCTCCAACTCCACTATTAGGGACCCTGTGCTCAGTCCAATGGTTGGCTGACAATATCTGCCTCTGTATTTGTAAGGCTCTAGCAGAGCCTCTCAGGAGACAGCCATATCAGGCTCCTATCAGCATGCACTTCTTGGCATCCACAATAGTGTCTGAGTTTGGTAACTGTATATGGGATGAATCCCCAGGTAGGACAGCCTGAGTGTCATTCCCTTTAGTCTCTGCTCTACACTTATCTACATATTTGTTCCTGCAAGTATTTTGTTCTCCTTCTAAGAAGGATCTAAGCACCCACACTTTGGTCTTCCTTCTTGAGCTTCTGGTGGTCTATGAATTATATCCTGGTTATTTGGAGATTTTGGGCTAATATCCACTTATCAGTGAGTGCATACCATGTGTTTTCTTTTGTGATTGGGTTACCTCGCTCAAGATGATATTTTCTAATTCTATCTATTTGCCTAAGAATTTCATGAATTCATTGGTTTTAATAGCTGAGTTGTGTAAACGTACCACATTTTCTGAATCCATTCCTTTGTTGAAGGACATCTGTGTTCTTTCCATCTCCTGGCTATTATGAATAAGGCTGCTATGAACAAAGTGGAAGATGTGTCCTTATTACATGTTGGAGCATCTTCTGGGTATATGCTCAGGAGTGGTATTGCTGGGTACTCAGGTAACACTATGTCTAATTTTCTGAGGAACGACCAAATTGATTTCCAGAAGGGTTATACCAGCTTGCATTACCACCAGCAGTGGAGGAGTGTTCATCTTCCTCCATATCCTCTTTGCATCTTCAGACAACTGACTTTCTGCTTTTAGCAATTCTGACTGATATGAGGTGGTATCTCAGGGTTGTTTTGATTTATATTTCCCTCATGACTAAGGAGGTTGAACATTTCTTTAAGTGCTTCTCCTCCAATCAATATTCCTCAGTTGAAAATTTTTTGTTTAGCTCTGTACCCCATTTTTAATAAGGCTATTTGGTTCTCTGGAGTATAACTTCTTGAGTTCTTTGTACATTTTAGATATTAACCCTCTATTGGATGTAGGGTTGGAAAAGATATTTTCCCAACCTGTTGGTTGCATTTATGTCTTACTGACAGTGTCCTTTGCCTTACAGAAGCTTTGCAATTTTTATGAGGTCCTATTTATCGATTCTTGATCTTATAGCACAAGTTATTGGTTGTCTGTTCAGGAAATTTTCCCCTGTGCCCATGTGCTCAAGGCTCTGCCCCACTTTCTACTCTATAAGTTTCAGTGTATATAGTTTTATGTGGAGGTCCTTGATTGTGCAAGGTGATAACAATGGGTTGATTTGCATTCTTCTGCATGCTGACCACCAGTTGAGCCATTTGTTAAAAATGCTGTCTTTTTTCCATTGAATGGTCTTAGCTCTTTTGTCAAAGATCAAATGACCAAATATGTATGGGTTCATTTCTGGGTCTTCAATTCTATTCCATTGATCTTCCTGCCTGTCTCTGTACCAATACCACACAGTTTTTATCACTATTGCACTGTAATAAAGATTGAGGACAGGGATGGTGATTTCCCCAGAAGTTCCTTTATTGTTGAAAATATTTTTTGCTATCCTAGGATTTTCTTATTCCAGATGAATTTGCAAATTGCTCTTTCTATCTCTATGAAAAATTGAATTGGAATTTTCATGGGGATTGTATTGAATCTGTAGATTGCTTTTGGCAAGATGTTCATTTTTACTATATTAATCCCGCCAATCCATGAGCATGGGGGATCTTTCCATCTTCTCCAATCTTCTTTGATATCTTTCTTTAGAGACTTGAAGTTCTTATATAAATTTTTCACTTGCTTGGTTAGAGTCACACCAAGGTATATAATTTTATTTTGTCTATTCTGATGGGTGCCATTTCACTAATTTCTTTCTTAGCCTGCTTATTCTTTTAGTAGAGGAAAGCTACTTTTTTGCTTGACTTAATTTTATATCCTGTCACTTTGCTGAAGTTATTTATCAGCTCTAGGAGTTCTCTGGTTGAATTTTTATGGTCACTTAAGTATACAGTCATATCCTCTGCAAATAGTGATGTTTTGACTTCTTCCTTTCCAGTTTGTATCCCTTTGACCTTCTTTTGTTGTCTAATTGCCCCAGCTAGAACTTCAAGTATTATGATGGAAAGATGGGGAGAGAGTGGGCAGCCTTATCTAGTCCCTGATTTTAGTGGGATTGTTTCAAGTTACTCTCCATTCAGTTTAATATTGGTTACTCGTTTGTCATACATTGCTTTTTCTAAATTTAGGTATGGACCTTGAATTCCTGATCTTTCTAAGACTTTTAACATGAAGGGATGCTGAATATGTTCAAATGCTTTTCAGCATCTAATGAAATGATCATGTGGTTTTTTTTCCTTTGAGTCTGTTTATGTTGATCATGTGTTTTTTTTTTTTCCTTTGAGTCTGTTTATGTAACTACATTGATGAATTTCTCTATATTCACCATCTCTACATTACCTGGGATGAAGGCTACTTAATCATGGTGAATGATTGTTTTGATGTGTTCTTGGATTCAGTTGGCAAGAATTTTATTGAGTATTTTTCCATCAATGTTCATAAGGGAGATTGTTCTGAAGTTCTCTTTCTTTGTTCATCCTTGTGTAGTTTAGGTATAAGCATAACGGTGGCTTCATAGAATGAATTGGGTAGTGTACCCTCTGTTTCTATTTTGTGAAATGGCTTGAAGAATATTGGTATTGTTTTCTTTAAAGTTCTGATAAAATTCTCCACTGTACCTATCTGATCCTGGGCTTTTTTTGGTTGGCATACTATTAATGAATGCTTCTATTTCTTTAGGGTTTATAGGACTGTTTAGAGGTTTATCTTGTCCTCTTTTAACTTTGGCACCTTGTATGTCTCTAGAAATTTGTCCATTTCATCCAGATTTTCCAATTTAGTTGAGTATAAACTTTTGTAGTAGGATCTGATGATTTTTTGAATTTCCATGTTTTCTGTTGTTATGTCTACCTTTTTATTTCTGATTTTATTAATTGGATACTGTCTCTGTGCCTTCTGATTAGTCTGGCTGAAGGTTTATCTGACTTGTCGATTTTCTCAAAGAACCAGCTCCTGGTTTTGTTGATTCTTTCTATAGTTCTTTTTGTTTCTATTTGGTTGATTTCAGCCCTGAGTTTGATTATTTTCTGCCTTGTACTCCTCTTTGTTGTATTTGCTTCTTTTTGTTATAGAGCTTTCAAGTATGCTGTCAATCTGCTAGTGTAAGCTCTCTCCAGTTTCTTTTGTGAGGCACTTAGAGCTATGAGTTTTCCTCTTAACAGTTTTTTCATTGTGTCTCATAAATTTGGTATGAAGTGTCTTCATTTTCATTAAATTCTACAAAGTCTTTCGTTTCTTTCTTGACAAGGTTATCATTGAGTAGAGCATTGTTCAGTTGCCATGTGTATGTGTGTTTTCCTTTGTTTTTGTTGGAATTTAAGACAAGCTTTAGCCTGTGGTGATCTGATAGGTGCATGAAATTATTTGAGTCTTCTTGTATCTGTCAAAGCTTGTTTGGTGGCCAATTATATGGACAATTTTGGAGAAGGTACCAGGAGGTTCTGAGAAGAAAGTATATTCTTTTGCTTTAGGATGAAATGTTCTATAAATATCTGTTAGATCCATTTAGTCCATAACTTCTGTCAGTTTTGCTGTGTCTCTCCTTAGTTTCTGTTTCCATGATTTGTCTGTTTCCTTGATGAGAGTGGGGTTTGAAAGTCTCCCACTATTATTGCTTGGGGTAAGATATGTGCTTTGAGCTTTAGTAAAGTTTCTTTTATGAATGTGGATGCCCTTGCATTTGGAGCATAGATGTTCAGAATTGAGATTCATCTTGGTAGATTTTCCCTTTGACCAGTACGAAATATCCTTTCTTATGCTTTTTGATAACTTTTGGTTGAAAGTCGAATTTATTTGATATTAGAATGGCTACTCCAGCTTGTTTCTTGAAACCATTTGCTTGGAAAATTGTATTCCAACTTTTTACTCTGAGGTAGCATCTGTCTTTGTCACTGAGGTGCATTTTATGTATACAGCAAAATGCTGGGTCCTGTTTATATATCCAGTCTGTTAGTCTATGATTTTTTTATCAGAATATTGAGTCTGTTGATGTTAAGAAATATTAAGGAAAAGTGATTGTTACTCTCTGTTATTTTTGTAGTTAGAGGTAGCATTATATTTGTGTGCCTATCTTCTTTTTGATTTGTTGAAAGATTGCTTTCTTGCTTTTTCTAGAGTGTGGTTTCCCTCCTTGTGTTGTTGTTTTCCATCTATTATCCTTTGTAGGATAAATAGATTTATGGAAAGATATTGTGTAAATTTGGTTTAGTCATGGAATATCTTGTAATGGCATACCTAAAGTAATTGAGAGTTTTGCTGAGTATAGTAGTCTAGGCTAGCATTTGTGTTCTCTTAGGATCTGTATGACATATGCCCAGGATCTTCTGGCTTTTATAATTTCTGGTGAGAAGTTTGGTGTAATTCTTATAGGTCTGCCTTCATATGTTACTTTACATTTTCTCCTTACTGCTTTTAATATTCTTTCTTTATTTAATATATTTGGTGTTTTGATTATTATATGATGAGAGGAATTTATTTTCTGGTCCAGTCTATATAGAGTTCTTGCAGGCTTTTTGTATGTTCATGGGCATCTCTTTCTTTAGGTTAGGGAAATTTTCTTCTATAATTTTGTTGAAGATATTTACTGGCCCTTTAAGTTGGGAATCTTCACTATCTTCTATACCTATTATCCTTAGGTTCAGTTTTCTCATTGTATCCTGTATTTCCTGGATGTTTTGGGTTAAGAGCCTTTTACATAGCTCCAGAGTTGTCCCCCTTTGTGATTTCTTCATTGTTTCTATTTCTATTTTTTTAGATCTTAGATGATTTTGTTCATTTCCTTTGCCTGTTTGATTGTGTTTTCCTGTAATTCTTTAAGGGATTTTTGTGTTTCCTCTTTAAGGGCTTCTACCTGTTTACCTGTATTATACTCTATTTCATTAAGAGAGTTATTTATATCTTTCTTAAAGTCCTCTATCATTGCCATCAGAAGTGACTTTAGATCTGAATCTTGCTTTTTTGGTGTAATGGTTTATCCAGGACTTACTATGATGAGAGAATTGGGTTCTGATGATCCCAAGTAATCTTGGTTTCTGGTCCCTGCCCTTGCTATATCAGACTGGAGCCTGTCCTTTCTGTAATTCAAGTTGTGTCAGAACTCCTCAGAGTCCAGAAATTCTGGGTGCGTCAAAGTTCCTGGGTGTCAAGCTTCCTCTGAGACTTTGAGATCGTGGTGTGACCAAACTCCTGGAATCCTGGGATCCTGAGATCCTGGTAGTGCTAGACTTTACCCTGCTCTGGGGGCTGTGGGAATGGCAGTTGAGTTTGTGCTCAAGGTAGACAGGTGGAAACTGGAAGGAACCCGAACTGCTAGTCAGGCTTCATCCCTGAATCTTGCTGATTCCAGTTACTCAGGTTGTGTTGAAACAGATGTTGTGTTCTACTCACCATTGATCTTAAGGTCCCAGTTGTGCTAGAGCACCTAGGAGTGGAACATCCTCCGGTGTGTGTGGGAGGGGGTGGGGTTGTGGGACTGGCCACTGAATTCCAACCCAAAGTAGACTGGAGCAGACCAGAAGGCTCTCAGTTTCTTTTAATTTTCTGTTTCCTTCTCAATCTCTTGTTATGTCCTGACCTGTGTCTAGCTTGTTTTCTCTGTAACCTGTCTGTATAAAACTCTCCTGGTTAAAAAGAAATCAATCTCTCTTTCCAATCTCTTTTCCTCTCTCTCTCTCTCTCTCTCTCTCTCTCTCTCTCTCTCTCTCTCTCTCTCTCTCTCTCTCTTTCTGTGTGTGTATGTGTGTGTGTGTGTGTTTCTGTGTTGACTTTTAAATTGCCTCTCTTCCTGTACTGTTCTCTTGTGAGTTTGGCATATACTCTGATTCATTCAATCATATTCTTTCTCTGGTTCATCACTTTGTCTCCCCTTCAAATACACATCACTTTCAAACACAGCTACTTCCTTATATAAATTAAACTTACTTTTATTATTTGGAATTAAAAAAAGGAAAAAAAAAAGAAAAAAGGAATTATGAGGAAGCCGTTCTTTGGGGTAATTCTAATCTTCATTGTCAGGATCTCAGCAGTTCAGGCCAATAGTAAATATCAAACAAAGCTCTGATTTCAGGAGACTTGTTGGAATTGGAAGGAGTCAGCAGAAACAGCAAGAACCAGTCAGAAGAACAATTCAGGAGATTTTTGGCTTAGAAAAGTCACATAAGCTAACTATTTTCCTGTCTCTATGGAGAACTCTAAGAAACTAGAATAAAGAGGAAGCTACCATCTATAAATCTCTTCATCACTAAATAGAAGAAAGCAAGAAAAACCAGGCAGGTCCTTAAGAAAAAAATACCATTTACGCAGAAAAATTATTACCCAGAGCAGCCACATTATCACAAATAACTTCTTGAAACTAGTCCACCATATTAATGCCCAAAGGCTCCTATCACAAAGTTCCACAAGCTATTTGCTTATGGTTCCACCATCTAAAAAGACAGAATAACTAGGCTAAACTAGACGTTGGGAGGGCCATGCTTCCTTCAGGTGCTCTATGCCTTCTCTCCTCCAGCTTCTGGTGACTGCGGGCATTTCTGAGTTTGTTCCCACCCTGCTCCAGTCTTCAAAGCTGTTATTCTCCAGACTCCCCTATTCTGTCTGTCCAAATTCATCTCTCTGTCAGTCAATCTTTGTCTCTTGTAAGCATCATACAAATATTTAGGATTTGCCTAGTGATATAGGACAATATGCCCAATTCAACATTTTTAATTTAATCACATCTGCAAAGACCCTGTGAAAGTTAATCTTTATTGTCAACTCAACTGGATTTATCACCATGAAAACACACTTCTGAGTGTATGCTTAGGTGTTCTAGAAAGCTTTAACTGAAGAAGGAAGACCCATCCCAAATATAGACAGCAGTATCACGTGGACTAGAGTCCTAGGAGAGGGAGAAAGCATGTGGAGAAGCAGACATCATCCTCTCTGTTTTCTGACTGCAGATGCAGTGTAATCAACTGCCTCTGGCTCCTGTGGTCATGAGTTCCTGGTCATGCTGGGCTGTAGCCTCATTCTAAGAACCAGAGAAGCCTTCACTTAAGCTGCTTCTCTCAGATATTTTAGGAATAAGGACTAAAAAATGCCCCTACATGCAAAAGGCAGCATTCCTGGCTACAGGGATTAGAACTATGTATCTTTGTGAACATTATTCGACATTAAGTCTAGATTGAGTGATCTTATATAGACTTTTCATATTTAATTGTGTCATATCTTATATTTGTCTCTTTTCTCAATAAACTTCCAATGGCAACACACACACACACACACACACACACACACACACACACACACAAGAATCAGTCAGAATACCACAGGAAGTTCTTTGGTGCCATTCTTTCTATGAAGTGAAAAACACTAAAAACCAGTGAAACATTCCAAGGCATAACAATGAAAGAGCATCCTCTCACTCTCTGTACAATTAAATTTATATTTCACCACATGCCCTCTCAAGCGCCCCCTCCGTCAAAACATCATATGCCATCTCATGTGCCTGCTTCAGCCAAACATCCTCCCACAAGACAGCTTTCAGAAAATCTTCTTGTGACACAACGGAGTTTCCAAATAAACCAGAAACTTCCATTTTAGTCCTGAGTCATGTACACATACACATACACACAAGGAAACACAGAAATATATGTGTACACATATAATAAATATGTATACATAATATGTATAATTACAGTAAAAACTTTGTAGTAATATTTATATTTATAAAATGTATATATAGTTATATATAATATATATAAATTTATCTCTGTAATTCAAATGATTTTCCAATCAATTCTATATCTTTGCCTAGTTTAGTTTACTACTACATTTTCATTAGCTTTCTCCCAAATCAAGTTCTACCATGCTGATCTCAGTCAGAAACATGACTCCTTCTTTCCTTCATTACCATATTAGTCACATTGGGAGCAATCTCAACATCTGAAAAACAATTGTATTGTTCCCAAATAATGCAATAAAATTTACTTAGCCTTTAAAAAGAATTAAAGTATACAATTTAGCAGAGCCTATATAAAATGTTTGCATTTCGGTAGGTGAATTGACTAGGCTCATAAATATAAATCTCCCATCATTGCAGTCATGGGTAGAATCTAAATATTCAAACATTCAGGTGTAGAGGGGTTAATGATAGTTACCAACATCTAGGTTTAGGGGTAGGAAAAGGAAGATGATGCCCAAAAGATCTCAACTATCAAGACAAGACAAGAATTACTTCTGGTAACCCACTGTACAGAAAGTCTCATAGTGCTTCACCAAGACCAATGCATGCAATTTTGGTCCTAAACTTGTGATGTTGGAGTGATATAGTGTACTGAGACGGTAATGAGGGGGTTCACTTAAGCCTTTGGAGTTGGCCTCTTGAAGAGGACACTGAGATCCTGAAATCTTTTTAATTTTTTGCTTCCTAGCTATCATGTGCTAAGAAATTTTGGGTCCACACCCTTCATTATGTTTTATACTGTAATATTCACAAAGACCACAGAGCCAGAATTATTTAACACATTTGAAACCCTGATACAGAATATCTTCTTCTAAATTAATTATCTCAGGTGTATGATCACATTAATAAAAAGATGAGAAATTTAGGACAAATACAGTTAACTATTATAGTTTATGCTTCAAGTTGCTAAAAGAATAGATTTTGAATGTTCTTAGCACAATGGGTAAGTATAAGAAATAATGTACATATGAACTGGCCAGACCAAATCATTGCATAGAGATTGCATGGACTTTGCATTGTTGAATCATCTAGATATACAGTTATTAGCTTTCAAATAAGCTTTAAAGAGAAAAAGTGATATAAAATTTAATAGTGAAACAATTCTACACTTACTAATTTAAAATCAAGCCAACAACTTTCCTGACTTCACAAAGTCTCCTCTTTTAATCTAGTACTTAGCATTGCTAAAATCATGGCAGAGACCCCAAACACTCTGAGGAAAAGAGGGTTCAGAGAATAAAATATCAAACCAATCCTTTCCAAGATATTTTCAAACTAGGATGCATATAAAGTTAAATGCAACAGGGAGAAACATCCAAGCAGAATTTTAATTATGCCAATATGCAATAACCTTTTCTGAGAGCAAAATCTATTTTTACAACTTTTTCCCAAACAACCCAATGTTACCAATTTTTTACTAAGTTTAATTTATAGAATTTTAGGAACCCTTAATATTGCAATAAGTTATTCAATAAAAGTTCTATATGTGAAATCTGAAATGTGTTTTTTTCTCTGCATGATTTACTTCGGTTTTGTTTTCTGGTGGTATGGACTGTGCATTCAGAATCCATTAGGAAAGGAGGTAGACATAGCTATACATTTAGCTGGTCTAGACGTAACTTGGGAGAAATAGGTATTCTGCAGCATATGTGGCTCACATTGAATATTTGTGAGCCATTGTAGCAGACAGATTTAGTATCAAAGGAATCTGATATGGTTGACATGATTTAAGTATCAGAAGCATCAACCAAAATGGTAGACTTAATTTTGAATCTTGAAAGTGCATAGTTTCTGGTGACTATTAACATCACATTTTATAAACTGGGAATTCTAATAGTATAAGAGCAAATAGTTATCAAGAAGTAATTAAATAATTATGAAGTAAGTTGCAAAGGGAATGCAGGCTAAGTCTTTCCTGGAAATTATTAACATATTTAAGTAAACAATAGGTCACATGCCACCTTTATGCACAATGGTTTGAGTTTGGTGGAACTTTTTCTAGATTAAAGGCCATAACTGATGAAATCATCATAACTCTGAATGAAGTAGGTAATAATTTTAATTTGAAAATCTGTGGAAATCCCTGCCCAACATCCCACAATTGGTTAATAGCAGAGGTGTTGTTGATCCAGTCAGTCACTATTAACTCTTTCTGTTCATTTTAAGATCGGTAGCAACAAGAGGAACTTAAAAAATCTTGAGTCTTGTAGTTGAAGAAATTGTGGAATGTTGAGTAGGAACACTTTGCACTGACCATTCAAGCTTCATTTGATGGCAGCAGTGTTTTTTCAGGGCCCTTGTACTGGACTGATGTCATTGGAGTCTTTTATCTGAAGTCAGTGACAAGTTTCAAATTTCAGCAGAATCAGAGGAATTAACTATCAAGAAGTAAGTTGCAAAAGGAGTGCGGGGTAAGTCTTTTCCTGGGATTTATTAACATGTTTAAGTAAACAACAGGTCACTTGTGACTTTTACGCATAATGGATCTGAGCATGGTGGAACTTTTCTTGGATTAAAGGCCACAGTTGTTGAAACTATCACGCTAAATTCCTGACATTGTCCATCTGTAAAGGGGAAGAAAGGAAGAAAAGAGCAGAGTACAAACTGGAATTTCATGTTTTACTTTCCTGGAAGGCAGCTACTCCTTATGGAGTTAGCCAATACTCAGTCATTCAACTACAGACCAACCTGTGTGTACTCAGCTATACACATGTCAGTGTGCCTTCTTCAGAACATCCAGAAAAGCCTCCATGACTAACAAGTGAAGTGCAAACTTCTAATTTCTCTGGAATGTCAACTATGCCAAATGATGTCTGCTGGAACACATAGGTGAAAGGATGTTTTGCTAAAGCAGACACATGAAAGAATGTTTTCCTGAAGCAGACCCAGGTGGAAGGATATTTTTCTAAAACCGACATGTGAAGGAAAGTTTCACTGAAGCAGGTGAAAGGAGGTTTTGCTGTGGTAAACACATGAAAGGAAGTTAACACATGAAGTTAGCAAGGAATGTAAATATAAGCCAACGGATAGTGCTCAACACTGGATGATATTAGTACACCTTGACATTCCTTACAGTCATCGTTTGTTGTGACATTATAGAAAGAAACATACCATAAAACTTCTGGTGGTGTTCTGGCAGCTTTTTGCCACTTCCTCTAACTCAGAGCAATTGGCAGAGTAAAGTGAAAGCTTCTAGATATGTTTTGGGAGCCATTTTGCCTACCATTTTTGCTTGACAGTAAAAGCCTTCCTGTCAGGCAGAGTCAAGCATGTCAGGCTCTTAAAGCAGATTTCCTGGTCTGTTTAGAGGTTACACTTGAAGCTCAAGGCTAGGGGTTGAATGTTCTACTAAACTTGGTGAAAGGAACATGGAGGCCTCCGGATGGGAATAGCTATCCTATGTATGTCAGCCATTGTCTCTACTGGCTTGTGACTGTTTCCCGTGGCACTGTATCATATAAAAAGCCTATGAGAAATAAATTTGGGGCTGCTGCAATATTCACAGGACAGCCCTCCTGATTTCTAACTTTGTCTCTGACTCTGCTTTCTGTCTTTCCTATATAATCCTCACTACCCCCTTGGAGGAATGTTTGGCTTTGTACAAGTGGGCCCAGTACAGATGTGTTAGCTGATACAGACTCATGTGGAGGTTTGCTAAGACAGACTCAAGTGGTGTTTTGCTGTGGCAGGACCTATGGGGGGAACATGTGATATGTAGAGGGAGTATAAATAGGACTCAAAAGGAAAGAGAAGGCCGTCTTGCAAAGCTAGCTTTGTAAAACTTCATTGGCCTCAAGTGCTAATCTTCACTATCTTTACTTCCTGGAGGGCTGGGTGTGTCTCCTGGGTCATGTGACTGCTGTTGATTCATTCGCATATGCCATCCTGACACTACTGAACTGAACTGCTGATGTCTTGAGAATGCAGGTTGGATTTTCTATAGAGAACTATTTCTAAACAGGGCCACTTCCCCTGAATCTTAAGAAACTTTCTTTTCCACTACCTCTGGTGGGTGGTGGGCTAGAAGGGAGGTTAAAACATTTAAGAACACTTATTCAGAGTAGATTTTGAAAAATCTAAGGCTATAAATGGGACTTTTTTTTTGTACTGATATCTGAAACCCAAAGACCTGTTTTGGTATCTGCATAGGGACAGCCACAGACTACGTGGTTGTGATGTCCATTGCACCTAGGAGTCAAACCTTAGAGCTGCTTTGTGGAATCCTGGAGATCCTTGGAAATGACTTTAAAAACGATTGTCCCTGGGTGAAGTCTGTGCAGCTATACAAGGAAACTGGAGACAATCGAAGGGCATAGCCCTTAGAGAGCTATAAAGGCAATTAATTGCCAAAGCTTTAAGTGTGTGCCACTGTATTTCCTTGACAAAACACCTACCTTTTCTCCTCTGTAAATTAAATTACAGTGCTCCTGCATGCATAGAAGCATGCATGTACACACAAAGACACACAACAAAAGACTAAATTTGCACATAAGTATTTCTCACACTAGAGTGGCCCTCAAGTTTAATCAGATAATGGTTGATTCTGCCACTATTGTACCAGTAAGCAGATATCCTGGCAGGTCTATCCTATATACTACAATATCTAGTATCAATAGCTTGTTGAGACCATTGATGAATTGTTTCCACGGTAGCCTTTATAATACCTTGAAGCAAAATGAACAGTAGCCAGCAGAGAGTAAGCTTCTCCCTCATTCCACTTCGATTTCTCTATGTTCTGAATCAAGAGTGTGGGGTGTCTTTAGCAATAGGATATGACTGTCTGGTTCTAATGGGTAACCAAGACAAAGAAGAATGGCCTGTGTTGCTTTGTGAGATCCCAAGGACTTCCTGGCTCACAATATTCAGGGAGGATCCCTATCCTTGGCACTGGGGTCTCATTTAAAAGCGCAGCATACCATCTGGTTAGCAGTGTCATCCACGTATAGAGAATATCATATTTTTAAATTATATGTTTACTTCTTTTTTAAAGAAATTACATTTTTACTTAGCTTATATAGTAGTGTGTTTTTCATGTAACTTTCCCCCAAAGATATGTGACTTTTTCATAATCCTTAGAAAGGGTTGACCCTTGTCCTCTCCACATTCTCCTGTTCTGACTCTTGTATAAACTTTTCCACCTCAATTATGTTCTTGTTCTACCTTTATATCACATGTGTTTTGATATTTGCCCCTATTTAGACCTCTTAATATTCTCTAAACACACTTCTCAGGGCTCTTACCATGTTTTCTAGTCTCTGTGGGCTCTTATAGCACTGAAACAGAGAAACCTGAAAATTCTAATGAAAGATACACATATGACTGATTACATACAGTTTTTATTGCTTCATAATATAGAGCTAACCATACAAGTTATTCTCTGCATTTATCATTTATAAGACTTCCAATGAATAATACACCTCAATTAGTACTTTTCTCCTGTTGTGTGCTGTTTTTACTACATTTATTGGAGTATATTTTATATTTCCTTTAATCTAATGGTAAAAGTATTCAGGCTTTCATCTTCTATGAGGTTTTATTCAATTTTTAAATAGGTAACTTGCATTCTACTTTATGAATGTATCCAGAATGAAATTGAGGCTTAGAAGTTAAAAAGCATTCTTTCTCGAAAGTTAGATGGAGATGCACAGCTATCTAGAGTTTGCGGGAGTTGACTGTACTCGATTTACACTTGTAGCTTCATTTCCATAAGACTGGTACAATGAAAGACTCTATTGTGCAGACTCTGCTTCTCCAGTGCAGGTGAAGTTCAAGCTGAATTGCAGCAGTCTGTAGCCCGAAGCTATTCAAGGATGACAAAACCAAACCTCTGCATAAGCCAGCTCTCTTCACACACGGTGATTGACATCCAGTGAATATCTGCCCACACTAAATCCCAGGAAAAACTATGCTGAAGCTTGAATGACCTTTAAGCCTCAGCTGAAACATATAGACACTGGGTCACACAATGAGAACACAGTCAACGTGTTTTCCTTGATTTTTGTCATTGTTGTTTTTCTGAATTACCCACTCCTTGTTCAAAGCTGAACACATGTAGTATTCTACAGGGAAGGCATCAGAAATCTCTATGTTCTGTCCCATATTCACAGATTCAAACTGCCTTCTAAATGCCTGTTTATCCAAATAAGCAAAAGCTACTCTTAGCCTCAATTAGAGAAACATCTATTTCAGTGAATAGCTGTGAATGGAAAGAACCCACGCAGTTAGAGTAAAAGGATGGCTGAGTTCTTAGATCTAAACAGAACATTGATGTAACTCCCTCAAAAGCTCAGGGAACACTGCAGAAGTAGGATGGGGGGAGGATAGGATAGCTGGTTTGTGGAGGGGAAACTGGGAAAGGGAATAACATTTGAAATGTAAATAAATAAAATATCCAATTAAAAAATATCTTCAACCAAAAAAAAAAAAAGAAGAAAAAAGGAAAGAAGGTAACAAAAGATAGAGAGAAGGGCTATGAAATGTCATCTTGTAGTCATGAGATAGAGATTACAATCATGAACTCACATCAGCTATGTGCCTGCAGAAGACTGACCACTGAGCCAACAGTCAGCCATGGATGGAAAAGTTGTTCATGGGAACCTACCTCTCCCTATTGAATTATTACTATTAGTTATGGATGGGTTCTTAGGCAGGAGTGTTTATTACCTTCAGTTGTGTAGCCACTGCTCAACCTACCAGGCTTGAATGAATAGTTTGAAATGGTTATATGTGTTTGGGCTAAACTCATTGAGTCAGCCAAGCAAAGAAAAAAATTATGAAGGTAAGAAAACGATTTGTAGAGAGCAGAGACAGTAGTCCGTGGTGTAAAGTGTGTAAGATAGAGAGGAGAAATAGAAACCAGAATGCATTATATACATACATGTAACTGAACAAATTTATTGAATAAAAACTTAGGAATGTGCTACAAGAATTGTTATCTCTTTTCTCCTCTTCTCTGTTCTTTCTTCCTTTTTTTTCTTTTCCTTTTTTTTTTTTTTTGAAAAACGTTAGCATTTAATGAACCTCCCTGAGTGGCCTCAAGCCACCAGGATATAGGCACCTGCAATATCATTAACCTTCTTTAGCTTATCTGCTCAAGAATTTGGCCCTCAGTATGCAAGGCTGTGTAAGGAACTTTCCCTTTCCTAGAACTTCCTAGTAGCCCTACTGCCCCACAAAGTGGGGAGTACAGCCATGAGAATTAACCAGTGTTTGCTCAATTACAAATATCCACAATTTATCCAGTTTGACAGTTGAGGAGAAGCTATGGCTACTATTTAAGTGGCAATGCCTCCTACTAACTTTCCCAAAGTAACCTGGATAGGTAACACTCCTTGAAGTTGCCCTGCCTCCAGCATTACAATGGCCTTCCTTGTGCTTCCATCGCTTACCAATGCGGCTGTGGCTCACATGGTCCCAGAGTTTCTGGGTCTTCTTCAGTCTGGATGGCATGGTGGTGGCAGAAAAGAAACTCTGTTTTTCTTTTTTGTCATTTATTATTCTGTAATTAGGGATTTTTTTTCCTCATCTTTCCAGGTTTACTCGCTTGACTGGAAAGTTCAAAAACATACTATCACACTCAGCTCCTTAATACAACCCATTTTCCCTGCTTCTTAAATGAACATTGCTTTCTTATTTAGTTACAATAATTAGTTATTCTAATTTAGTTATATAATTTAGTTACATCTTATAATTCTTATAAGATGGCCTCCATTTAATTAGGCTCTCTCTCTCTCTCTCTCTCTCTCTCTCTCTCTCTCTCTCTCTCTCTCTCTGTGTGTGTGTGTGTGTGTTAATGATTGAATGGGTGTAGAAGTGTGGACAAGTGTGCATGCATGTGTGCTGTAGGTATAGCCATGTGAAAGTCATAGGACAACCTTGGTTTTCATTTCTGTAGTATTGTCCTCCCTTTATATTGTTGTTGATTTTGAGACAGAGCCTCTCACTGTCTTAGAAAGTACCAAATAAGTTTGTCTGTCTGTTCAGACAATTCAGGGCCTTTTCTGTTTCCCTCTCCCAGTCCTAGGTTTTTAAGTGTTCATCACTGCACTTGGCTTGTTTTTACTTGAATCTGGAAATCAAACATGTGCTTCTATTCTTTTAAATAAGCATTTTACTGACCAATATCTCTCAATCTCAATTTTAAAGTATTTTCTTTTTGTAAATACAGAATTCACTAGTCTTCCAGTTCTCTTTCTAATTCATAAAAATATCCCATTCTGGGATACATCTTAATGCAGGAATTTACTAAAAGTCCAGCTTAACCCTTAACTTAATCATTGGCTACAAATAATATGTGAGTTGACTCATCTGGCCCTACATGTTCACATTTCCTGGTATAACTTAAGTTAATATCATTAACATGAAAATATCCCTAAAATTGAGCCTTACTTATGCAACTGTCTAATAAAAATTTCCACTTCATTAGTTTTTAAAGATCTCATTCTTCTGCAAAGTGAGCATCAAGTCCCTCCTGCACAAATGACTTTGTACTTGCTAGTGTTTTTAACTTCAGGATTAAGACAATGTGCCACATTGTTTTAGCTATTGTTCTATTGCTATGAAGAGACAGCATGACCAACACAACTCTTACAAAATAAAGCATTCCACTGGAGCTTTGTTTACAGTTTTTTTTTTTTTTTTTTTTTGGTTTTTCAAGACAAGGTTTCTCTGTGTAGCCCTGGCTGTCCTGGAACTCACTTTGTAGACCAAGCTGGCCTTGAATTCAGAAATCCACCTGCCTCTGCCTCCCAAGTACTGGGATTAAAGGCATGTGCCACCACCACCCGGCTTGTTTACAGTTTTATCATCACCATGGGAAGCAGACAATAATAGTGTTAGTTGAGTAGCTGAGAGCTTTACATCCTGATCTACAGGCAGCAGACAAAGATAGAAAAATTGTCCTGTCACGGGCTATTGATACCCAAAAGTCTACTACCACTGACACATACTGACTACAAGGCCATACGGACTCCAGCAAGGCAACAATGCCTCTAAATCCTTCTCAAAGAGTTCCATTCCCTCTTGACTAAGCCACCAAATACATGACCCTCTGAGAGTCATGTTAATTCAAACGACCATATACATTTCCCCAGTTGTTCAAACCAAACACTTGAGAATCTGAGGTGTCTATCTTTGTTGTGGTTTATGTTTTTCTGTTACAACTTATATAATGAAGATGTCTGATGAAAATCAGCCTGGATCCTTTAATGTAGTAACAGGGCTTTTTAAATATTTTTATCTCCTTTACTATTTTCAAATTGCAAACAGGCAATTCTGTAGCATTAGAACATGAAAGAGACATCATATGAGGACAACTGTATTCCCAAGTCACTGATATGGAAGACTTCTCTCCATATAAGGCAGCCAGTAAACCACAAACATGTTAAGAAAAAGTAAGAAATGAACATCTGTTGATTTTAACTAGTAAAATGTTTTAGTCACTTACTACAGTGAGGGCTGAACTTCTCAATGCAATAGTTAGTTCTTATAAAGATTGTGAAAAAATAACAGGATTATTTACATTCTATTTATGTAGTGGTTGGGCAACATGACAAAATGCACTAAAATAGAAAAGAAGAGAGACAAAAGAGTATGAAGAAGAATGCTATATGTGAAAAATCTGGTATAATTCTACCTACAGAAACATAAAGCAAGGTAAAACACAGAACCTATAATCTAGTAATTCCCTGTAAATCCAGGGTAGTATCAGTTTTGAAGTGTTACTTTTTAAACATTATGATAGAATTATTGATTGTTAGGGAGAGATGAAAGAAAAAATATTTATCAAGTAAGGTACTATGGCTTTAAACAGCCTAATTAATGTTCAGGGCCAAGAATAATGAGTCAAGAGAGATAAGGGCAGAGGAGGAAGCAGGTACGGAGCGTAGCACCAAAAGTCATATGAATACAGGTCTATAAAAGCCTTTACATTAAAGCAATTCAGTTCAGTAGTAAAAAAGAAAAAATCCAATTAAAAATATTACTCCAAATACTTGTTCTGTGCATTCTGAAGTTCATTGTCATTAATCAGAAAGAAAGTAAGTAGAGATATGTAGAAAATCTCAAGCTTGGGGACTAATTTTAGGCGCAAATTTGTATTTACTGGCACACAGACCTATCTGGAAGCAAACAGATAAAAATGCTTCCTAAGTTTTTTGAGGAAATTATATTGCCAAAGAAACTGCAAGCGTGGTCTAAAAATAGTCTATGACTGTTTGCTGAGTCTTAAAACCCTCTTCTAAAATAACCCACGGGTATTAGATGAGTCTTTGACATGAAGCAGCTGCCAAAGCTATGTTTCCCCAAAGAGGACACAGTCCCTATCACCTACTTTAGATGTGGCCTTGGAGGATAAGAGACCAGGAAGTAGTTTTTGAGTGGAGGCAGGATCCTTGCAAAATAGCACATAAGGGATTTTATCACAAAACAAAATTAAGTTCAACGGGACCTTTTCATGAACTCTGCTGAAGAAATTTTAACAAAATATGTTTCTAGGATTTAATTACTGCTTCATATCTGGGTCTTCTATCCTTTCTAAATAAATATTGTTATTATAATTACCATTCCTCCATGTGATAAAACATGGGCCAAAGGCAACTTGGGAAAGAAAGGGACTTTTTTTGACTCACACATTCTGATCACAGTCAATAAAGGAAGACAGGACAGGAACTGAAGACAGGAATCTGATGTCAGGAACAATATCAGGTACTTGAAGGGCTGTTACTGATTCTTCCTCAGGATCCCCTTAGTTTGCTTTTACATATG
Organism: Mastomys coucha; assembly: GCF_008632895.1. Classification (NCBI taxonomy): domain Eukaryota; kingdom Metazoa; phylum Chordata; class Mammalia; order Rodentia; family Muridae; genus Mastomys; species Mastomys coucha. Next base: position 41,874,462 of record NW_022196891.1, on the reverse strand, counting down.
ACTCACTATCACCTGCCCTGTGTTGTGAGGCCCAGAATGGGGTGGATTCTGGCATATCAAATATTAATCAAGAAAATGGCCAAACACATAGCTGCAGGCCAGTCTAATGAAGATTTTTTTTCTCAATTGAGGTTTTTCTTTTCAGGTGACTCTAGCTTATGTTTGACAAATAAAATTAAACAAAATAAAATAATAAAATAAGGTAACTTTATATTAAATTTTATAACTTTATTGGATATATAAAAGTGTTTAAGATTATTTTTAGTCTATACCTTCCATTACCCCCCAAAACAAAATCAAAAGTATACACTAATGATATTCTTTGGACCATGTTGAGTGCCCATTGAATTAAACTTATGGAAATGGTTCTGAATCACTTCACTGAGAAAGAAGATGATTGTTTCTTGAGTGTGGAGAAGGGCTAACATACAGAATTGATTAACAGATTGACTTCTGCTAACAGAGACTAATTTTTTAATAAATATTTTCCATTTTTTGGCTAGGCATTCACAGGGATCACATGTAGAACATAAACTCAACCATCAAATACAGACATAGATGTGTGCAAACATAGACAAGAGAGAGAGAGAGACAGAGAAACAGAGAGAAAGATATCTTTATACTTTCAAATCACATTATCTATTACATGGTAATAGAGAAAAATTTCAGAAGTATTAAAGAGTAAGATCAATTATTGGAGTACATTTATGGCTTCAAGTCACAGGTCTTTTAAGATAATAAATATTAAGATGCCTGGTCAACATTTGAGCAAAATTATTCTATTTTTAGCTTTCAGTGTTACAGACTGCAAAAATTCTCTCAGGATCAACATGTTTCAGCAGGTCAAGTTCAATAGAGAGTAAATTTCAAGTGTTTAATTGAAATTATAAGTAAAATCTTTACTATACTAGAAACTAAAAACTTTAAAAACTAGTGATAAAAACAGAATATAGTTGATAAGAGTTAAAGACAGCTATTTCCCCATAAGATGGTGATGGCATCAAGACCTTGTCTCTGTTAATCTACCGTGATCATGATAAACCCTGAGATGTCATGCTCACTAAGAAGGCATATTGTTGGATGAGTTGCCTCAATCAAATGGAAGGACACAAATTTTAATATGTCTATAATGTAAGGACTATACCATATTGTCCCAAACCTAAATGCTTGTGCTGGATAGTTTTATATTAACTTGATACAAGCTGGAGTTATCTGAGAGAAGAAAAACCTCAATTAAGAAATGCTTCCATAAGATCAGGTTGTAGGCAGGTTGTAAAAAAAATGCAAAACGTTTTCTTAATTAATTGTTGATGGGGATTGATGGCACTGCCCCTTGATGGCCATTCCTGGACCTGTAGTCCTGAGTTCTATAAGGAAGCAAGCTGAGCAAGCTGTGGGAATCAAGCCAGTAAGTATCACTCCTCTATGGCCACAACATCAGCTTCTGCTTCCAGGTTCAGGGCTTCCTTAAGTTCCTTTACTGACTTCCTTTGATGATGAATTATGATATGGACATCTAAGCTGAATAAACCCTTACATTTCTCCCCATGTTGCTTTGGTCATGGATTTAATCATGGCAATACTAACCCTAAGACAATGTTCCTAAATTTATGTATAGTTTCTAAAGCATAGACTTTTTTTCTTCTTTTTTCTTTTCTTT
>NW_022196891.1:41822900-41872792 GCF_008632895.1 Mastomys coucha | reverse complement strand
ATCCACAGATGTTTAGCTAGTTGATTAAATGTTTTAATATTTGAAAATGAAAGCATATTTCATGTGGTTTACTGCTAAGACAGGCATCTTAAAGGAATCTGTCTAGAATAATATATTTTTCTGTACTAATTTACAAACTTACATAAAAATAGAAAATCTGAGAAAGAGACAAAGACACAGAGAGACAGAGAAAGGAAGATAGATAGGAGGGAGAGAGGAAAGAAAGAGAGGGAGGGAGAGAAAGAGAGGACCTGCTCTCACTACTACAATTGAACAGGTAGGATAATTGATCTTCTCACTTTTGTTTACCTACAGAAATGAGGAATCTTCATTGCCAATATTACCTTACTGATCAGTGCATTTGATCATTAATTTTTTTCTGATAGACAATTTTAGGTTTCAGTTGAAGAGAACCTATATTAATATAAAAATAATTAATGTAAAAATTAATGCCAGGGAGTGGTGGTGCACACCTTTAATCCCAGCACTTGGGAGGCAGAGGCAGGTGAATTTCTGAGTTCGAGGCCAGCAGCCTGGTATACAAAGTGAGTTCCAGGACAGCCAGGGCTACACAGAGAAACCCTGTCTCAAAAGCAACAACAAAAATAAGTATTTGAAGAGATATTATCAAAGTAAGAAAATCTACATTGTGTGTGTGTGTGTGGCTTTCTACATAGATTTTTGTTCTTTCTGCAGAAATGTGAGTTAAGGTCTGGGCAGCTTTAACGGCAGAAAGATTTCAGGGAGCACTCTTCTTTTTCATGTGTTCTACAAACACTGACTTTCTAATTATGGCTCACACCTTGAATCACAGTGTGAATACATTTACAATTTTATTGTTGATATGAAGACTGTGGGTAGAGAAGATGCAAACTCTATTCAATCATTTTGAAAATCTATATTTTAATTATTCATGGGAATTTTAGAAATAGCTGGGATGTGAAGAGCACTGGATGTTCTTCTAGAAGTATGAGATTCAATTCCTAGCACCTACATGGCAGCTGAAAGCCATTTGTAACTGTAGTTCTTGGGAATCTGATGCTCTCTGCTGGCCTCCAGTGGTACCAGGCTCATAGAAGATACACAGATGTACATTCAGAAAAACTACCCATACCCACAAGAAAGGAAAAACATTTAGGAGAATAAATTTAAAACCTTTATTGGACATTGATTATCAGTATAACCCTTGAATAAATTCTATTAACAGTAAAATTCACTTAATGCTTTTTTTTTTCTTCTGGACTTTTTAAAGTAACCACCAAGAAGAGGATGAATAAGAGAAAGTCTTCATGGTGTCTAATAAATATCTGATTATAATACTGTTCTTCCATTTGCCTAATTTAATTTTGTGGTAGGTTTTGTTTTCAATCTCTTCATAGTAAGTTTTAAGTACTCACTTCTAAGTAGATATTAGATATAAAGTACAGAATGACCATGCTACAATCCACAGAATCTAAGAAGCTAAGTAACAAGGAAAGACAAATGGAGGATGCTTGTATCTCACTGAGAAGGAGAAATAGAGAAATCTAGGGCAGATGGGGGAAAGGAACTGTGTGGGAGCAGGGGTGGGGATGGGAACAAAAGAGATCCAGTAGGGGAGGACAGAGGAAGACAGAACTAGCAGTGAAAACTGGAGTCATTGGAAGAGGGGGCATCTCTGGGACTAGTTAAAAGTCTAGAACAATGTAAACACCTAGGAACCTATCAGAGTGACCCTTGCTAAAACAACTAGCAGTAGAAACTATTGAACCTGGAATGGATACCTCTGTAACCAGTCAAGTCTTCTAAAAGAGGGATAGGGATACCAGTCCATTCACAAAACCTTTGACCTACAATTTGCTCTGCCTACAAGAAGTACAGGGAAAAAATGGAGTAAAAAATTAGGAAAGGGCCAACCAATGACTGGCCCAACTTGAGAGCCATGCCATGAGAGAGAGTGTACCATGAACACTATTAATGATATTCTGCTTTACCTGCAGAAAGAAGCCTAGCATACCTGTCATCTAAGAGTCTTTACCCAGCAACTGATAGAAACAGATGCAGAGACCCATAGCCAAACATTAGGCAGAACTCTGGGATTCTTTTGCTTGAGGAGTAGGAAGAATTGAAGAAGCAAGAAATGTCAGGTACCCCACAACAAAGCCTACAGAGTCAACCAACCTGGGCCTAGAGGAGCTCACAGTGACTGAACCACCAACCAGAGAGCAGGCAAGGGATGGACCTCGGCCCTCTGTACATATGTAACAATTTAGTCTTCACATACAACCCTAGCAGCAGGACCAGGGGCTGTCTTTGTCTCTATTGTCTGCCTTTAGATCCTGCTCTCTTAATTGGACTGCCTTGTCTAGTCTCAGTAGGGGAAGATTTGCCTAATCCCATTGGAATTTGATTTGCTAAGTAGACTGATATCCTTTAAAGGCCCCTTATTCTTTGAAGATAAAGGAAAGGAAAATGGAGGAAGGGAAGTAAATGGAAGGGACTGGAAGAATATGGAGGGGAAGTTGCTTTCTGAGTGTAAAGTAATTAATTAATAGAAATATAATAGTGTAAGAAATGCATTGAATAAAAACATAAAACTGTGCCAAGCAATGTTTTACACAGCAGAAATTCCATGACTATAGAAACAGAGCCAGGAAACTCAGGAATTTAAGGCCAGACTCAGAATACAATGAATTTAAGTTCAGTGTTGACTATCTAAGATCCTGCCTCAATGATCCTTAGGACCCACATGGTACAAAGAAGACTGATTCATTTAAATTGCCCCCTGACATCCACATGTTCACAAATGTAAGATAAAATCGAAAGAAAAATTAAAGCTTATAAGAATTATAAATCACCTCATATCAACAGCAGTAAAAAACAGACATTTCAAAGGTAATAAAATTAATTAGAGAAGTTCTTTTTTAAAGACTTATTTATTTATTTGTTTGTTTAGTATAAGTACACTGTTGCTGTTGTCAGACACACCAGAAGAGGGTATCAGATCCCATTACAGATGGTTGTGAGTCACCATGTGGTTGCTGGGAATTGAACTCAGGACCTTGGAAGAGCAGTCAGTGCTCTTAATGCTGAGCCATCTCTCCAGCCCAAGAAATTCTTATTGTGACATAAACCATACGTAGACAACAAGAATTATCTTCTTTTTGTTGTTGTTCGTGGTGGTGGTGGTTTTCGTTGTTTGTTGTTGTTGTTTTGGTTTTTCAAGACAGGGTTTCTCTGTGTTGTCCTGGCTGTCCTGGTACTCACTCTGTAAACCAGGATGGCCTCGAGCTCAGAAATCCATCTGCCTCTGCCTCCCAAGTGCTGGAATTGAAGGCGTGAGCCACAACCACCCAGCATTTTTTTTTTCACCAGCCCCTATCTTCTACTCATAACAAATTGTAAATATACTTTAATGTTTGGTAAAAATATGACACATTTTTGGGTGTGTGTAGGAGGGTATTTTAGGAAGGATTCGACTAAAAGGCAAGTACTCATCCTGAATGTGATTGGTTCATGACAGTCCATGGCTAGAGGTGTGACTGAATAAAAACTTAAAAAAAAAAAAAAGAAAGACAGCCAGTTGTGTCTCAGCTTTTGTGTTTTTATAGTTCTGTATTTGCCCAGATGTGCACTAGCTCCAACTGTTACAGCTCTCAACAGCTTCTACTCTCTCTGCCCATGACATCAAATTAGTCATTCCTCCTTCTAATTTATCATTTCTATCAGATGTATTATTTTATAGATATGGGTATATAAATTTCTAGGCAATAATTGTCATGTTATCCAAATATGTATATTCTATGTACAAAGTTTCTCATCCTAAAATAGACAAGTTAACTTATGATGAAATTTAGCTAATTAAAAAGTAATGTAAAAAAAAGTTATCACCCTCCTCAGAAATATTCTCAAATTCTAAAACAGACTTCATTGTGATCCATATTATATTTTCTTTGTTTTTCTATTTACTCCCAGACATGTGTGTTTGCAATATTCTACTATGTTAAATTACTTTTCCTCAGTACTTTATTCATTTCTAGCTTATATTTTCTCAATTTATGTCTGCCAGGGTTTCTCATCAGCAATGGTATTCTCTGGAAGCTTGTTGAGGCATGCTTAGAGATCATGAGTTTCAAAGCAGATTTAGCAAACAGGGTTCAGTTATAATGTTTGTTCTATGGTCTCTGACATAGTTCTGCATGGCAGAAAATTAACCAAAGCAAAGATTTCTTTAAAAAGTCCAACAGACACCCATAATGGTAAACATCTGAAATATCCAAAGTTGAGCAGAAAGCTTCATATCCATAAACCCAAGTGTTTCACAGTGTATCCATCTGGGGTTTTATTGTTTACTGTTCACTAATCAACCACTCTAATCTTTAGATATTCAGATATCCTTCCTCCCCTTTGTTCTTTGCAATGTAATCATTATTCAGGTATTCAGTGTTGCTCTATAACTCACAAATTAAGAGTATTGAATCAGTATAACTTCAGATGCTAACCGTAAGCCTGTGGGTTTCCAACCGTATCTGCACTTTTGACAAATTGTCAATGAATATTGACAGTTACCAGTACCCTTCCTGCTTTCAACAGTTACTGGGATGGCTTACAGAATTTGACAAATAATGTAATTGTGAATGTAAATTTACTTCAACCAAATCATAATAAAACAAACAGAAAAAAAAACAAAACAAAATAAAAAACAAAACTAATTAAGCATGTTGTCAGTATGGGAGGGTCTGAAATGTTGAACTTGCTGTAGAATTAGGTCTCTAAGAAACAATTTAAAGTATCACAAAAATAAATGCACAGCATTATTATTCTTGGAGAAATAAGAGGAATAAAGCCAGTGTCATCCAGGTCATTCTGACATAGCCTCACTTGTCTCCTGACATCATGGTTACAAAAGTGATCGTAATTGTGGCTATTTTCCACTTATCACCAGTCTTTACAGTACGTATAAGCAAAGAGCAATAAAGGTACATTAGTGTTCTTTCTCAGTGTATTTGTAACAACCAATTTGTTACAATGCCCTTCTTGTCCTTCATCTATAAAACCAGACTTTCCAGAAGCCATCATAGCACTTCTGAACAGCAATAATAAACATGTTTGCCCAAATGGCCATCTTTGTTTTGGCTCAAATGGATTCAGTATTCTCACAATGCAGTAATCATTTTGGTTTAAAAGTGAGTGTGTGTGAACACTTGGTTTCCATCTGGTTTGATATTCATGAAAGCTGTGTAGAAACTTTAGGAAGTGTGAATTCACTAGAGAAATTTGCTCATTGAGGAATCAGAATTAAGCTTTTACACCCCTCTCTAATTCCTCTGTCTACTTCCTGTCTGAGAATAAAATACTATCCACTGCTTAATGTGCTTGCCTCTCCTTCCTTACCTTGATAGCTTGTGTCACCTTATAAGCCATTAATCAAAATAAACCCTTCTCTTGTCAAGTTGCTTTTTGTTACTTCCTTATACCAAGAAGAAAAATAATGCATGAATGTTACCCCCACTTGCCCATTGGTTGATATCACCTGGTTTTGACCAGATTATAACAAAGTGCACAAAATATTGACATACAAACGTAATGTACAGAAATTTTATTGGAAGTTTATGACACTGTTATCTTGTTAAATCATTGAACATGTAATGGATTCAATTTCATCATCTTTTTTTTTTTCACATGTGAAGCTTATATCTTCTGGCTTCTTGGATACATTTACTTATTTATTTATTTGTTATTTATTTATTCACTTTGGTTTTTCAAGACAGGGTTTCTCTATGTAGCCCTGGCTGTCCTGGAATTCATTCTGTAGACCAGGCTGGCCTCAAACTCAGAAATCCACCTGGCTCTGCCTCCCAAGTTCTGGGATTAAAGGTGTGCTCCACCACTGCCTGGCTAGATACTGTTTTTATTACCCCAATTGCCTTCTTCCTTCCAAAATGTTTCTTCATCATATCCAGGTTCAGTGGCCTTTCTAGAATGATCCAGCTAAAATTCAAAGTAGATACAATCAGATGTCTGCAAGATGTCTTTACTAGCTCTCTGACTTGTATGAAGCATATACAGATTCTTCTCCCTTCTTCTATACCTTCTACTTACTTATTGTTTCCATTTTAAAAATCTATTTAATTACAAATTCCTACTAATATAACAAACATTTATATTTTGGCTACTATTACTAATATCTTTATAGACAACCTCTCTTATTACCATTCCTAATTCCTCAAATAACTTATTATAATTTCAGATGCAGCTTAGATGGAATTAAATATTCCTTGTAATACCCTGTATGGGTGATTGTAAGAGAATAGTCCAGATGTCCTAAATTTAATTACATGGGATCAAAGAATGGGCAGCATGAGAGATGGTGGTCAGGTTAATTAGTAACCATATTCAGGCTCAGAAAAATCTAAGAAACTGTTTTATAATCATTAATATGTGCTAAAATGTTAGCTACAATTCTATAGAGAGCACATTTGCCTTCAGCTCTAACTGATCCAATGTTTCTCTTTCATAGATTGTCTACCTATCCCAAACCTACAGGTGACTTGCTCCTCTCAGGCACAACAATAGTTGGTATTCTGCTGTATAGTTCTGAAGAGATTTTTCAAATGGGTTCATAGCCTTACTTCTGAGACTATCAGAATTTAAGCAAAATGCAGTCTGCTTTTTAGTGGCTAACATCTGTAGTGGGTAAGCATATTCTTTTAGTTCAGAGTTCACTATGTCCTAAAGCTTACGATTTAATTTGATCTTGTGTTATGCTGTATGGCAGGAGCACATGTATGTGTGTGTTTATGTTCGTGTGTGTGTGTGTGTGTGTGTGTGTGCTTGTGTGTTCTGTTCTAACATTCAATAAATTATTTTTGGTAAAAACTTGTTATTCTATTAAAAGAAATCTATTTGTGGAGCTGAAGGCTGGCTAAGTAGTAGTGAAATGTTTAAGAACACTTTTGGATCTTCCAGAGGACCAAAGTCAAATCACAGCATCTACATCAGGCAGCTCCCAACACAGCCTATAAATACAGAGCATCTGTAGGCATTCTTGCACCCCAACACATACATAATATGTAATAAAATATGTTCAAATAAACAAAATTAAATGTAATCTTTTTGTGTGGATGTCTACAGTGTAAAGTGTCTCTAGTAACTATTTTCCCAGCAACAGTAAGAAACTCATATTCACACATTCACTAGTTGCTTCACTAAAAAAAAAAAATTGAAATTTTGCTGACATTGTGGGTTCTCATACTACGTCACTGACTTTTTATCTACACGATTTACATAGGAATCTGGTAGAGCAGACTTTCAAGAAGCATAGTTCCTGAAAGAATGATTCTGTCCTAATCCTTCCTCTTTCCTGTTAACTCCTGTGAGATTAGAAAACTCAGAGACAAGTGTACCATATGGTCAAAGAAAGCACAGAGGATGCCATGCCTGGCTGTGTACTGAGGAACCATTTTCTTTATGGGCCTTGGACTAACTACATTCATAATTTTCAAAACACTGTCTTATACACTAAAGACTGAAACTAGGATCTTACAGATGGAAAAATGTACCTACTAGTTAGCTAAATCACCAGTCTATATCATTACTTTGCTCTTCCACATGAATAAATAATAAATATCTAGTTTATTTGAAAGTTATTTTAATATTTAATGTGAGTTTTTTTGTTTTAAATTCCTCAAAAATTAAAGAAATAGGAAGAGAGACACTTTCTCAGTTGTTGTTCACTTACTGAAAACAACATTGAAATGAAAACTACATTTGTTTCCATTTATAAAGAGATGGTGAAATATTTGTTCAACAGGTTTTAAAAAAGTAACTCTCAGGAAATAATTTTGGATAATGATAAATTCAAGTTTGTAATATTAACAAAATATCAACTTGAAGTTTGTTAAATGATACTGTTGGATAAATTTCAGGTATCTTAAAAAGTCAACAAAAGTTTTATGTAATAACATTTTATGAAATGTTAAAATAATGCATTTGAAGATTTCAATTTGGTACACAATCAATTCAATATTTAAATACATGAAGTACCCAGTACCCTCAGAGCTCCCAGGGACTAAACCACCAACCAAAGAACAACATGGTGGGACCTATGACTCTAGCTGCATATGTAGCAGAGGATGGCCTTGTTGGACAACAATGGGAGGAGAAGCCCTTGTTCCTGTGAAGGCTCAATGCCCCAGTATAGGAGAATGCCAGGATAGGGAAGCAGGAGTGGGTGGGTTGGTGAAGAGGGGTTAAGGGGAGGGGGGGTTTAGATGAGAAATGAGGAAAGGGGATAACATTTGAAATGTAAATACAGAAAATATCTAATTTTAAAAAGACATGAAGTAAAGGTTGAAGCAAAGATAATAGCTACATAATTATCAATTTGATAATTGATAATTGATTTGAAAAGTTGGCTTATTTATATGTAATATGATTTCTTTCTTCCAAATATAATTACATCTGGATCCTCTCTGAAATTCCATATTTGGTAATGCATTTTACATACACCTTCTTTGGGAGTATCTACTAGAAATCACAACTGCAGCATGTTCCAAAGAATGTTATTGCCATGCAGGAACTGCAGTCTATTTAACAACATTCACTTATTTCCAAAAGTCTGTTTAATGGGGATACATGCCTCAGACCATACAAAAATTATATCATGTTTCTAGTGTACATCATTCATCGAATACACTTAATCTCTTTAGTAAATTAAACTCTCTAACATATACACACATCTAGTTTTGGAAAACACAACTAATCTATGATCATTACAAGTTAAACTGCTGTTTTTATATTCCCCCAAGGACACCTGTAAGCATTTTACCTCATATAAAATAAAGTTATACTTTTAAGTGTAAAGAAGGATTTCCCCTTCTACTAAAAACTGAAGTTTCAGAAATATTTCAAATTAAAAATTGTACATGAAATAACTTAAAGTGAATAATATTTGTAGTAAGTATGTTTTAGGTTGGTTTATGCTTCAGCAAAATTATATTTTGATATCATATTTGCTTGATTTTTGAAGCATGTAATATAGAATTTGAATATCATCACCTTGAAATATTTATCCATACAAGTTAAACACAGTAGATACACAACAGAGTATGCTGAATAAATACATCAACATTGCATTTTATAGAGTAAGGAATTGTTCAGAGACCTTAAAAAGTTAACACTATTAAAATTCAGTTGCTTTTTAATTAAATATAATTTGTATTTTGATAATATATAATGAAGTCTCTTTGAGTAATATTATGGTTTAGATCAAAGGAAAATAATAAACAAAACAAAACTGAGTACAAAAAAATGAAAAGTTCCATATAAGCATCAATATGCATTTATAAAACACTATTTTCAATTTCTCCAATAAATGTTGCTGAATTATAGTACAATACCCTTTGGAAATGATTGATATTATAAAATCTTCCAATAGAACAAAATACTTGTATCATGGCAAATAATAAAAGAAATTAATACTTGGACTTTTTTCTGATTCATTCATTTATTTTACATTTAAAATGTTTTATTAAATATTACTATCTAAATCTCTCAATAAGATAACCAATAGTAGAAATTTCTTCAATAGAGAATGATAAAGTTAAAGAAATATATGCACACACAAACGCAAAAGCAAACATTTCATTTTAATTCATACCAAAGATAATTTTGCTGTGAGGCAATATGTGTACTAAACCCAAATTAGTACACTCTTCCCTGGAGTAATCAAAGTTATCCATTAAACACAATCATCTAATTACTGTTTGTAGAGTCTTCCCCCACTATTTAAAATATTTTTTTAATAAGGATAACATTTGATTGGGGCTGGCATACAGGTTCAGAGGTTCAGTCCATTATCATCAAGGTGGGAGCATGGCATCATCCAGGCAGGCATGGTGCAGAAGGAGGTGGGAATTCTACATCTTCATCTGAAGGCCTTGAGGAAAAGACTGGCTCTTATGCGGTTAGGAGGAATTCTTATTAATTGGCCATTATTAACAGATCCCTGCTATCAGAGAAACATGCACTTAGTGGATTAGAACAATAAGAAACATTTGGGAGCCTGCACCTTCCACCAGGGCAGATCATCAGCTTTTCTGCTCCTTTGAAAACCTCACAGTCTGAAGGCCTCCAAGGAGAACAGCTGTATGCAGGGCAACAGGTAACAGACCTCGCAAACAACCAAAGCAGCTGGGAAACCATGAAGTCCAGCAGACTTGGGACCCATTTTTTGCATTCCAATTCCAAGAACTCCACATTCTTCTGGCCTGTAACTTCTGCTGAGGCAGATCATCAGCTTGTCTGCTTCTCTGTAGACTCCACAGTCTGAAGGAATCACTGGAGGTCTGCCACAGCCAAGGCTACAGGACTCCCAGAAGACCTGCAGCAACCCAGGGACACAGGAAGCAGGCTACAGACAGAGACACCCAGGTAAGCTAACATCAGAGATAACCAGATGGCCAGAGAGAAGCTCAAGACCATAATCAACAGAAAACAATATACTTAGGGATCATCAGAACACAGATAACTCAGATTTCTGAGTTCAAGGCTAGTCTGGTCTACAGTGGGAGTTCCAGGACAGCCAGGGCTATACAGAGAAACTGTGAAGAAAAACCAAAAAAAGAAAAAAAAAAAAGAGTGATGGGAAGGACATTTTATATTCACCAAGAGAAAGTCGCAATTCTGAACATCTATGCTCCAAATGCAAGGTAAACACATTCATAAAGGAAACCTTACTCAAGTTGAAAACACACATTGAATCTTACATAATAATAAAGGGACACTTTGATACCCCAATCTCACCAGTGGAAAGATCATTGAAACAGAAACTAAACAGAGTCACAGTGAAACTAATAGAAGTAATGAACTACATAGATTTAAGATATATACATACATACATATATATATATATATGTATATATACATATACATATACATATATATATTTCTTTTATTGTATATATATTTCTTTTTATATACATATATATATATATTTCTTTTATATATATATAAAGGAAATATACCTTCTCAGCACCTTCTCCAAAATTGACCAAATAATTAGTAACAAAACAAGCCTCAAGTGATATAAAAAGATTGAAATAATCCCATTCATACTATCAGATCTCCACAGACTAAAGCTAGACTTCTGTAACAACAAAAACATCAACATACCCATGGAAACTGAACAAATCCCTACTCAGTGATAACTTGGTCAGGGATGAAATAAAAAAAAGAAATTAAAGACTTCTGTAATTCAATGAAAATGATGACACAGCATAACCAAACTTATGGGACACAATGAAAACAGTGTTAAGAGGGAAATTCATAGCACTAAGTGCCCTTATTAGAAATTATAGAGATCCTATACTAGCAATTTAACAGCACACCTGAAAGTCCTAAAACAAAAGCAAATACAGCTAAGAGGAGTAGAGGGCCCTAGCGAGGATGTCTCAATCTCACTTGGGAGGGAGAAGAAAGTAACTACAGGGGTCATGGGAGCAGAGGAAGGGAGGGAATCTGTGACTGAAGAGGGACCAGGGAGAGGAAAGTGGGAACATGATCAGGTATTGGGGGGGGCAGGAGTGAAGCCCTGAGTGTCAGCAGAATAGCAGAATGAATGCAAACAGGCAACCTCCGAAGCTGGGGGGCAAGGGGGAGGGTTCTAGAATATACCAGAGACCTTGGAAGTGTGAGACTCTCAGGACTCAATGGGAGGGAGCTTAGATGAAATGCCCAACAGTGGGGAGAGGGAACTTGTAGAGTCAGTCTCCAGTAGAAAGACAGGGTATTCAGTGGAAGGGTGGAGGTCGCCTTTCAACAGTCAAAAACTGACCCAGAGTTGTTCCTATCTAAAAGAACTGCAGGGACAAAAAAGGAGAAGAGACTGAGGGAAAAGAGGTTCATTGACCTGTCCATATTGGGATCCAGCTCAAGGGAAGGCTCCAAGGCCTGACACTGTTCCTGATGCTATGATGTCCTCAGAGACAAGGGTAGCATGGCTCCCCTCAGAGAGGCCCAACAAGCAGCTGACTGAAACAGATACAGATACTTCCACCCAATCAATGGACAGAAGCTGGAGACCCCTGTGGTTGAATTAGTGAAAGGCTGGAAGAAGTTGTGGAGAGGGTGTCCGCATAGGAAGACCAGCAGTCTCAACTAACCTGGACTCCCGAGATCTGTCAGACACTGAGCCACCAACCAGGCACCATACACTAGCTATTTTGATGTCCCTTGACACATATACAAGAGAAGACTGTCTGTTCTGGCCTCAGTGACAGAAAATGCACTTAACCCTCAAGAGACTTGAGGTCACAGGGAAGGAGGACTAGTGGGGTCGGAGGGTGGGGGAATAAACTCTTGGAGATGGGGAGGAAGAATGATATGAGGAACTGTCAGGTGCAAGGGGGATAACAACTGGACGGCAATAAAGAAGATTAAAGATATATATATATATATATATATATATATATATATATATATATATATATATATATATATATATTTATATATATTTGGTTTTTTGAGACAGGGTTTCTCTGTGTAGCCCTGGCTGTCCTGGAACTCACTCTGTAGACCAGGCTGGCATCGAACTCAGAAATCCATCTGCCTCTGCCTCCCAAGTGCTGGGATTAAAGGCATGCGCCATAAAGATAATTTTTAAAAAACTTTGAAATCAAAGCAGAAATAAAAAAAGAAAGGAAGAAAGGAAGAAAGGAAAGAAGGAAGGAAGGAAGGAAGGAAGGAAGAAAGGAAGGAAGGAAGGAAGGCATAACATTGGCCTTTAGCGCCGGCTTTGTCCATGCTTACACCAGTGCCAGTTGGCAAAGTCCAACCCATTATGCTGTGTCCTCATTTCCCCAGCAAGTCAGAGGCATAAATACAGATATTTTCCCTCACTTAAATTCAGCTGAATAGTAACGTAAATTTCACTTGCACATTATTTCTTACTTTCCATATAATCTAATATAGTTATAGGCACAGGAATTTGGACATACTTGAGGAATCACGGTGCTCCTTACATAACTTCACTGGTGTCCTGTTACACTGTGTTTTCAGGGATGTATTAAAATTAAATAGCCTCCACAAGCGCAGATGACACTGAAGCCAAGTTAACACTTGCATAGTTTTTGAATTTTCTTCACCCAACATTTATTAAGTATCTGCTCTATATGCAATGTCAAGCATTCCTTAAGTAACAAAATAGGAAAATTTCCAGTCATCAAAATTTTTTCTATGATGGAAACATTTCCTTGAGTGATATGAATGTAACAAAGAGCTATGCATCAAATTAATTAATGTATTAGGGATTTGCATCAAATTAATAAATTTATAGGAACTCCCAAACTGCCAGTGGTGATAATCTCATTAAAACAAACCATGTCTCACCAGTACAATGTCAGAAGCTAAATCAGATGGGGTTTAAGAGAATTACAGTACAGTTGAAATCATACTATGTATGTCCTGGTCTTAGCTTTTCTATTTTAATAAGATAAAACTCACTTTCACTAAAAATGACTAGTAAGTTTATTTATCTCTGTTGGATAAACATGTCCATGGTTGCACAAGTGAACCCATTACTATGAGGCTTCAAATGTACAATGGAAAAAGTAATGGTAGTTTTTCCTGTGATCAAATGGTAGCATACGGTATAGGAAATCAGGAGAGGACATTAAACACAGTGGGATCAGCGCTAGAGTCAGAAGCCATTTTCATTGTTACTATAGAAACAGCAAAAAGCCAACTATTTTTAGAGCTCTGTTCCCAGATTCAAGCAACCATGCTAGTTATCATTGTGTTTAAAGATGCCAGAAACATATGCCAAGTAATATAACCAGAAATGTAAGCTTGAAGGTAATTTATTTCCTCTAGAAAAAGTTAAAAATATGTGTCTCTCGTCAGTTAACGATATTTATGCAACAGAATATCCATGCTGAACAAAGAAATTATGCAAAGGAGTATTAATTTCTGTGCACATTGTTAATAAAACAAGTTATTTTTACATTGGGTTCTTAAGTGTATCACACTATAGTATTAAAAACTATAAATACTATAATGAACTTGGTTCATGAGAACTCAATTAGTTGTTCTTTGTTATCATTTTAGCTAATTTCTTTCTCCTCAATAAACGTCTAAAGAAAGTCAGGCACCATGCTAGGGTCTAAAAATTTAAGAATGACAAAAATGTATTTCCTGTATATACTTCTATAACTCTAACAACATTCACTGTGTTATGAAACATGACAGAAAGCTTAGGACAAATGAATGCTAATTAAGGAGCACTTTCTCCCCAACTGACACTTTAGGTGGTTTATAATAACCAAGCAATAAAAATGAAAAATGAATTCGTCATTAAATGTGCAACTTTCTTTGTATTTGATTCTTAATGAAGCTTTTCTGGCTGATAGAAATCTGAAATCCATCTGTGCAGTGTGTTCACATGCTTATGTATTAGGGAAAATTGGTAAGATTTATGTTTTGAATATATTATAGAAACCATACAATGAAATTAACTAATACAGTATGAGATTTTGAATGATAAAAATAAATTTTGTGTTAATTTCAAATGAGTAATATGCTAATAATTTATCTTTCCCTTTTCTTTTTCTGCTAAAAAACTAATATCTAAAAGTTTTATAAACAAATGTAATTATTGAATGTTTGGTGGGGAAGTAATGTGGTCAGTGTTCTTACACTGGTAAATAATTCAAAGAAGGGGAAAAGTCACTGATGTCCTCAGAATCCTGTAGATAGAAGTCTAATTGATGGTAACTATGAGCTTTTGCAGAAAAATATAAAATATTGTATATGTATACATATATAATATTGTATATGTATATGTATATATTGTATATGTATATATATACAAGTTGTTTATGAATCAATTTTATCTATTTTAAATAGACAAAATCCAGTGTCTTAAAGTTATGGTAACAAGTAATTATATTGATATATCCATTAGAACTATTACCCATTGGGTAGGAGATAATAAGACCAGATCATAAAAAAGTAAAAGAAATTTCCATAAGACTTTATATTTTCTGTCACCTGGAACTCACAAACAGAAAGCATTGTGCAGTATTTTAAAAATATACCTAAAGATATTTATATTTTTAAGTGGACTTTGAGGATATTATCATGAGTCATAATCTTTCACTAAAACAGTTTATTTAATTTCTTCAAATTACTTAGATATTCTCAGACAAAAAATAAAAATTTACTCTAACTCCCATTAATCTTTTTTGTACTTACACACATATTCACAAACACACATACACTCTCACACACGTAAAATTATTTAATGTACTTTGGCCACATCTTCCTTCATTCTCACTTATCCCACGTACTCTCACAGCAAATATTTTCTTCTTCCAAAGACCTTGCCATCCTACACTTTTGTCTTCTATTCCTGTCACCCAATGTATTTATTAGGATTTTTTTTCTTTTTGTAAAATTTCAGGTAGATGGGTAGGTTATTTACCTGAACAACATATTCTTGTTCTCCATCCCTTGTAGTATGTATTTTTCCATGTAGTTTTCATTCCTGTAGTATTTTTCTACTTTGCCTAATTTTTCTACATTTGATCTACTTTTCATTATGTATAATGGAAATATCACATTCCCAATTTCATTCCTATATGACTATTGATTTCAGAGGCCCAGAAAAGCCCATTCAAGGGCCCTCTTCATCAAACTAAAGTATCATGGATACAAATTCTAATGGGATCAGATGTCCATCCCCCAAAAGGGAAGAGAGAACCTGTAGAGACCATGTTCAGAAGTTAGGCATGACCCCTGGTTGAGGGAGGGGGTCACCAACCCATCTCAAAAATGTTAATGCAGAATTGCTCCTGTCTAAAGAAAATGCAGGGAACAAAGAGTGGAGCAGAGACTGAAGGAAAGACCACCCAGAGACTGCCCCTCCTAGGGATCCATCCCATCTGAAGACACCAAACCCAGACACTATTGTTAATGCCAAGAAGTGCTTGCTGACAGGAATCTGATAGAGCTGTCTCCTGAGAGGCTGTGCCCGAACCTGACCAATATAGATGAGGATGCATGCAGCTAACCATTGGACTAAGTGCAGGGCCACCAATGCAGATGTCCATCTAAAAACCCAACTCTTGTCTAAAGAGCTTATGGAAGGAATATGATTGAGGGATTAACGTCAAAGCTGAGTGAAATGTTACTTAAAGGTGATTACTAAAGGAGTTTCATTATCGCTAGAACATAAAGTCCCATAGTCCGGGTAGAGAAGGAGGGGCAATAGACTACAGCAGATATCATAGCCACTGCGTTGTAAAGTAGAACAGGGACTTTGGAGTTTGTTACTACGCTAAGAAAAGTAGAGTATTGCAAGCAGAAGGACATTTTTTTTTGATGAAATATATGTCTAATAGAGAAAGTACTTCAATAATTTGATATCTAATATAGGAATGGAACCAGACAAGATAAAAACCACCTTTAGTGACCTTATGTCCTAGAATTAGCCTCTCATTGACTTAAGAAGGTACTCTGTAGACTACAGAATGAGAAATCTGGTCACCAACACATTCACAGAACTTTCTACCTACAAATAGTCCTGCTTTCAAGATATGCTGGAGAAATGGTGGCACTGAACTTGTGGGAGTGGCCAACTAAGGTTTGGTTTAACTTGAGGCCCATGCCACGACAGGGGCCCCATGATTTTTACTGCTGCTTGCCCAGAAACCAGAGACTAGATAGCCCAGGAACCTAGGAGAGACACGGACACTTAGGATAGACACAAACACTATTGGAAAAAAAAAATGATGATGATGATGATGATGATGATGATGATGATGATGATGATGATGATGATGATAAAATAAATGAAAAAGTCTTAAAAATATTCTGTTATATTTGTATATCAGAGCAGATGCTGAGATCCACATACAGACATTATGCAGAGAATCTGAATTGGAGATCGTCATAGAATCTCTCCCCTAGGAGATAGTGGAACACCATGAAAAAGGGAGAGGGAAGATTTTAGGAGTGAGGCAGAATGAAGACATGAGGAGAACATGGTCAACCGAATCAACTTATCAGGGCTCACAGAAACTGAAACAGCAAGTACTAGACCTCCAGGACTCTGCAGACTTCTGCATATATGTTACAGCTGCTAGCTTCATGTTTTGTGGGATTTCTATCAGTGAGAGGGACATTTATCTGACTCTTGCCTACTCTTGAGACTCCTATTGGGCTGCCTTGCTCAGCATCGATACTGGGGCTTTTACTTTGTCTTACTGTATCTTATTTTATTGTCTGAGAGCTCTCTTGGGGACCTGCTCTTTTCTGAATAGCAAAGAGGAGATGTGGATCTGGGCATCTGGGGAGGTGGAGAGGTGTTGGCAAGTGTGAGGGGGAACTGTGGTCAGGATGTATTGTACAATACAATAGACAATAATCTATTATTAATTAAAAATAAAAAGCAGAATCACGAGTAACAGATGGTCATGGAGTCCAGAAATATAAACAGGTCACAATGAAAATTGCAAGAAGGAGCTGGGCTGTGGTGGCACACGCCTTTAATCCCAGCACTTGGGAGGCAGAGGCAAGCGGATTTCTGAGTTCGAGGCCAGCCTGGTCTGAGGGGTTTCTATTACCTATAGTCCTATGATTTGGTGGAGACTTGGAGTTTCTTGTTTAATTAAATTATGTATTAAATGTATTAAGAAATAATACACTGTGAAATAGAATTAATAATAAATGCAAATGTTTATTTAGAACAGAGAAAACATTAAAATTGAATGTGTCTCAAATTGAGTTTTCTCCTTAAGCAGATTTAGCAAGCAGTGTCTCTCAAATGTAATCATGCAGTAGCAACCCATGCCAATTTGGAGAGGTCAGGGGTGCCGAGCTGTCCTCAAAGGATCAACAGGGACATATTGCAGTCCTTCCATTCTCCTTCATCTACATTGGAGCCTCAAGTTATGCTCGTATCTGTCAGTCTGGATTCACAGACAGGAGCTTAGCATCATTGTCTTCTGACAGGCTTCATCCAGCAGCTGACCGAAACAGAGGCAGAGACCCACAGCCAAACACTAGTCCAAACCGGGGAATTCTTATGGAAGAATTGGGGGAAGGACTGAGGAACTTGGAGGGAACGGGAACTCCACTGCAAGACCGTCAGAGTCACTTAATCTGGACTCTTGGGAGCTCCTAGAAACTGAACCATCAACCTAAGAGGTTACAAGGACTGGACCTAACCTAACCCCTAAGCCCCACACACATCTAGAAGATGTGCAGCTTGGTGTTTATGCAGGTCTCCCAACAACTGGAGCAGAGGCCTACCCTGACAATGTTGCCTGCCTGTAGACCCTGTTCCTTTAACTGGGCTGCCTTTTCTAGCCTTAGTGGAAGATGATGTGCTTCATCCTTCAGGGATTTTGGGTGCCAGGATGAGTCCCTGAGGGGACTCTCCCTCTTCACAGAGGTGAAGGGGACAAGTAGTGGGGGACAAAGGAGCATGTTAGGGTGTACTAGGAAGCTATGGGGGACAGTGATCAGGATGTAAAGTGAATAAATAAATAAATAAATTAGAAAAATGAAATCATGGAAGAAGAAAGGCTGAACTGGAATAACCTGAGTCACTGATAAATGTAAAAATAAAAAATCTTCTTTTGGTAAAACTTATCAAGAACAGAACCAAGTAAACCCATCAATAGAGTGCATTCTTAAGGCACTAGAGACTACGTGAAGGCTTCATGAGTACTGCTGCAGAACAATCTCAGCCTCCAGATACAAAACTCCAAATCTTCAAAAAGAAGCTGAAGAATCCAGTGTCCTCACAAAGCTTTATTTCAGAATCAATCTAAAAGATCAAGAATAAAGTTATTATAAAAGTTAGCGGATATAAAATTAAACAACATACGTATAAGCTTGCTGTTTTCTTATGTGTAGCTCTTATGATAGCATTTTAAATGTCTATTCTATACCCAATGGATTATAACCTGATTTTAAAAGTTATTATTTTTTTAGTTTATAAACTTTAATCTATTTTATTTTGAGTTACCATCAATTTTCTTAACTATCCTAAATACCTTTTGGGAAATATTATCTTCTCTTTACTGCCAATCAATCAACTGGAAAATGCTTAAGAATCTAGTGGTCATTGACTATTCTTTCCAATTGATTCCAGTTTTAAGAATAATGATCATAGGGTATTTGTTCTTTGAGAAGTAATTTTTATGAAGATACACTATGAACCAATGTTTTATAAAAGTACTGAAAATAAGTATTTTTACACAAAATACATATCAAAAACTTAAATTAATATTATTTTGAATACATTTGTGATATGCAGAAAATATATATAATTATTGTGTATCTTGTGAGAAATTAATAATTTAATAAATCATGAATTTAGCAAAGTTTTCAGTATAAACAATGCACATTTTTAAAAAATGAGTTCAAATTTTATTTCACTGAGTGAAGAAAACAACTTTTAGAATCAATATATAAAAAGGAGGCAAATTTCTCAGAAAGGCAAGAAGTCTCCTGAGGTACTGTCAGCATATACCGAATTAAACTTAAGAAATTAGACAAAATGTATGTCAACTATCCAATTTTTTTCCATTCAGTTAATGAAAAAATTTCTCAACATAGCAGACTGAGCATTACACCAGTGCTTGATATTTATAAAATATCTGCAAGTAGAGCATGCACTTTTATTTTTCATAATATGTAAGGATTTGATACTTATAAAACGTGTCAGACTGATATCCCTAGATACCAAAGTTCTCAATTTGTGTCTTGTATGAGCCTTGGGGAAGAGCAGGCTTCTCAGTGATCCCAGCCAGCGCAGTTACAACAAGGCAGTTTAAGCAATAACTGGATGGCTCAGGGCTTGGCCTCCTTGCTGAATCTGTCAGCCAATGCACCAATTAGCTCAACTACAGTTTTTATGATGTGTACCAATTGCATTGGAAAATGAATACATGAATGTAGATTTTACATTTGCCTCAAGAAACAAAAGGCCTAAACTAATTGCAAAAGCTGTCACGATTGTCATTGAGCTACTGAGTTGAAAAGTTTACTGAAGAGTCTATCATTCTGGTTTACCTCATCACAATTTCAAACCTCACTGTTTCTTGGCATTGGTGTCAAACAGAAAGCATTGAGATATTAACTAATTATATCAACAGAGACTTTATTGGTTATAATATATGTTAAATGACACTGGAAATAGTGAGTCATTTCACTTTTCTTTTACAATAAAGTTTAAAAACTCTATTTCTAACATTCTTACGCAAAATTCAACCTTCATGAAAATACAGTTTTCAAACATCCTGGACACATTCTCAGCAAGTTCTTTTTACTTAGAGCCGCTAGTGATTCTTGAATAAAATTATAAAAGATGAGTGTTTCTTTTGATTATGAAAACCAAGTTGTCTTGTGTACCTATGAAATCATGTACAAATGAGAAACCACTAGGGAAAAAGATCTGATTTTTTTTTTTTTTTTTTTTTTTGGTGGTGGTCATTAGGCTGCTGGTGGTGCTGGTGCTGGTTATGGTGCTACTGGTGGTGGTGGTGGCAGTGCTGGTGGTAGTAAACATTCCCCAGAGGATCAAAACCAGTAGCATGGTTAGATAAGAGAAACTTTTTTCATGGACATTGCCTCATTAATAGCAAGAAATCTGATGTACTGTTAAAAAACAAAACAAAACTGAAGAATCAGAAAAGCTACTGATGCTATTCAATTTGAGGTGAAATACCAGGGAAGGAAGTGAAGTGCTACACTTTTCACAGAAAATATCCTCTTGTGTTAAAAATATTATGCCAATGTCATGGCATTATCAAAGAGATGGAACATTTTCAGGGGATACAGGGAGTAGTGAAAAGAAATTAGGACACTAGGTGTGTGACCTTGAAGAAAATACAGGGGCCAAGCCCCTTCTACCTCCTTTCCTTGCTTCCTGGCTTCCAACAGGGGAAATACCTTCCTCTGCTTTACAAGTATGCCATGCTGTACTATTATTCTATCTCAGGTCCAAAGCAGTAGGGCCATAATCATGTCCTGAAACGAAGAGCCAAACAAACCTTTTCACTTATTTTTTATGTTGATA
This sequence comes from Mastomys coucha, assembly GCF_008632895.1. Classification (NCBI taxonomy): domain Eukaryota; kingdom Metazoa; phylum Chordata; class Mammalia; order Rodentia; family Muridae; genus Mastomys; species Mastomys coucha. Next base: position 41,851,725 of record NW_022196891.1, on the reverse strand, counting down.
ATCTCAAGTATTAAGTCACAACTGACAGAGCTGACTAATATACAGGATGGCTGGTGTAAGTCCCAAAGGACCAAGAACCAAGATTTCCAATAATCTCTGGAGAAAATTGTTTCCCAGCTTAAAAGAGTGACACATACCCATTTCCGATTATGAGGTGAGAGCCCTCTTTCTTCTTTTTAAAAATTTATTTACTTTTTATTTGATATTTTCTTTATTTACATGTCATATGATATCTCCTTTCCTAGTTTCCCCTCTGAAAAAAAATAATAAAATAAAATAAAATAAAATAAACAAAAACAAAAACCCTATTCCTTCTCCCCATCTCCCTGCTCACCAACCCACCCTCTCCCACTTCCTGGTCCTGGCATTTCCCCTACATTGGGGCATAGAACCTTCATAGGACCAAGGGCCTCTTCTCCCATTGATGACTGACTAGGCCATCGCTTTGCTACATATGGAGCTAGAGCCATGTGTACTCTTTGATTGGTGGTTTAGTGCCTGGGAGCTCTGAGGGTACTAGTTAGTTCATGATTTCTACCAGTGTATTGCTATTAGCAAAGTATGGCTACTTGACTGGGACCCATGTTTGTTCATGACTTTGATAGGAATTTTAAAAATCTTTCTTCTACAATCTGCCTGCTTTTATTGTTTTTCATTTTCCTGGAGAATAATTTTGTGGGGACATTTTGGTGTTTACAATTGTAATCAGTGAAAAGGGTAAGCTGAAGCCCATTATCAGAATTTGTTAGCTGTGGTCTATCGAGATTTGTACTCTGTTCTCTAGAAACTATGTAACTCCTTAGTACACTGCTTTTGTTTTCATCTCCATTATGATCCTAGAGATATGAAGACAGTAGTTTTTCTTGAGAAACTATGTATTCATATGTCACTAAGTGTGCATTATACAAATCCAACTGAAAAATAGAAGATATGTTCTACTTGAATTAGCTTATTTTTGTAGTCATAGCATTATAGAAGTTTTATGCCTAAAGGAACATTGCAACTAAATCACATACTGCAGGTAAGGCAGGAGAATGACAGGAATCACTCCAACTTATAAAATTTCAGATAGGAACATTAATACCTCTTCATAATTTACATTTTGAATGATAAAGACAATAGCCAGCGTAGTATAAATGAAAAGAAATAGAAGAAATAATGAATAAGCACAAGTTTAGATCGACTAAATTTGACTTAGTTGATTGACTTAAAAAATAAGTTCCTGATTCAGCCAAGGGTTTTTCAAGGAGTTAGCACAAAATATAAAAAGTGGAAAATCTGGCAGAGTAATAAGCTCCTGCTTGAGCAATTGTAGCTTTATTAGTTTAAAAACCCAGCTCCTGGGGTTATTCCTGCAGCGTTCACACAATGGGAGCAAGTATTCGAAAACTAATGGTGTAGAGGCGCCAAAGTACTGAGCATTCTCTGTGAGACAAGAATTACCCAGGTGTGTAGTTACTGCCTGGGGATAACTTCTGTGTTCAACAAGTTTCTTCTCAAAAGTGAAACAAAATATTATCATTGATGAATTCACTAGTTCTCCAAAAGCCTGTGTGTAATGCTTGAAAAAAAAAAAAGGATTTTTTTCCATAACTGCTAGGCAGCCAGATTATGGATCTAAATATATACATTTTTTTTTATCACAGCCTGAAGGTAATGTAGACATTTCAAAGATTAAGAGAACAAATTTATTCACACCTGTTGGTGTAATTGAGTCTATCTGTATCACCTGACGGTTCATATAGATGTTGTAGCTATTCAAGAACTTTGATGCAGCTTATTACTGCTCTGTGAAATGATGAAGTGCTCAAAAATACTTTCATTCTACCATGCTTTCAGAAAGGATGCAGGATAGTGATCAGATCCATGGGCATGTAGGCAAGTTATGCCACATAGAGATGCAGAGAGGCTGCCTAAGCAGCTCTTTCACACTCACGTGTTGGCCCAGGAAGGAAGGCACTGCCACCCAGCCTAGGACATTTATACAATGGTGACACAGTGAAGAGTCTGCTACTAAAACAAAGACAATGACATCCCCACCTTTCTAACTATCACTCTGACACAAACTGAGTACAAAAATGTTTTCTAATGATTCAGGAAACCTAGTAAGGATGTACACAGATGGACTTTGGAAGTTATTTCTAATGGAAGAATAGAGATTCTATATCTCTTTCAAAAAATCTAGAGATTATTTTCTGGCCCTTTAAATGACACTCATCACTGAACTAAAGTTAATGTCTCTTTATGAGCCCATTTGAAATGGTTACATTTTCCATATTGCACACTTAATTTCGATCTTGTTTACTTGCTGTGAATGCTGCACACTGGAGTATTTTTGAGGGAATCTTTGAGCATGATGAACTCTTTGAAACTTCTAATGATTTTTTGTTATTGTTATTGTTCGGTAGTTAAAACAGAGTTGACCACATGTCATTTCTATAAAGCATCTCATATGTGAACCATGACACTTATTTGAAAGCAATGAAAGGGTATACTAGTCAATGAAGAATAGTCAGTTCTAGTGACATATAATATAATTTATAAACTTTATAGGAAATCTGAAAAACTAGGTCATCCTAAGTGAAAAGCAGAGGAGGCAAAACAAGATCCAAATCATGACAAGGTACTAGTTCTAAGATGTCACTACCATCACAAGCTAAAGCTGACACTGTTGTCTCTGTCGCTGAAGCCATTCTGCACACAACTACAATCATTCTTCATTCTGTTAATTTTAAGTTACATGTTGAAAATCACAGAAGACACACCTGAGAAACCATTCACAGAACTTGTGTGTATGCCTCATTTCTTAGGGGGCAGAGGAAGCAAATGGATGACTTTCCTCCTAGATACATAAGTTAGACAATTTTTCCAAAGTAGAGGACCAAAAGAATGACCATGTCTACAACATAGAGGATCAATAAATAGCTACTGAATAAATATATAGATAAGAGAACAAATGAGTCATTGTGGTCAGCTTGCATCAAAAAGTACATAACATATAAATAATGAATGATCCTGTAATACAGAGAAGCACAGAGTCTGTTATAGTAATTATCTTTACATAAATAATCACTGAGTATTATTGCTATTATTTCATTTTTCATTTATTTTTAACAGACACAAAATTTATGCACATTTATGTGTTACCACATGAAGGATATATGTACATACATATATATTTCAAGATAAGGCTAAACATACTTGTTTTAATTTATGCAAATTTCTTCATTTGTCATTTTTATAGGATGAAAATATTCAAACTATTTTCTTTTAGCATTTTGAAAATATGAAATGATCATGAGTATCTATTGTCACCCTTTGTGCAACAAAATGGTGGAACTTGTTTCCCTCATCTAACAATTTTTCTTTTAAAAGACAAGGCCCAGAGTGAGCATGTTACTGAGAAATTACAAATTAAACAACAACTTTTAGGAAAGCGCAAAAGGGAGTTAAAATAAAACTACCAAGCATACGCATGTTGTTTAAATGCTTTACAAATAGGACAAGTTAGAAAATGCGGTGCTGATATGAGCTGATAGATTGATAGTCTATTGTACTGCTGGGGTTAGAAAATATGTTTTGGCACTGCACTTAAAGACAAAGTGGTCAAATAACTCCCTAAAGTCTCTGAGAGTATCCACATATAAATAAAGGATAAAAGGAGGGATGGCTACCTGAATAACCCATACTGGAGACATGGGCATGATTAGTTCATTCAGATAATTCCCATTATTTAAGTACAGTGGAAGAGTCGATTAGATGCGACTATAAGTAAAAATCTCTTGGAGAAATTGCACTAAAGAATTATAAGATTTTGATAACTAAGATTATATTTTCTAGGTGTGATGGTGCCAGGCTTTAACCTTAGCAGTAAGTATGATAAAAACAGGAGGACCTTGAGTCAGAGTCAGGTTATTATACACAGCACTTTGCACTTCGTCCTTGCCAATTAGGAAAAAAGAAGGTCATAAATCAGAGTATCAGCTGTAATTATCATTACGAAGTTTAAACCTGGAATAGTAAGTTTTTGGAAATAAGCTTCATTGCAGATATAATTAGTTAGGAGGGGGTTATACTGAATAAAACAGAAGATAGAATGAGACTCTAATCCATTATCACGTGTATCCTTACAAATAGGGGTAACTTTGCCACTAAAACACATAGGCTGGAGGCCATGTGGTGATCAAGTTCCAAATAAAGATGAGCCCTATGCATGCCAGAGACTGTCAAAGATTACCAGCATCATTGGGGAGCAAAGAAGAGCACAGAACAGAATGTTCTCTCATTTCTTTCTAAAAGAAATGGACTCATCAATAGCCTAATTTAGGTCTGAAGCTTCTGGAGTTTTGATAAAAGCAGAGAGTTTCAGGATTTATGGTACAGTTTATGGTACTTTACGCAGTAAGACTAGAATATGAGTGTCTGTTCCACAGACTAGCAGAAGTCAACCACCAGTTTCCCACAACCACTGCCTCCATGAGTGTTCCCTTTTCTCCAGCATTTCTTTCCTTCCTCCTCATTATTTTTGTTTTGTCTTTGGAACAACAATCCTTTAAATAAGCAGGGGCTTTTTTTGTCATCAACTTTACTGATTTATGCCCATCCCTTCTAGTTGGAGCGTCTAATGTGTTGATCACCATTTTGTAGAATGTACTTCCTTGAAAATCATGAAGTGTGTAGCAATGGGGGATGGGGAACTGGGGGTAACAACAAGAAATTCCCAGATGCCAGGAAAGTAAGAGCCTTCCAGGATCCCATGGGGATGACATTAGCTGAAATACCCCACAAAGGGGAGGAAGAACCTGTCAAGAACATATCCAGAGGTTAGGCATGGCCCCTGGTTGAGGGATGGGGCCACTCACCCATCTCCAAAATTTTAACGCAGATTTGCTTCTGTCTAAAGGAAATACAGGGACAAAGAGTAGAATAGAGACTGAAGGAAAGGGTATTCAGAGACAGTCCCACCTAGGGATCCATCCCAAATGCAGTCACCAAAACCAGACGCTATAGCTAATGTCAAGTAGTGCTTGCTACCAGAAGTGTAATACAGCTGTCTCCTGAGAGACTGCCAGATCCTGATCAATACAGATGAGATTGCTCACAGCCAGCCATCAGACTGAGCACAGGGGTTCCAATGGAAGAGTTAAGGAAGGAATGAAGGAGCTGAAGGAGCCTTATCTGTCATCAGTGGGAGGGGAGGCCCTAGGTCCTGTGAAGGTTTGATGACCCAGGGTAGAGGAATCCTAGGGTGGTTAGGTGGAAATGGGTGGGGGGGGGAGCACCCTCATAGAAGCAGGGTAAAGGTGGATAGGATAGGAGATTTTCAGAGGGGAAACAGGGAAAGGGGATAACATTTGAAATGTAAATAAAAAATATACAATTAAAAACAACCAAAAAAAGAAAAAAAAAAAGAAAATCATGTATTAACCTCCTAGTTTTTGTTTCATTACATGATGTCCAAAACTTTATCATTAAACATTTCAGCTTTTAGTTTTATTAATTATCTCATCTTTCTTCACTAGTATGGAATATTTCCCAGGATAATTTATTCTGATGTTGTGGATTTCAAGATCTATATTCAGTCCTTGTTTCTTTTCCTGCTGATGTTACTTAATATTCTAACCAAACCAAATTAAAGAATAAAGGGTTTATCTGTGTTTTGTTTCAGGGGTCTACAGCAGGAAAGACATGGCAACAGGCAGGGAAGACAATTTTACAGAAACAGGGGGCTAGGTGGTCTTGACTTATGCTCTGAGGGATCAAGGGTTAATGGAAGAGTGGCCCTGCTATGAAGTGTCAAGACCCATGCCAATAATCCATTGCATTTCTACAACCTTCTAAAACCTCTGTGAAGCTAGATAAAGACCACATGTTCAAACACATGCACATATGAGGAATAATTCACATTCAAACCTCAATATTTATTCATTCTACCATCCTTCATGGAAACCTGCAAATGAGTGGATTTACAGATATAACCTCTCTGCTGATAGTGTTACATCCTATCTCTTTAATTGTAACCTTTTGTTATGAATTCTTGAGACAAACTTCAGATGTTCTACCAGATGTGTCTACTTGTTATTCTACCAATATTTCCCATGGTAACAAATTACTTATTATCTTTTCTTCTATCAATGCATATTCTTCCATAGATTCTTCCAACCTTACTTTACAAAAACCACTCCTTAGGATGAACTAACTAGTACCCTCAGAGCTCCCAGGGACTAAAACTCCAACCAAAGAGTACACATGGTGGGACTCATGGCTACAGCAGCATATGTATAGCAGAGGATGGCCAAGCTGGTCATCAATAGGAAGAGAGGACCTTGGCCCTCTGAAGGTTCTATGTTCCAGTGTAGGGGAATGCCAGGGCCAGTAAGCAGGAGAGGTGGGGTGAGCAGGGGGAGGGGGAAGGGGACAGGGGGTTGTTTTAGTTTTAGTTTTTTTCTTTTTTTTCTTTTTCTTTTTCTTTTTTTTTCTTTTTTCTTTTTTTCTTTTTCTTTTCTTTTCTTTTCTTTTCTTTTTTTTTTGGAGGGGAACCTGGGAAAGAAGATATTGTAAATAAAGAAAACACCTAATAAAAAAATATAGAGCTGGCAGTGGTGGTGCACGCCTTTAATCCTAGCACTTGGGAGGCAGAGACAGTCGGATTTCTGAATTCGAGGCCAGCCTGGTCTACAGAGTGAGTTCCAGGACAGCCAAGGCTACACAGGGAAACCCTGTCTCAAAACAAAACAAAACAAAACAAAAAAATCGAAAAATAAAAACCCCAATGAAGTCATAATGAATCCTTTTTTTTGCCATCTCATTCTGTATTCAAGAAGCCATCAAAACTTAAACATAAAATTTCAAATGTGACAATATGCTTAAGTTTTTATCATCAAATAAAAATTAAGTATACCAGCATTTATGTTAATAAAATAATGTATAGATATTCTTCTGTTCTACTAATCTTTCCTTATCTACATCAATATCTAGTTACTCAAGCTTCAACCATTCTTCCTTAGTGTGTGTGGTATTATTGAGGGTACTTGTTTTCAAATTCCTTGTTTGGTTGTGTGTAGTATATGCTCTGAGTTATAAGATGAAAATAAAGGTAATTTAAATTCTACATAAAACTTTTAAAATAGTCATTGCAACTATGATTAACTATATCTGTTGAGGAACTGAGACATATTAGAATATTTTGAAGAATTCCTCTAAACAACAGAATGCCCTTAGTGAGAAAAAGAGAGATCCTTAAAAATTGTGCTTCACATATTCATTTTTAACCCAATATGTCCAATTAATGTTTTTCCCATGTGGAAACAGGATATGAAATTTGAATGAAGCTGTGTTAGAAGGTGTGTAAGAGTTGGATGGAGAAAGGGGCAGTTAGAGAGTAGATTAAAAAAAATATACTGTATGCATGAAAAAAATTTCAAAGCAAATGAGAATATAATTTTATAAAAAGAGGATTTATACATCTATTCACTAAACCTGTGTGATTTAATCTGAACTTTCACATGTTATATTTTTTGTATCCTTCTTTTACAATTCAGTCATTGACACCCATCCTGATCTGCCCTCTCACAGTTCTTCATCCTATTCCTCCTCTTCCATAAGGATGGCCCCCATCCAGGCCAGGCCTCCTAAATCCCTGGGGCATCATGTCTCTCAAGAGTTAGACACTTCTTCTCCCAGTGAGGTCAGACCAGACAGTTCTCTGTTGTATGTGCTACCAAGTCTGAAAACCAACTAGTGTATGCTGCCTGGTTGGTGGCTCCACGTCTGAGAGATTTCAAAGGTCTAGGCTAGTTGAGACTGCTGGTCTTCTGTTAGGGCTGCCCTCCTCCTCAGCTTCTTTCAGCCTCTTCTTAATTCAACTGCAGAGATCACTGACTTCAGTCCAACAGTTGGGTGCAAGTATCTCCATCTGTCTCAAGTTTCTACCTTCTTGAAGTAGAATACAGGAAGTTAGATTTGTGAGTTGTTTTTAGATGTGAAACGGCAATGATCTGAACTGCTGCACATCTCTTTCAGTTTTTCTTTTTCCATCAGAAAATGCAGACACTTCTTACTGGAAACAAGGCAAGGAAATTAAATGTAAGTATCACATTCAATAAGAGAAGGTCATAGGTTAACCAAAGACCAAACAGGTTGGGCTTTTTACAAATGGTTCTATTTCAGTAAGGTTTTCTGTAACTAGCTCAGTAAGTAAATGTAATGGGCTGCATAGGTAAACAACAAAGTTATAACACTGTTTACAGTTATCTGACTTTGTCAAAGAAGCTTCTATGATCAAATTAAATAATTGCTCCTCAGGCTTACATCAAAAACCACTTTGAATATTAACATCAAACTACACAGAAAGGCCAGTTTAAAGAACATTATTTTCTACCCCCACAGAAAGTTTTTCATAGAACTGACTTAGGACTAAAACTAGTGCAACGATATATGTCACAAAATGCAAAAGCCCTAGATTTATCCTGGCTATAGGTCTGCTTCGTTCCAAGTGTTTGGAAAGCTTATGTATTAGAAGCTTAAAAAGAAGTGTCTCAGTGCAGGAACACTTCCTGTGGGTCAACACCAGTGTAGCAAGTTTATCTTCTTTTGTCAAAGTAAAAGCATGCCCTTTTGGCTCGAAGGTATTTGTTTCTGGAACATGGAGTATCACTAAGCCTCTCCCAAGAAAGAAGAGAGGTATAATAATGCCAAGATTTCTCAAGTTATTTTCTGATCAATGCTATTTAAATATATTTAAACTAATTTCTTTCAATATTCTCAAGTTGATTTATTCTTTCATAAAAATTAAACTAATAAAGCAGTGAAGTTCTGAATCTTGTGTAGGGGCAGTCACTTGACCACCTCTGTTTATGAAAGTCTTCGATATCCTGCTTGAATAAGAAGAGAAAAACATGGTGAGGTATTTTTAGATGGGGGTTCTAATTCATTAAAGTGCTCAGTATTTCATGAAGGTGTAATTGCCAATGTGAAGCTCCACAGCTTCACAACTGCTATTCTAACTGTACAGAAGTGCATGCAGATTTTAGACTGTAAGTAGAGCCAAAGTGATATGTAGTATTTATTTTTTCTGCAAGTTTTAAAAATAATAATGTTTATATTTTTTTAAAAGCTTGGAACATGCTGTTTCATAAGGTTTTATGGTCACGCATGCCTGCCTCACTCTTCTCTCACTGGATTACTGCTTTCCTGAGAGTAGAGATGACTTCATACTTCTGAGAATTTTTTCTATCTCAGAAATAAACATGCAGTATGTACTCTGCCTTCTCTTAGGATCACATGATATCATAAGGAACTTCTCTAGTTCTTAGGGCATGGTGAACACAAAACGCCACTATGAAAGATACTTGAGAACGTGTCCTGTTTTGGAACACAAATTGATTTTAGTCTTAAATCAAAATCAAGGCCAAAGTGATAAAAAAATCCTGTCTATATTTCAATCCTTTGTTTCACATTAAAGAATCTGAGTTATATAACATGTAAGTTTAAGTTTTGGTGAAATTCAGTATTGTATATTTATTCAACAGATACTTCTTGAATTTCTAACTACCTGCTGGATGGTTGAGGTATTACTCCAAGTGAAGCAATTCATATTTCTTCTTTACATGTGATTTTTAAACAACTTTTTAGAAATTGTGTGTTATAATCGGATCTTTTTGTCTGTTTTTATTTTTACTTCAGAAAATACTTAATATTAAAGATGTAGTCTTTAATTTATGACCTATTTAAATGAGCACCAGACATCCTCTTACAAACTTCCAAGTAATTATGCCAATAATTAAATGATCAAGAAAGACTCATTCTACTTGGATTAAGTGACTCACAGGAAATTGAAAGTAATGGTCTATCAGACATAGTTGTGTGTAATTACTTTCTATTAATATTTGCAACAGACCAGAACTTCAGCTTGAAACATACAGTGCTATTGGGGATATTACAGAAGACTCTATAAACCAAGTAGGCTTGTATAATGTTGTACTAAGTAGCGTTTTATTGTGGTTATATAAGAAAATAACATATTGTTATTGCTATTAGTGCAGCTAGCGCAGAGATACAGACTTCTGGTATAAACCCTGATGGGGTGATCTCTGACTGATGTTCACATTTTGCTCTCAGCAATACATACTTACAAACAAAACAGCATATATTTACTATGACCTTGGGGAAACATCAGTTTCCTGCAGATAAATTGACCAACACATATAAAAGGCATGCAATTCCAAACTAATCAAACATAAAACAACTTAAATAACTGGCACTCAGGAAATGAGCATAATAAAAAGACTGCAGAATCATGTCCTTATCTTGAATTCCTTTTACAATAGCTTCAAGTGTTAGAATGATGACTATTGCTGGCACAAGTGCTTCAGTGGTTTTGGCTCAAGCTGTTCACAGCCTTTAGGCATTACTATCAAGCAGAAAGCTCCTCCACAATGGCTTCTTCTGATCCAGCCCCTGAGTATTGTATCTGAGTAAATGTAGTATAGAAGAAACAGACACAGTCTATAAGAAACTAGAATTCTGATCTAAAGGCTGGTGAAAGAACATATACTAGTAAGATTACCTACCTACAGGAGAAGATCCAAAAACTAAGAGTAACTCTGATCCCTAATTCAGTTCCTGATTCTTCCTACCTTGTTTCAACTAAGATCACACTTGCTCTTGTTGCTTAAAAATCCTCCGTTTTCTCTTTTTTTTATTAGATACTTTCTTTATTTACATTTCAAATGATATCTCCTCTCCTAGTTACCCCTCTGAAAAACAAAAACAAAAACAAAAACAAAAACAAATCCTGTTTCCTCCCCTGTCTCCCTGTTCACCAACCCATCCTCTCCCACTTCCTGGCCCTGGCATTCTCCTACACTGGGGCATAGAACCTTCACAGGACCAAGCGCCTCTCCTCCCATTGATGATCAACTAGACCATCCTCTGCTATACATATGCTGCTGGAGCCATTAGTCCCTGTTTTCTAATTAACAAAATTAAACCTTGCAGATGTGGCAGTGGTCATACAAAGTAAGAAGTTAGCATTGTTAATGAAGACAGTTTACACAATGAATATGGTGTTTTGGGGTCCTTTTTAATAGCTCTTAAATAGAAAAATACAGGAAATATAATTGTTTGGAACATAACTTTTCTACTCTTGAACTTTCAACATTATAATGAAGAAAGCACACATGCTGAGATCTGTGCTGACTCCCTAGTCTGCCAGTTATCAATAACCTCAAGGAACAAGTTTCTTCTCTGGCTCAGAGAAGAAATGTTTTAGATTAACATAATACAACTGAATATAAGAGAAAAAGGAAATCGTTAGAATTACATCACTACCCAAGCATTCATTATTTTGAACAGTCAAAAGACTCATTAAACTATTATTGTTTACAAATTGATTATAGGCAAATTTGCTCATTACAGAATTCTACATAAAAACATTTTTTTTTTTTTTGCAAATTCCAGAGTTGAGAGGTTTGCCATTTAAATTCACATAGGGAATCAGGTTACACCTCTATGTATAGAGAAATTAACATATAATCTATACAGAATATTCAGAAACACCTGGGGTGTAAAATGAATGAGAATTAATACTTAGGGATGGTAAGTTTGTAAGTACTATGGAGGATATTTCAGTCATGTAAAACATATGCATAAAAGTTTTCACTCTGCTGAGCATTGTAAAGGTTACCGTAAAGTGTGTGAAAATATGTTAAATTCATACATGTTGTTGAAATGCACAAAAGTCTTTCAAAACTCATCCAATTTTGGTAAAAAAGAATCTAACACTGCATTTTTCTTTTTTGTATTTTACAATTATGAAATTAAGATCAATGAAGCTAAAACTTTGCAAACTAAAGCATATTTCTTTTCTCCCACTCTTCTGCATACATTATCGGCCGCAGGGTACCTATGCTAATCACCATTTGCCTAATACCATTTCAGAATTATTCATGTACTCCTTTGATGCCTTTCCTCTGATATTTCCTTCAATCCCTTGGACACAGCTGTTGAAATTCCAATCACATATTACCTTGTGAACCTTTTCTTTAACTGTATTGAGAGAAGAAACTTCTTACAAGTGTATCATTGTGAAAAGCAAGGGATTATGACTTGGGCCACCATCCGGCAGGAAAGGAAACCAAGAGAGTCACATGAGAAGGATGGAGCATGGAGGATACTTAATTATACAAGGTCTCCCTGAGCAGCTTCTTGAGTGGCCTCTGGCTCATAGTGCTCAAGAAAGGCAGTTCAGAAAGAGACACACTTTTCATATATACTAGTAATACCAAAATTTTAAGCTTGGCTATGCGGTGATCTCTATACTTCAGTGTGAAAGGTGGGCGAATAAGGAAGGTCCTAGCTCAACTTAAGCTTTAGAAGCAGTTGAGGACTCCTCAGTCTTTTCTTGAGAAACATACAGCAGAGATCATAGAATAGGTTGGTATGAGGTTGTACCATTGCATCATTATCATTATTTACCTGAACCTGGGGACAGACAGCTTTGTGTGATCAGGCATGCCCATATAGTATCAAAGCATACAATAAATTTTCTACTCCTGATAATTGATTTAACTAAAGGTGCCTGAGACACATCCAGGAGATATAGTCATCCTTCTTCCTTGCTACGGAATCCTAATCTTCCTGGAAAATATAGTCTCCTAAGGAAAGACATAGACTGAAAACCACTGTTTTATAGAGTAAGTTACAGTGGAGCATAGCTTCAATATTCCTTAGCAGCCTACAATTCCTTGTACAAGGTTGAAGTTTCCTGGGACTTTACTTATACTTGTGTTGTCATGTCTATTGTCATACTTGTTCAGGTGATATTGGTGAGACTTTATGAGTATACCATTAACATTCCTTTAATAACTCCTTGTTCTTCTGACTCACAATCTATCTGTAATGACTCTGAGTTTAAGAGTGGGACCTGTATTGTGTATTGATCCTCTGTTACTAGGCTGAATTCAGAGATCTGACTAGCTTTGTTAAGCACAAACAATAAGCTAGCTGGTTGGGACTCTGCCCTGAAATTACCATTCCTACCGTGCTTGGGCCTGGACCTAGTATCCCTCTGTACCAGGTAGATCATGAACTTGGGGATCTGCCTGCCTATCTAAAAATAAGCAAAAAAAATTAGCTGGGTGGTATCTTGTCCTGAAATTGCCATTCCCTAAATCTCTTTATCTCCTTCCTTTATCTTTCTCATAAGCTGGCTCATAGCGTAGTTGCCTCGGTTCTTTTAGATATTTGAAGCTCCTTATATAATTCATATTGCAGCCATATATTTTGCATAGTTGAAAATATATTTCAGATATCTTTCCCACAGCCTTAAGGTGTGCTGTGAAGGTCTCAGCATTTACCATTTTTCTGAGACATTAGCCACACCATTGCCTCCCAGATTCTTACTGTCTCTGATTATCATGGAGTTATTAAAGTTGGCAGAGCACATTCCTAGAAGGAGCAACATGAAAATATGTACATTATTATACAAATAAACCTTATTCCCACCGCAATCATCAACATACATGGAGGCCCACACCCTGTTGTTCAGGGGTCAGAAGCCATGAAATGTCATCCCTACAATGGCCAAGCCAGGCATGCAAACATATAAATTATAAAAACAGCAAAGAAGAATACATGGGAGGTTTTTGAACAAGCAAAGAGAATGGGAAATGATGGAATCATATTAATAACTCAATAAAAATATAAATTGTAAAACAATTCCTGGGAACTTAATGCATTCTAAATAAAATTTCTAAGGTCTCCATCAAATGAATTTGAAAAGAAATATCATGTATAGTGCAGATTATAGATATTATTATAGATCTTGGTTAAAAAAAATAAAACACTAAAGTAAAGCACTTCCAAGGAAGACAATAATATTTTATAATATAAGCCCCGGCTTATATTATAAAATAGAGTTTTAATACATTTATTGAAGCTACCTAGGCAACTTCTTGTGGAAAAGTTTTTCTAGGTGACCGACCAGTGTAGTTGAATCAAATTCTGAGGGAGAAGAAAGAGTATATAATATTTTCAAGGTACAGCAAATTATAATACTGCATAGCCTTCAATCCATGAAATATGAGGCAGAGGTAGAACTCAGATTCCATTCCCATGACCAAAAAAGTGTAGCATTATATTATGGAAATTCAACAATATTCTGACACTTCAGTCTTTTTATGCTAGTTTAAAGTTTAAGGAGATAATCACAGTTTTCTATTTTTAGTGTTACTGGGAAATAGGAAAGAGGGGATTATCCTCGGTGTTCCACTAAGCTTCCTAATATGTACCCAGTAATCTAATGGAGTACAATTCTTATTCATGTAGGATTAGTTGAACTATATAAACTTCTCATTGCAGGAAACCAGTGGTCCGTACAGTAAAATATTATTCATTATTTTCTATTTTCGCTTGGGCTAGCATTCCTAAAGAAAAATTGATGGGGTTTGCACTCTTTTGATATAGCTTATAAGAAAGAAAGTGAGCCTCCAACATCCCAGGTCTCTGGAATAAAGATGTCCCCCACCCATGCTGACTTTCTTTCATTCTCTTTGTCCTCTCTGCTGAGTTCTCCATATATTTGATTCTCCCCTTCCCCTGCTCCCCTCCCCATGCCATGCCTTTTCCTACCCAGTTCACTCCCTCTATCCTCCTCAGATGAAGATTTTATTTCCCCTTCTGAGATTCAAATATCCTCCCTGAGAACCTCTTCTTATTTAGCTTCTTTGAGTCTGTAGATTTTAACAAGGGTAGCCTGTACTTTGTAGCTTATATCTATTTATAACTAAATATATACAATTAATTTCCTTTTGAGTCAAGGTTACCTCATTCAGGATGATATTTCTTAGTTCCACCCATGTGTCTGTGAATTTCATGATGTCCTTGCTTTTAATACTTGAGTAGTATTCCACTATGTAAATGAACCACATTTTCTTTATTCATTCTTTGGTTGAAGGGTATTTGTGTTGTGTCCAGCTTCTGGCTATTATAAATAAAGCTGCTATGAATATAGTAGAGGAAATGTCCTTGTGGTATGATATACCACACACACACACACACACACACACACACACACACACACACACACATATACTCAGAAGTGATATAGCTGGGTTTAAAGGTAGAACTAACTATTCACAATTTTCTGAGAAACTGTCATACAGATTTCCAGGGTTATTGTATTCATTTGTACTCCTACCAGCAATGAAGGAGTACTTGCCTAACTCTATATCCTCACTATCATCTGCTATAACTTGAGATTTTATCTTAGCCATTCTAAGGCTAAGGTATAAGGTGAAATCGTAGACTCTGTTTGATTTGAATTTCCTTAACGACTAAGAACCAGATAATCTAGAAAAATTACTTTATCTGAGACCCCTAGCAGTGGGGAATATGGAGTGTGAAGAGGTTTCCTCTTATACTGAGACAGGACTCCCAGTGGAGGGATATGGACATCAACCCACCAGAAAAACCCTTTGATCCTAAGTTTGTCCTACCTATAGGACATTAAGAGACAAGGATGTTGAAATGACTTAAGCAATGGTTAACCAATGAATGGCTCAATTTGAGATCCACCCTATGGGCAAGAACCAATCCCTGGCACTATTCATGATCCTCAGTTCAGCGTACAGACTGGAACCTAGCATAACTGTCTTTTTAGAAACTCCATCCAGAAGCTGACCAAAAAAGATGAAGAGACTCATATCCAGAGCTTGGGGAGTCTTATGGAAGAGTTGAGGGAAAGATTGAGAAACACGGAGAGGATTGGGACTCCAGAAATAGTCCAACAAAGTCAGCTGATCTGGACCTTGGTGGCTACCAGACTGAACCACCATCCAAATAGCAAGTAATGGCTGGACCTAGGCCCACTGTCCACATATACCAGATGTTCTACTTAGCCTTCAGGCAGGTCTCCTAACAACTGCAGCAGAAGCTTACTCTAACTCTGTTGCCTGCCTGTGGATTCTGGTCCCCTAATTGAGCTGTCTTGTGTGGCCTCAGCTGGAGATGATATACCTCTTCCTGCAGTGACTTGAGGTGCTAGGTTGGGTTGGTACTCAGGGGAGACTTCTACCTTCTCAGAGAGGGTTGAAGGAATGGGCCATGTAAGGGGAGGAGTAGGGGCTTCAGTTGGGTTGTAAAGTGAATAAGTAATAAATAAATAAATCATGATGAAAAGTGAAAAAAATGAAAAAGGGAGAGAGAGAAAGTGAGGAAAGAGAGGAAGTTAAGAAATGGAAAAAGGAGAGAAAGGAAAGAAAGGCAGGTAGGCTGCCGCCCCAGGTGCTGACAAAACTCATTTTACAAAATACAACACTAGCTACTCAGTCTTACCATATTTACTGGTACCACCTTTCTCCAGCTGCTACATGAATCTCTCTATTTCTCTGTGTGTGTGTGTGTGTATTTATATATGTATATATAGATATACATCATATATGTATATATGTATGGGTATATATGTATCTATAAATATATGGTCTAACTTTATATCTTGCCTTCTCAGATGTGAAGGTGTTGAATCGTAACAGTTTGCATACTTGAAAAAGATACTGGAGTCACAGAGTAACTTAATGGTTCCATGGCCACAGACTCCAAGCCTTTGAAAAATCCACTTTTTCCTTACTTTCCCCAGTCTTGCCTATTTATCATGGTAGTCTTGGCAAACATAGAGTATCTGTAAACTGTTTATCACCCCCCTCTCCATAGATAGATAATTAGAGATATATAGATATAGATATCCCTCTGTTTTGCATACATACAAACCCTTCTATTTTAATATGACTATTTTGATTGTATGTATTTTCTTTCTAATCTGTTTATATTCTAATATATTTCTTTCTTTCTTTTTTATTTTCACCACTCAGGTTTTAATGTGAAGTATTTACTCTCACAGAGATTAGCATTTTCATCTTCTATGCTGAGGGAGGGACATCTTAACTGCTGTTGCAAATGCTGGTTTTCTTCATGAGAAACCCTCATCTGTTCCTTGAGGACAGACATGCGAGCTGCCTCGTCTTTCCTCAAGACTCTCTCCTTCTTAAGCTTTGGACTCCAGAAAGTCTTGATGCTATTCATGGAAGACCCCAGTTTGCTGTCCTTAATGTCAAGTTCCTTGCATAGGAGGTCATTCTCTCTCTGCAGTTCTTTGTTCTGGGCTTGAAGATCCAACATTGTGTTGTCGCTTACCTGCCTCAACATGGAGGGCACCTGGTGGTGGTGGTTGTGGTGGTGGTGGGATGAACCTCTCAGCCCTCCATGTTGATCCGTATATGAAAGGACATCTGTGTGGAAAAGTCCAGCGGGAGCAATATTAGAACTACTCCCCATGGCTGTGACCCGGCCTCCAGACAGAGCTCGATTTGTGGCCCTGCCCAGAGTCATTGTTCCCTTTGGGTAAATTGTTGATGCCACCCCTTCATGGTCACTCAAGCACATGGGTCCAGATGTAGCATAGGCTGCATTAAGGGACTGGATATTCTCCATAGACAGTCTTGACTGTCTCTGCCCCTCCCCCACTGCTTGTTCTTTGGTGGCCCAAACGAGGAGACCTTGGCAACTGTGGTGATCTGGAAGGGCTGCCTTCAGATTGTTGACTGTTCTTGCACTGCCGTACATTTTCCTTCTGTGATGTGCTACAGAAGAGAAGAAATGCTAGGCAACGTTGAGGGCTTAAGCCAATGTTTTCTTCTAGAATTTTCACCACATTCTTTGTATAGTCTGTACCAGGAAAGGAGTCCACTCGAAGATCTTAGCGATGCTCGCCCCTGTGCAGTCCCACATGGATTTTTACAACCTTGCGTGGCCATGGTGCCAGGTGGTCAGGAGAAGCTGGAGCGATCAGGAGCGCTAGATGGCGAAGCACGAGATGGCGAAGAGCGGGCAGCACGCAGGCCGGGCCTAATATATTTATTTCTAATTTATTTCAAAATAAAATCTTCCCAAAAAGCAAACTTTCACAATGTTAAAATGGCATTATATTAACAGAAAAAATTGACAATCATCATTCTCATTAAAAATAAGAATCAAGATGCTTAATCTCTGATAGCAAAAGTTTAGTTTGTACTGAATTCACAGGTAGCTGTAGATAATGGTACTTATATGTTCTATATAGAAACTGGCAGTTACAAAAGCAAAGTTTGGGAAGTAGATGTTTTACAAAGACTTGCCAAGAACACTACTGGGTAGAATGTGTGACCAAATGTTTGATCAGGGAGCAAGAAATAGTTAGAAAAATGAAAAGGGAAGAACAAAGGTCCCAAACACAATGCTTCAGCATTTAAACTCTATTCTGAAGACTTATTTTTTTTGTATTTTCCAATTTAAGATTATTTTTATTAATTCAAAATCAAACAATTTATTAAATTATGTATTTACAGATAATATTATAAGTAAAAGATAACAGGATTAAAAGATATTATTTCATTTTAACATCTTCAATATTATGAAATACCCTATATAAGGGATCTAAGTGGATGATGGCTTACAATCAATATCATAAAATTGGTCAAAAATACAACATATGCAGAATGGATATTTGAGTTAAATGGTTTCATTTTTATAAGTAAAAAGAAGATAATAAGCAAGACAAGATATTTAAGATGCACTCTAAAGCTGTATCAGTTTCAAAGGTCAAGCTAAGACAGAGTGAGTTGAGGGAAAGTCCTAAATCTTTTACTACTTTTTTAAGCAAGAAATTTAGAAGGTGGTATTATACCACATGATAAATGATAAATTCAGTGAAAGATGCAGAATCAGACTCTATAGACTACAGCCTTGTCTCTAAGGTATTCATGACCCTGTTTGGTTCCCCGTGAGAGTAATACTGCTGAGTTCAGATCTTCATTTCTAGTTTAACAAGTAGTTTTTCAGAGCAATCATTCCCTGACATCCTGAAATGTCGAGGTTCTTCTGTTTTTGCATCTTCATCCATTGGCTTCATCCTCACTTCATTTATTTCAACCGCATGCTGACATTTGTCTAATATTACTTCTAGGTTATTCCTCCCAGGCTTTTGACCTTTATCCTCCAATCTGAAATGTCCTTTTCATAGGTCATCCCTTTTATAATAGAAAATCTCTGTCCAGTAAAATCCTCCCTTCCCCACACTTTCTCTATGAAGACAGTGGACCTTTAGCATTCTCAGTAACTTTACCAACTCACTGTATAATGTGTCTGCATGTAAATGAAAACTCATCTTTGTAAGAGTCTTATGGAATGTTTAAAAAAATTATTCCTGCACTTGTCAATGGTGTGGAAAACGTGGTATTAAAATGTCAAGGATAAGATAACCAAGACTGCTTCAACAGGGGAGAGAGACAGAGCTTCTTTATAAGACGAAGTGGAGATTCATAGATAGCACACAGAATAAGTAAGTTAGTGGGAGGAAAGATGTTTAGAAGAGAAACCAGTAGTAGAAGAGGTTAAATTAATCAGGCCTGCCCTGTTCTCAGGAGACTTATGACAAGGAACAAGATTTGAAGGGTAAGTGAGCTTTCACTAACCTGAGAAAGCAAGTTCCTAAAGCTACTCCAGTCTGATGGAAAATGGGTACAGGGATTGGGCCCAATTAAAGATGGGTTAAAAAGACACTGATTAAAGTTAAGCAAAAGAGAGAAAGAAAGAGAGAAAGAAAGAAAGAAAGAAAGAGAGAAAGAAAGAAAGAAAGAAAGAAAGAAAGAAAGAGAAAGAGAGAGAGGAGGAGAGGGAGGGAAGAAGGAAAGAGAGAGAGAAAGAAAAAAGAAAAAAAGAAAGAAAGACAGAAAGAAAATAAGTCAGTAATCTCTTCTTTTCTATGAACAAAGAATCATGTATCAATTATAACACCAAATCTTTTGTGGAAACTCTTTTTCACCCAATGCAAAGTGAAATTAATTAAGAACATTAGATTAAAATCTTGAAGTATCTGGTTATCTGATGACAATTTCAGATTCAATTTCTACATATTTACTTTGGGGTACTTATTTTCCACTCCATAATCTCATCTTTTCCAAAAAAATACAAAATTATTTATTCCCATCTTGTTGTCATTCTTAAATTTTATTTTTTCACACATATACATAGTTTCTAATTCTCTATGCGTATCCCCTGACATATACATATGTTTTTCTGAGCTCTTCACATCTCCCCAAGATTCACAGCTGATCTATCTTTTTCATTTTCAGCTGATTCATTATACACAGTGATACATCTTTGCTTACGGAGTGTGCCTTAAATCCAATAATTAGGGAGTGTGTTGGCGGCCCATCTTCAAACTTCTTGTTGTTTAAATACTTTCCTTATCTCTCTCTTGCTCCTTTTTCTGTCTTTCTTCCCCCTCTCTTTGCATCATAATTAAAAGAAAAAGTGATTTACTTGACCAAAAGCACATACTTTCTACAAAATCAGAAATAAAATTCTAAAATTGCTTTATGTCCTTATTATGCCCCTAAAATTCTACAAAATCTACAAAAATCTACAATTTTATATATGTTTGTGCTATACCACTGGGCTTAGTATATCCTGACCTATGATACTCCTCTTAAGCTGTGTAGCAGAACTCCCATAAACATTTTCTAAATCGATGTTGAATAATGTCAGCGGCTATAGTTGGATGACCTTCCTTCCCTGTCATAAAATGTCACTGTTAACACATTTTGTATCACTCTGCTGGCCATTTCATCTCCTTCCTATATGTCAGTAAGATCAGTAGGAAACATTTTTCAAAGCCCCTAGTATCCTTTGTTCATATACAAGCCCATTAGATGAAGAAGCCCTTGTTTTTTCTTTAAAAGCTTTTATGAATGATTACTCAATTCTTCTTAGTCTGCTAATACAGGTGTTTCTTCACTTTTTATCACTAAGCAGTCACCTATATATTACCTTTAGCTGTTGTGACCCAGGCTTCCATTAACATCAAGGAAACATGAAAAAGTTGTTTTCCATTTCCATCCTTGTCAGAATCATGGCTAAATTGTGCAGCTGCTAAAACAACAAACCATTAAATATAAATTTTCAATCCTTAATAAATGAAAAAAATCTAAATAATTTGACAAAAATGTGTGGAAACAAGACTACGCTGTCAGAAATCTACAGTATAACAAATTATTGAAGCTAGCTTTATTCTCCTAAGGTATTTTTAGGTTGCAGGACTCCCTTTGGTTAATGCCTTTTCAGTACCCCTTTGTGAGGTTTGGGTAATGCAAGATTCTGATATTCACATTCTTAATTTCAGATCTTTCCCCTGCTTATAATCCTGCAATTGTTCCAAATCCAGACTCTTCAATCCTTTAAGTGTTTTAGTAATTCTTAGTATCCTACTAACACCAGGAACTCATAGCTTGTTTCTCCATTCCATACAATGGGATGTGAGAATCTGTGAGATTGCCCTGGACAAAACTATTTTCTTCAGCAATTGCTACTCCATTAGTTCTTTGAACACAGTGCCATGACAAGTGTGAAAATTTTCTGAGAGGATAGATTGGGAGATTTTGTGAATGAAGATGAAAGGGAGAGGGGAGAGAAGGAGGAAAAGAAGAATATGTAGAAGGATGGAGGAACGGGAAGAGAAGATAAAGAGGAGGAGAAAGAAGAAAAGACAGAAGGGAAGGAGGAAGAAAAGGGGAATGTGTCTTAGACTGCTATGTGTAGATTACAGATAACCTATTTGTATTCCACTATACACTTTCATCTCAAACTGAAACTCCTATTTGCCTAAATCCCACATTTCTCCCTTCCTTCAACCAGATGTTATCCATATTACTCTTATTCTTTTCACTGTTCCTTCTCTTAATCTTACCTCAGATCACTTTTGAGGTTTCTGCTGTGACCTACTCTGACCTGTTCTTTGTTATTTGATTAAATATATTTATGACTAAAAGTCAAAAGTATCATTCATTTGCTTATCAAAACTTTATTAAGTCATTATTAGCAAGGGGACATGGAGATTGTGTTAGTATAAAATTAATATCATTTGTCGATGCCATGCAAGAGGAAAGGCTGTCAGCAAGTGAGCTTACTGGAGATGGCCTACCATTTTACACAGCTGCAATGGATGTGTTTCTGAGAGGCACAGCCCTTGGGCTTTCATCTCTGGACTGGTTCTTGTGGCTCCTATGACTTCTATTTGAAATTGCTATATTCCTCCTGTATCTAGTATGGTGTGAGTGGTTATGGGGAGACCTCACAACCTATAGTCTGGTGTGATTGCTTCATAGGAGACAATACACTCTATTGGGCAATTTTCCTGCAGATCAATATGAAGATGGACTTTCATAGAATATTGCTGTTTAAATGAATTAATGATCTTATAAAATTCCTGATCAGATTTCAATAATATTAGGAAATTAGGATAGTTAGTAAGTAAAATTCAGGATATAGTTTAGGCTGTTTTGCCAGGAAGATCTCATAAAGATAGAAATAAGAGTCAAATTCTTTCCCAATTTTTCTAGAGTAGTTTGGCATTTATAGGCTAAAAAAAAGAGCACAGTGAGTTTTCACGCATTACAAGCACATAGTTGTAATTGGGGAAATGAAAATAGGTTTGAGACAGGTTAATTAAAGAGAACATTCTTTCTAGATTAGATTTGAGTTCCTTGATCTTGTCAACTAAGGATGTGATCACACATTTTAGTGTTGGCCATGAACAAAGAGTGTTATAAACAAAAAGTAAATGATTCTGAGTATGAGGAAATAGAATATATGATTAGCCAGTTTACCTAATTAAGGTTGCAAAAACTAAGATATAAGATAGATGATTTGTTTCTTTGTAAGTACAAACTCTTTTGAAAAAATTGCTAAAATAGACTTGCTTTGCTAAAACTTTGTTAATCAATGACAAAAGTTATTGTCTTGGGGTTATAATGAATTTGTGGAAAAAAAGATATATGGGAAATATTTATTATATGTGGGATTCAAAAGAAGTATATAAAATCACTAATCATATAATTTCCCTTTTTGTAATAATTTTAATATGTTTCTGCAGTGATTGATTTTGAAGAGTATATAACTTGTGATTTTTCCCCTTCCATAGATTTTTTTGTTTAATATATATAAAAAGGACTAAGGAAAAATTTAAAGTTCTTGCAGCCTTGCTTCATCCACCAAGTGTGTTTGTGTGTGTGTGTGTGTGTGGTCCCTTTTTCACCAGTCCCAGAGAATTAAATTTTGTCCCTCAGAGAATAGACTGCTCAACTATGAGTCACAGTTTAGACTGGGCTGCAGCATCCCATAGCAAGAATTTCTAAAACTAGAGAAAGTGATGGTTCTTTAGATATGGAAAGCTTCTAAAATGCCAAATCTACAAGCCAAAAAAGAAAAAAAAGATGCATTGTTGTATTATAATTAAAGCAATAAAGATAAGGTTAAAAAGAAGAATATTGGAATCTGACATTACTTATAAACATGGTCCTATCAAGATCAAATATTTGCCAGTGCAGAAATGAACACTCAACTAGAATAGCAAAAGCACACAAGATCTCAACCTGACTCAAGAGCTACAGGCAACTGAATGAAGCTGGGAGTCAGAGATGTGACACTCCTCAGGGAAACAATTGGCTGTCCAGTTCCGAAGGGACTGAAAACATTCAAACATGGAATATTGTATGGATTCTGGGAATTCATATGCATTTGTTTGTGTGTATATTTGATGAAAAAGAGGCTATGAATTTGAAGAATATTGGAGAGTGGCATATAGGAAGATTTGGAGGGGATAAATGGAAAAGAGAAACGTTTTATTTAAACTAAAATCTCCAAAACAACCAAATAGAAACTCTTGAGCCATAAGAGTATGGAATATCACATGTCCAGCTATAAAGAACAGAAAATACTAGCCAAGACTACTCTATCAGAACTGCTACCTACATAATTGAAGCAGAAAAAAAATCCCTCTACAGTAAACAAGAATTAAAGGAATTTTTGACCAGGACTGCATCACAACAGCAGTTGTTTGAAATAATCTTACACTGAAGGGAGATATATACATCCATGTCATACTCCTCAGGGAAGAGCACACCCATTGTACATCCATGTCGTATGCCTCAGGGAAGAGCATACCCATTGTACATCCATGTCATACTCCTCAGGGAAGAGCACACCCATTGTACATCCATGTCACACTCCTCAGGGAAGAGCACACCCATTGTACATCCATGTCGTATACCTCAGGGAAGAGCACACCCATTGTACATCCACGTCGTACTCCTCAGGGAAGAGCACACCCATTGGCTGTTCAGTTGCAAACTGACCAAAAACATGTATACAAGGAATGTTGTATGAATGCAAGAGGATATATTTAGGAATGCATATGTATTTGTGTGTGTGTGTGTGCTCATGTGTGTATGACAAGAAAAACAAATTACACAAAAACAACAAAGAGTATGTGCTGATTATTGAGTTACCAATGATTATGAAAACATAAATGGCAATTATTAATACATGTCTTTTAGTAATGGATCTGAACTTTTAAGATGCTGATTAAAATAGCAATCTATCAAGAGAACACATAATTATATATATATATATATATATACATATATATATATATATACACACACTAAAAAGTGTGCTGTCGCAAAACTCATAAAATAAATAAACTAGTTATAAAGGTATAGTTTGATTGCAAACTTTAATAGTAGGTGAGCTGACTATTCCACTCTTACTCATATAGTGGTCATGCAGACCAAAGAAACCAACACAAAAGCACCAAAGTTAAATTGCCTCAAAAATGAAATAGACTCAATGAACACCTACAAGCTAACCCACATGACAATTTCAAAAGGTACATTGTTCACAGTGGCCTGTAAAACTATTCCTAAGTACAATATATTTTAGACATGAACCAAGTCTTTACAAATAATATAAATGGATATGATTTATTTTTTTAGATTTATT
Source organism: Mastomys coucha (assembly GCF_008632895.1). NCBI lineage: Eukaryota > Metazoa > Chordata > Mammalia > Rodentia > Muridae > Mastomys > Mastomys coucha. Next base: position 41,826,855 of record NW_022196891.1, on the reverse strand, counting down.
TTATATGTATGAGTACACTGTAGCTGTACAAATCACCATGAGCAATGAGCCATCATGTGTGTGGCTGCTGGGAATTGGACTCAAGACCTCTGCAGGCCCCGCTCTCTCCTCCCCACTCACTCTGACCCCTCTCTCTCAGGAGAAATTCACTGTAGCTGTCTTCAGATGCATCATAATGGGGCATCTGATCTCATTACAGGTGGTTGTGAGCCACTATGTGGTTGCTGGGATCCAAACTCAGGACCTTAAGAAGAGCAGTCAGTGCTCTTACCTGCTGAGCCATCTCACCAGGCCATGATTTCTTATATTCTATTCTAGAATAACACTAGAAGTACTTAGGCAAAAGTGTACAGAGAGTTAACAACATACTGGAGAATATTGATTTGGGACATAAAATTCAAAAAAGAAAGGAAATATTTTTTAAAAGTTGAGGAAAAAATAAGACATACCATAACAGAATTTTTATAAAAGAATGAAAATACTCTTAAGAAATGAATTTATACCTTTAAATTTCTAAATAGAAACAAAAGTTATTTGGTATATTGAGACATGGTCACAAGGGGTTATATTTAGGAATATATATATATATATATATGTATATATATATATATATATACATATATATATATACAGTTTATTTTTATTAGATATTTCCTTTATTTATTTACATGTCATATGATACCCCCTTCCCAGTTTCCCCTCCAAGAAACAAAACAAAACAAAACAAAAACCAAAACAACAAAAAAACAAGAACCACCCCCTGATCCCTACCTCCTGCCCCCTCCCCCTGCTCACCACCCCACCTTCTCCTGCTTACTGTCCTTGGCATTCCCCTACACTGGGCATAGAATATTCACAGGGCCAAGGGCCTCTCCTCCCATTGATGACCGACTTGGCCATCCTCTACTGTACATATGCTGCTGGAGCAATTAGACCCACAATGTGTACTCTTTGGTTGGTGGTTTAGTCCATGGGAGCTCTGAGGGTACTAGTTAGTTCATATTGTTGTTCATCCTAAGGGGCTGCAAAACCTTCAGCTCCTTGGGTCCTTTCTCTAGCTCCTTCAGGGGACCCTGTGCTCAGTCCAATGGATGGTTGTGAGCCTCTACTTCTGTATTAGTCAGGTCCTGTCAGAGCCTCTCAGGAGACAGCTATATCAGGCTGGATTGTCCTTCCTTCAGTCTCTGCTCCATAGTTTCTTACTGCAACTCCTTCCATGGGTATTTTGTTCCCCCTTTTAAGAGGGAATGAAGTATCCATACTTTGGTCTTCCTTCTTCTTGAGTTTCTTGTGGTTTGTGAATTGTACTTTGTGTACTCCAATCTTCTGGGCTAATATCCACTTATCAGAGAATGCATACCATGTGTGTTCTTTTGTGATTGGGTTACCTCACTCAGGATGATATTCTCCAGATACATCCATTTCCCTATTTCATAAATTCATTGTTTTTAATAGCTGAGTAGTACTCCATTGTGTAGATGTACCACAATTTCTGTATCCATTCCTCTGTTGAGGAATATCTGGGTTGTATCCAGTTTCTGGCTATTATAAATAAGGCTGCTATGAACATGGTGGAGCATGTGTCATTAAATGTTGCAGCATCTTCTGGGTATATTCCTAGGAGTGGCACAGCTGGGTACTCTGGTAGTACTATGTCCAATTTTCTGAGGAAATGCCAAACTGATTTCCAGAGTAGTTATACCAGCTTGTAATCCCACCAGCAATGAAAAAGTGTTCCTCCTTCTCCACAACCTCTCCAGCATCTGCTGTCACCTGAGCTTTTTATTCTAGCCATTCTGACTTGTGTGAGTTGGAATCTCAGGATTGTTTTGATTTGCATTTCCCTGATGACTAAGGATATTGAACATTTCTTTAGGTACTTCTCAGCCATTTGGTATTCCTCAGTTGAGAATTCCTTGTTTAGCTCTGTACCCCATTTTTAATAGGATTATTTCATTCTCTGGAGTCTTAACTTCTTGAGTTCTTTGTATATATTGGATATTAGCCCTCTATCAGATATAGTATTGCTAATGATCTTTTCCCAATTTGTTGGTTGCCATTTTGTCCTATTGACAGTGTCTTTTGCCCTACAGAAGCTTTGCAACTTTATGAAGTCCTTTTGTGAATTCATGCTCTAGCATAAGCTATTGGTGTTCCGTTCAGGAAATTTTCTCCTGTGCCTATGTGCTCGAGTCTCTTCCCCACTTTCTTTTCTCTTAGTTTCAGTGTATCTTGTTTGATGTGGAGGTCCTTGATCCACTTGGACTTGAGCTTTGTACAAGGATATAGGAATGGATCGATTTGCATTCTTCTACATGCTAACCTCCAGTTGACACAGCACCATTTGCTGAAAATGCTGTCTTTTTTCCACTCTATGGTTTTAGCTCCTTTGTCAAAGATCAAGTGACCATAAGTGTGTAGGTTCATTTCTGTGTCTTCAATTCTATTCCATTGATTTACCTGCCTGTCACTGTACCAATACCATGCAGTTTTAATCACAAATGCTCTGTAGTACAGCTTAAGGTCTGGGATGGTGATTCCACCAGAGGTTCCTTTATTGTTGAGAATAGTTTCCACTCTCCTGGGTTTTTTGTTATTCCAGATGAATCTGTAAATGGCTGTTTCTAAGTCTGTGAAGAATTGAGTTGGAATTTTGGTGGGGATTGCATTAAATTTGTAGATTGCTTTCAGCAAGATGGCCATTTTTACTATATTAATCCTGTCAATCCATGGGTATTTTGTTCCCCCTTTTAAGAAGGAATGATACTTGACCCTGTGAAGGATCTATGCCCCAGTGTTGGGAAATTCCAGGGCCAGTAAGCAGGAGAGGGTGCAATGGCAAGCAGGAGGAGGGGGAAGGAAACAGGCATTTGTTCTTGTTCTTTTTTCTTTCTTTCTTTCTTTTTTCATTTTTTCATTCCTTCTTAAAATTGGGGACAAAATACCCATGGAAGGAGTTGCAGAGACTAACTATGGAGAAGATACTGAAGGAAGGAGAATGCAGCCTGATATAGCTGTCTTCTGAGAGGCTCTGACAGGAACCGACTAATACAGAAGTAGAGGCTCACAGCCATCCATTGAACTGAGTACAGGATCCCCAGTGAAGGAGCTAGAGAAAGGACCCAAGGAGCTGAAGGTTTTGCAGCGCTTTAGGACGAAAACAATATGAACTAACTAGTACCCTCAGAGCATCCATGGACTAAACCACCAACCAAAGAGTACACATTGTGGGTCTAATTGCTCCAGCAGCATATATATAGTAGAGGATGGCCAAGTCAGTCATCAATGAGAGAAGAGGCCCTTGGCCCTGTGAAGGTTCTATGCCCCAGTGTAGGGGTATGCCAAGGACAGTAAGCAGGAGGGGATGGGGTAGTGAACAGGGGGAGGGGGCAGGAGGTAGGGATCAGGGGGTGGTTCTTGCTTTTTTGTTTTTTGTTTTGTTTTGGTTTTTTTTGGAGGGGAAACTTGGAAAGGGGATATCATATGACATATAAATAAAGGAAATATCTAATAAAATTAAAAAAAATCTTGCCAATCCAAGAGCATGGGAGATCCTTCTTCTGAGATCTTCTTCAATTTCCTTCTTCAGAGACTTGAAATTTTTGCCAAACAGATCTTTTACTTCCTTAGTTAGGTGTCATACCAAGGTATTTTATATTATTTGAAACTATTGTGAAGGGTGTTGTTTCCCTAATTCTTTTCTCAGCCTGTTTATCCTTTGTGTAGAGGAAGGCTACTGATTTGCTTAAGTTAATTTTATATCCAGCTACTTTGCTGAAGTTGTTTATCAGGTTTAGGAGCTCTCTGGTGGGATTTTTGGGGTCACTTATGTATATTATCACATTATCAGCAAATAGTGATAATTTGACTTCCTCCTTTCCACTTCTTGAAGGAAACCGTCCCGCAGCTTCACTTCATTCCGTGGGTGATTCACGAACAGGGGAACTCGAGATTC
>NW_022196891.1:41801022-41822889 GCF_008632895.1 Mastomys coucha | reverse complement strand
AGGAAAAGTGCTTATCGAGGTGTAATCTTTACTTAGAGAAACGGGATATATATACTTGAGGCGAAACAATCATGCCTTTTAGCACATAAGTGGGAACAGGAATCGAGCATATCAAAACAAGGGCTCCAGGCAGGAGGGCGGATCAAAGTTTTAGTCCCTTATGAATACTGGGCTCTCGGTTCTGGCTTTAATCTCTTGAGCTGGCTCCAGACCCCTGGTGAGTCGAGTCGAGTTGCTGTCTCTAGCGTTCATTGAGACTCCTCAGGTCCGGCACAACTTCTTATCCCTTTGATCTCCTTTTGTTGTCTAATTGCTCTGGCTAAGACTTCAAGTACAATACTGAAAATGTAGGCAGAAAGTGGACAGACTTGTCTAGTCCCTGATTTCTGTGGGATTGCTTCCAGTTTTTCTCCATTTAGTTTGATGTTAGCTACTGGTTTGCTGTATATTGCTTTTACTATGTTTAAGAATGGGCCTTGAATTTCTGATCTTTCCAAGACTTTTATCATGAAGGAATGTGGGATTTTGTCAAATGCTTTCTCAGCATCTAGTGAGATGATCATATGGTTTGTCTCTTTGAGTTTGTTTATATAGTGAATTATGTTGATAGATTTCTGTATATTAAACCATCCCTGCATCCCTGGAATGACGCCTACTTGATCATGATGGATGATCCTTTTGATGTGTTCTTGGATTTAGTTTACAAGAATTTTATTGAGTATTTTTGCATCGAAATTCATAATGGAAATTGTTCTGAAGTTATTTTTCTTTCTTAGGTCTTTATGTGGTTTAGGTATCAGAGTAATTGTGGCTTCATATAACGAATTTGGTAGAATTCCTTCTGTTTCTATTTTGTGAAATAATTTGGGTAATATTGGTATTAGGTCTTTGCAGGTCTAAAAATACTGTGCACTAAACCCACCTGGTCCTGGGGTTTTTTTGGTTGAGAGACTATTAATGACTGTTTCTATTTCACTAGCAGATATGGGACTGTTTAGATTGTTTATCTGATCTTGATTTAACTTTGGTAACTGGTATCTGTCTAGAAAATTGTCCATTTCATCCAAGTTTTCCAGTTTTGTTGAATATAGGCTTTTGTAGTAGGAACTCATGATTTTTTGGATTTCCTCAGTGTCTTTTGTTATTTTCCCTTTTCATTTCTGATCTTGTTAATTAGGATACTGTCTCTGTGCCCTCTAGGTAGTCTGGTTAAGGGTGTATCCATTTTGTTGATTTTCTCAAAGAACCAGCTCCTGGTTTGGTTGATTCTTTGTGTAGTTCTTTGTGTTTCTATGTTTTTTTTTAAGCCCAGAATTTGATTATTTCCTGCTTTGATTCCTCTTGGGAGAATTTGCTTCTTTTATTCCAGCGCTTTCATATGTGCTGGTAAAATTGCTGGTGTATGCTCTTTCCAGTTTCTTTTTGGAGGCACTTAAAGCTATGGGTTTTCCTCTCAGAACTGCTTTCACTGTGTCCCATAAGTTTGGGTATGTTGTGGCTTCATCCTCATTAAGTTCTAGAAGGTATTTAATTTCTTTATTTCTTCCTTGACCAAGTTATCATTAAGTAGAGTATTGTTAAGCTTACACATGTATGTGGGCTTTCTATTGTTTATGTTGTTATTGAGGAACAGCCTTTATCCATGGTGATCTGATAGGATGCAAGGAATTATTTTAATCTTCTTGTATCAGTTGAGGCCTGATTTGTGACCAATTATATGGTCAAATTTCAAGAAGGTTCCATGAGGTGCTGAGAAGAAGCTATATCTTTTTGTTTTAGGATTAAAAGTTTTATAGATATCTGTTAAATCCATCTGTTTCATAACTTCTTAGTCTCACTATGTCTTTGTTTAGTTTCTGTTACCATGATCTGTCTATTGCAGAGAGTAGGGTGTTGAAAACTCCCACTATTATTGTGTGTGGTACAATGTATGCTTGCAGTTTTAGTAAAGTCTCTTTTATAAATGTAGATACCCTTGCATTTGGAGCATAGAGGTTCAGAATTGAGAGTTCATCTTGGTAGATCATATGTTTGATGAGGATGTAGTGTCCTTCCTTATCTATTTTGATCACTTTAAGTTGAAAGTCGATTTTATTTGATATTAGAATGGCTACTCCAGCTTTTTTCTTGAGACCATTGGCTTGGAAAATTGTATTCCAGCCTTTAATTCTGAGGTAGTGTCTGTTTGTGTCACTGAGGTGGGTTTCCTATATGCAACAAAATGTTGGTTCCTGTTTACATACCCGATCTGATAGTCTATGCCTTTTTATTGGTGAATTGAATCCATTGATATTAATAGATATTAAGGAAAAGTGATTGTTGCTTCTTGTTATTTTTGTTGTTAGAGTTGGAATTCTGTTCATGTGGCTATCTTCTTTTAGTTTTGTTGGAAGATTGCCTTTTTGCTTTTTCTAGGATGTAGCTCCCCTCCTTGTGTTGGAGTTTTCCATTTATTACCCTTTGATGGACTGGATTTGTAGAAATATATTGTATAAATTTGGTTTTTTCATGAAATACTTTGGTTTCTCAATCTATGGTGATTGAGAGTTTTGCTGGGTATAATAGTCTGGGCTAGCATTTGTGTTCTCTTAGGGTCTGTATGACATCAACCCAGGATCTTCTGGCTTCCATAGTTTCTGGCAAGAAGTCTGGTGTAATTCTTATAGGTCTGCCTTTATATGTTACTTGACCTTTTTCCCTCACTGCTTTTAATATTTTTTCTTTGTTTGTGCATTTGGTGTTTTGACTATTATGTGGTGGGAGGAATATCTTTTCTGGTCCAGTATATTTGGAGTTCTGTAGGCTTCTTATATGTTCATGGGCATCTCTTTCTTTAGGTTAGAGAAGTTTTCTTATATAATTTTGTTGAAGATTATTACTGGCACTTTAATTTGGAACTCTTCACTCTCTTCTATACCTAATATCCTTAGGTTTGGTCTTCTCATTGTGTCCTTGATTTCCTGGATGTTTTGGGTTTAAGAACTTTTTGCATTTTGTGTTTACTTTGACTGTTGTGTTAATGTTTTCTATAGTATCTTCTGCCCCTGAGATTCTGTCTTCTATCTCTTATATTCTGTTGGTGATGCCTGTATCTATGTTTCCTGACTTCTTTCCTAAGATTTCTATCTCCAGTGTTGTCTCTCTTTGGGATTTCTTAACTGTTTCTACTTCCATTTTTAGGTCCTGGATGGTTTTGTTCAATTCCTTCACCTGTTTGTGTTTTCCTGTAATTCTATAAGGGATTTTTGTGTTTCCTCTTTAAGGGCTTATACCTCTTTACTTGTGTCCTCCTGTATTTCTTTAAGGGAGTTATTCATGTTCTTCTTAAATTCCTCTGTCACCATCGTGAGATATGATTTTAGATCCAAATCTTGCTTTTCAGGTGCTTTGGGATATCCAGGACTTGCTGTGGTAGGAATACTAGGTTCTGATGAAGTCAAGTAGTCTTGTTTTCTGTTGGAAAGATTCTTGCATTTGTCTTTCACCACCTTTGGATCTCTGGTCGTAGATGTTCTTGCTGTCTCTGTCTGGAGCTTGTTCTTCCAGGAGAAGCTTGTATCAGCACTTCTGGGAGATCAGCTCTTTTCTGGTAAATCTGGGGTGCAGATGGGGCTGTGAATCAGTAGTCCCTCCTGAGTCCATAGTCCCTGGGTTAGAGCACTCCCTAGAGGCAAGATCTCTGCTTACAGGGAAGGGGCAGAGAGGGCTGTGGATCCACTGCAGTCATTACTAGATGTAGATGGAGGTAGAGAGGGTCCTATCCCAGCTTCCCTGCCTCTTATGAGGCCTGTACCTCCCTCTGGCATTTCTTAAAACACACAAGCAAGCCAAACACAGAGCCAAGACAAAATGTAGTAAAAAAATATCAGTGCAGAAATTATAAAGGTAGTAGTAAGAAGAACAATGCAAAGAATGAATGAAAAATGCATTGTGAAAGTACAAATTTTTGTACATTTATTTAAACTAGCGAGAAGAAATACACAAAGAACCCAATTAATAAAATTAAGAATAAAAGTAGGTATTATATAATTCAGCAGAAGACATATCTTAGTTGTTTAATACCATTGTTCTTCTTCACAATATATGCTCATCATATTTCATATCCATGTAAGCCTAGAACTTACATGGATATCATGAAAATTTTGTGTTTTGAAATAATCAAATAACCTCTCTCCTCCTTGAAATTCATACTTAATGAGCATCATCAATCAACATTACTTCCTGAAACTGAACATTAAAAAATACTTTTCAATATCCTTCCTTTCCTTCTTTCTTTCTTCCTTTTTTCTGCCCTGCCATCCTTTCCTCTGCTTCCCATTCTTTTTTCCTATCTTTAAATTGGATAAGCTCCAAAGCTAAACCTTCTCTAGCAACCCTCTAGAGCTCAAATTCTTCATATTGCCAATGATTTTTTATGGAAGGAGGGACAGGAACTAAAATTTCTGACAGAACACTAGAATGGTCAGACTGAGTGGACATACACCCTGATTCCTGACCAATTGCATTTATTTCTAGCCTTTTTTTTCACACACATAAGAAAATCATTTGCATTTTATACTATACCCATTGGTTATGGACTGTAGAAAATGACTTTTGCTACATTAAAATATAGCAGGGGTAATGAAAAGAAAGTTTGCCAGAAAAAGCTCACTTTTATATTACACCACTCCTTTTATAAGTCATCATGGTTTAATTAATTCACTAAGTAACAACAAATCCAATTGCATCCCAATGACATTCCATATAAACACAATTAACATAAGCACATAAAATTTGGGCAATGGATTGTGCTGACTAATTTTATGTCTTCTGAAAGGCAGAAACCTCAATTGAAAAAAATGTCTCTAGAAGAACAGGCTATGGACATTTTCTTAATTAGTAATTGATGGGAGAAGGCCCAGTACATTGTGGGACGTGCTGTTTCTGGGCTGGTGGTCCTAGGTTCTACAAGAAAACAGGCTGAGCAACCCATGATGAGAAAACTAGTAAAGAGCATTCTTTCATGGCCTCTACATCAGTTCCTGCCTCCAGGTTCCTGCCATGATTTGAGTTCCTTCCCTGACTTCTTTCAACATTAGACTATGATGTAGAAAGGTAAGCCAAACAAACCCTTTCCTCCCTAAGTTGTTTGTGGTCTTGGTGATTCACCATACCAATAGTAATCCTAACTAAGATTAATAGAAACTATGGCAGCTCAGCTTTCGAAGGTCTACTTTGTTGTTGTTGATGTTTTGTTGTTTTTGTTGATGATGATGTTGTACTCTTATCAGAAAAGGGAATAAAAATGTGACTTTCTTAGAGGCCTTTTAGCTTTTCATCCTATCTTCATTATATCAGGAACTCAACAGTTGTTTTAAAATAACTCACAAATGTTTTTAATTAAGAACCTTTGCTCTTTGTCAGTGTAATTCTTTCAGAAAAATAGACTTAAATCTATGTAATTATTGCCAATTCAATGGCTTATAAATTCTATTCAGTAATATAGTTTAAATTGTAGGTTAAATATAAAGAGAAAAATCAAAGAAAAGTTGTGAAATTTCAGTACTTTAATAGAATAATTTAGTTTTTGTTGTTTTTATAGATGTTCTATATTTGGCAAGCATATATTATACATAATCTTAATTTGGGAAACAGGTTCTTAAATATTTATTATCTCCTCAAGTTTTTTACAAATTGCCACAAACTCAGAAACTTTAAACAATCAGAAACTCTATATGTTAGGCAAAATGTAGCTGGACCCTCATCACAGAGTCACACAAGTTGCCAATGCAGGTATTAACTGGTCTACATTCTTAATAAAGCTCATTGTCATTTCTAACATTTACTGTTTGGAAAATTCAATGCCACCCAATGTGAGATGTAGATTTCCATTTGGTTGACTTGCTTTTGTGGGTGATCTTAAATTCTGAGACTTAACCATGGTTTTTGTACATGTTCCCCTTAGAAAAAAACACTGTAACTCACCTCATTAAAATCTATCAGGATAATTTCTATTTTATAAATTCTAATAAATATACCAGTCTTCCCAAGAATAGATTGATTAATCCCAAATAAATTGATAAGAATCCTAAATTATTTACATTCAAGTATTCCATAAGCAGGCAAATTCATTTTCCTTTACTTTACCTTGCTTTATTCTGATGTAACAGCTATTTCATATATTAAAATTTGGAGCTTGGTAGCAAACCTTGGCTGAATGAATTTATTAAAGTGTCATTTTGTCTAATATTATAGGCTTGCTTTCAGTCTTTGTGTCCTATGTTGGCGCTTTTTATAATTGTTTAAACTTGTTTATTCTTATTGTATCTGTTATGTGATAAGTGATCTTTACTATTACAATACTAAGTGTTTGGACACATCACAGCTATCATATATAATATGATAAACTTTGATGATATATGTATGAGATTGGACTGCTCATCAACTAAGTGATCCTTTATCCATTTACTGCCCTTTGGGCAACCTTAATTCTTGATGTGCAATAATATCATAGAAATAGAAAAGATAGCATTCTTTAAATAGCCTCTAAGTTTTCATATTGAAAGAAAAGTTACACATACATCATGTTAAATCAAAAGTTGGCAGTGGCTAGGCATTATGTGGGACACATGTTGAAAGCTAAGATAGGCTGAAGCAGACATCTCAGATGCAAAGCAGCAAGTTATGAATGTAACAGGAAAACTTGAGAAAAAATTAAAAGTGTTACTCTATCAACATACAAATAAGAAAATCAAAACAGACTTATTGATGATACAGGGAAACTTCCACCTGTCTGGTTAGATGATCAAAATAGTCCTAGCATTTCCAGTAAGTAAAAATCTAACCAACAGCAAGCTATTAACACTACTAATTTCTACAAAACTAGCAATGTGAAGATATCTCCGAAAAAAGATAAACCTAGAAAGAGGTAGGTTCTACTGAATTGACTTTCATGCATGTTTAGAAATGACAAAAGATCTCACACATTATAAGTACTTATTTTATAAAATATCAATAGACTTTGAAAGAGTTAACATTATGTTTAAAAGAAGCATTGCTGTGAATGAAGTTCTACTCATTTTACATGCTGTTAAGCAAAGGAAACTCATAAAAGATACAATAATTGATGCAGAAAATATCTTTGTCATTTCATGCTAAAATCTTGCTATAGTCTCACTATTCATTTTTATTAGTCACTACTCTGATAGTCTGAAGCTATCAGAATAAACACTAGGACTTTTTCTGACCAAGATTTGGACATTCTTGAGTCTGGGAATCTGTTAGAAATACAGTTCATAATTGATTTCTTGGAGACTTTAAAACCCAGCAGCATGATTTACCCATCATCCTGATGCCTCAATTTCTTAGCCTTATGAACCTCAATGACCTATGTTTTCTTTTTGAGTTTGCTGAGCCATCAAATGCCATTCTTGAATTACAACAAGAGTTTCTTTCTTAAGCTGATTTTTTTGGTTGCCACATTAAATATCACATTTCTTCCTCCCAGCACTTTTCTTTTACCTTACAGCCCTACAAACTAGTAGGATGTTGTGTTTGTTATTTTTCCCTATATGTGTGTAAACTTGGCCACTGACAAATACATGAATAGCTTCTAAAACGTCTGTTAGGGAAGTAGCTCCTGCCCATTTCCTGATTATGCTTTTAACGGTTTTCAAAATCTTAATCATTTATGTATCTTTATAATTACTTCAAATGATTATTTTTTGATGTGAGTTTATAAAATAAGATCAAAGAATTTTCCCCCTTATGTAATAATTGAATAAATATATGATAATAGTCAAACATAAGGAAAATTTTGTTTCAAAACAAAGAGAAAGAAAGAGAACAATGGTTTTAATCATAACTTTCAATGTAAAAGCACAGGATCAGATTGTACGAATTGCATGTGTTCCTGTAATTTTATTCTTCTACAGATGGCCTTCATAGGTTGAACAGCTTTGAGGAGCCATAAACAGCTGGGGGTGATCCATATTCTCAGAGATTAGCTAACATTAAAGTTTCATAAGATCATCATGCAATTATAAATGCCTTCCTTTTATATATACTAAAGTGATACTTTACATTTTAGCTCCGATCACAGAGTGAGCACACACCAGTCTGAGACATGACCACAGGACCAGGGAAAGGGGCAGGAGTTCAAGCAGGACTGAGTCGCAGGTAAGGAAGTCATGCAAGGAAAGAAGGACACATCACCATGGCTAAAAAGAAACTGTGCATACAACGCCTTTCATAAAAGGTAAGCCGTGGTGAAAAACCAGTGCTGGAACTGAACAGAATTCTAAAGAAAATATGCTGTTTTAATCTTTTCCACGCTTGAATTTTTTTATTTTGCTTTATACTAACCATTCTAGACAGAAAAGTAGGGCAATCATGTGTAAAAACATCTAGTTTTGAATAAATCATATATTGATCTATACATATCCCAACAAATGAATAGTAAATATTACTGTACAAGGATAAGATCAAAGATCATGAGTCATTATACTCCACTGGGCATGTTGATATATTTATAATCTCTGAAGTGAGAGGAAGATGTAAGGATATTCAAGGTCAGGGCAGTCATTCGGGCTATAGAAAGAGACTCAACTGTATAAACAAACAAACAAGCAAATAAAAATAATCACTATCCTTATTGTGATAATATTACTTGTGATAGAATTGTCCTTTACAACAACTTAATACTTCCTTATCAGTGAATAGATTGATATGACACTTTCAGGGGTAGTGGCTTGTTTTGGTTTTGCTTTTGTTTTATTGTGTTGTACTTTTTCAGACCACATTTCAGATAGACTGAGTTAACCTTGAACTATGTAGATAAGAATGGCCAGGAACTCCTAAATATCCTTCTCAACCTCCTAACTCGTTTTTGTTTGTTTTTGTTTTTTGTCTGTTCTATTTTTGCGAAACACTACAAGTTTATATACTAAAACATATAATACCATGTGATTGTGTATCCAAATGTGCACAAGGGGGAATATTGTAGATCCTAGTTGGAATGGATATTGCAAATTTAAGTAATCATAATATTTTGTGTACATTGGAGTATCAAATCTATACTTAAATTTATGAACTTCAAATACATTCTAATGATTATCTCAATCATTTTCTCAAATAAAAGAACTGGGCAGGATATTTGACTATACTTTGTAAGAAGATGTGTGGCCATTACAACCTGACCAATACAGGCATCTCCACACTCTTAGAAAAATAGCAAGAAGTACTTTTACAATTTTACACGTAATTGCTACAAATAGCAGCTCCACAGTACTGTGTATTTTTCTTCAGCATTTTTTTCTTTACAAAGCCTTTGGAAAGGGAATACATTTTCTCCTTTTTATGTGAGGAGGGGAAGGAGAAAAGATTTTTTTCTTCTCTAATAAAAGCAGAGCTTATCTTAGTAAATATGATTCTCCCTCAAAAGTCTATAAAGAATCATGAGTTTATGCAATTTAAAAATATGACAAGAAATGTTCATCAATATCTTTTAATTCCACATCATTTCACTTGTATTTAAACATGCTTGTCCTATAAAATCATATTGGAAATTTCATTGATACAAATGAAATAGATTCAATAGTATGGAGTTTGGGGAAAAGAAAGAAAATTTAAATTGTTGCATTTAGAAAAAACACACTTTTTATAACATGAGAAATTTATGTAGGCTTGGGTTGATCCACCCCACTTTTAAGAACCTAATTCAAAGAGTTAATGGAGAGAACAGTGTGAGGATCGTTTCCCTACCCTTTATTCGTTAGCTGACTTAAAGCAAATCAGGTAGCTTTCGCAGAAGTACCTTGCTCAGCTGCGGACCGAGATGCACATACCACTTTTCCTTACATGTTGTTTGTAACTTAAAAATGAAAAATGTTTTTGAAGTGACTGCCATCTTGTACATGCACAACACAAACTACTTGCCCTCCTTGATATCTAAAAACACTATGCATGTTATTATATGTATAAATACCTAATGACCAACTAGTTCATTATTTATTCAACTGACATCAGAGGCACCCTGGTCACCTTTGTCTAACTTTCTGCTCTCCTGAACAAGAGATAAATGCAACTCATGAAACTTTCCCCAGGATCTGGCTTCTTATTTGTTGGCCCTGTTTTAATTAAGAAAGGCGTGAAGCAACAGTTTATTACAAGTAGGCAAAGCTCCATAAGAAACTAGTAATCTGATCTTCAGAAATTTTAGAATTAAATATAGTGCTGGGGATAGATTTATAACTGTAGAGCATTTTCCAGACAGAGAATCTACTTAAATTTATGTCATAATGGATGGTAGAAATTGATGGAGGCTCTCTCTTCCCCCCTCTTTTTCTGTCTTATCAATCTATCTATCATCTATCCCTCTTTCTATCTCACACACACAAATGAGCATAGTTCATCAGTATATGAAATATTAGAATATCTTTGCAATGCTACATTTAGTGAACAGCTTATAGATTGTAATTTAAGTTGCTGACTTAAATTTCTTTTATAAATTGTTAAATATAAATTTTGGCTTCAGATTGGGAATTTACAATAATTTCTAAAACAGTCTTAAGCATACTTCTGGCACTGTGTAATATGTATATATGTAAAGCAGTATACTTAACAAAGATGATTAAAAACTCAAAGTATCAGTCCATTCCGAAAAACATTTAATACATCTTACATTATCTTGAAGTAGCCAACAGTCAGCTAAGATTTAATACTTCATGTAAAAGTAAATAAACAGAAGATTTTGTGAAGCAAATTTGTTTTTATTTTTAATAGAGGTAAAATTAGAGATAGATCACAGAATTTTTCTAAAATAAATTTCTTTACAGTTCATTATCAATTTTCTTCTCTATAGTAATATAATATACTATATTATTATATAAAAACATACATATAGGACATATATAAACACATACACACACACACACACACACACACACACACATATATATGTAAAGAAATATATATACTGAGATCTTTTAAAATCTTCTCAGGTAAAAAAGAAAAGAAAGAAAGAAAGAAGAGAGAAAGAAAGAAAGAAAGAAAGAGACAGAGAGAAAGAAAGAGGGAGAAAGAAAGGAAGGAAAGAAGGAAAAGAAGGAAAAAGAGAAAAACTAGTACTAATACCAATAAACTAAAAACAAACAAAACTCAATTCTTACATATCTGTATGCTTTTTTGCTTTACTTCTGGTCGTTTGTTTTTCTGTCAATTCGTTTGTTTTGTTCATATCAGAAATTGTATGTTTTGGAATGGCTAGAACTATTTAAAAATCAAATTTCAAAGTCATGAACACCCTGTCATTGCAATCTACATGGTCTCTGTCTTGCTTCTGTTTCAAAGTCCTTTGTGCTTAATCTCACATCTATAAGGAATAATATTTTGGTTTTGAACAGAATGTTTAAAACTTTATATGGAGAAGCATTCTTTAGGCTTTGCTTTCGCAGCTGGCTACATTGATGAATATGAAAAAGAGAACCTTTTTGAAGAGCCTCCTCTTTGTATCTGTGGAAGCCTCACGGAAGCCATGTGAAATTATCCATTGCCCACAATTTGGCATCTCTTCCCTGTATACTTTGGTAACATGTAATATTTTGACACACCCATGCAGTAGCATCCTCATCCACAATAAAGGGCTGTAGAAAATGTGTGACCTTTCCTGCCCTAACCTTATAATCAAATATCTCCCAATAGTATTCAATGAAAATAACATAAACTTAGAACTTAAAAGGAACTTATGAAAAAAATCCAAAAGTGTTTGTCTTCTAAGTAAGAAAATTACAAATGCGATGTAATTAACACTAGTGTATATCCTTGTGTGTGTGTATGTGTGTGTGTGTATATATATATGTATATATATATATACACACACACACATGTGAATAAATAATTTAAGATATCTATACACACAATATGTGCACAGATGTTTAAAAGAAATGAAAACATTTCTAGTATTTTGACAGCAATAACTGTTAACTATTAAATATAATGTGAACAATAACTGGTATGATATAACTAATTGTCTTCAAATGTTCCATTCTATTTTTGTTGATTTTTGTATGAATTTCTGTTTTAATTATTTCCACTCTAAGAAATTAAATATGCTTAAAGTTGATATTAGCAAATGCTAGTGGGAAATAAGGAGAGGAATAGTGACCTCTATCAAAGGTTTTGCATATAAGTATAGAAACCACATTTTAAATTTTTATCAGTAACTCAAAAAATGGACAGAATTATTTAAAAGATTGTCAACAGAAGTTCAGAATATTAAGTAAAAGTGACTTCTCCACTCATACTTTTTACATATCCGTTTGTTTGAAAATAATTTGCATTCCCTTAACCTACATATTGTCCACAAGTTATCTCTACCAAATTCCTTAAAAGGCAATTACAAATTAGTAAATTGTAATTACAAATTAGTAATTTGTAACACATATCTTTAATTTCTCAGGAATACCTCCAGCCACTGAAGACTGATGCAAATACAGCTAGGTTGAGTATTATGAAGCAGTCTTCTAATGCTCATGTCAATAACAACATGCTTTTATAATAAAAATTTAAAAGATTAGTTGTTTGCTTAAGGTATTATGAAAAACATAAGGGCTTAAATACACCCACTCATTAATACATGTACTAATTTTACATTTTTTCTGGTATATAACATAAAAATTCCATAATAACTAAATTTTCATCTATGATTAGCTTATTCTTCAAACCTATTTGGAACATGCTAAAATAATTATAGTTCTGCAAAAATTGTGCAGAATCCTTGTTTTTCCGCTAAATCTAGATCTCCATATGTTGACCAAGGCCCATTTTTAAGTTAGTTTCAGTCAGATATCTAAGTGTAATTGTATATAATTTTCCAGTTAATGATATGTTTGCAACCTCAGAAAATGATCCAAAATGCAAACACAGACACATATTATGTTGTCTTGAGACCATTTTAAAGGTTTCTCTTCAGAAAAAAAAAAACTGAAGGCAGTGTATGGTTTTGGAGACACACAAATATTCTACATTTTTCTATACTTCTCTTTACTGACCTCAAATGCTCAATTGGCTTTTGTGTTTTTCCTCATATAGTGTCAGGGATATCAAATGTTTTTGGACCAGGAAAACCTAATGTAAATGTGTAATTCCAGGTGGCTTTTACCACCCTATCGGCTAAGAATTTTTTTTTTTATCTCCACCTACCTCTTGGGAAAATAATTGTCTGCTGTGAACCCTGCATCTCTCCATCCCAACAAGGAAGCCAATTCCAGTACAATGTGAGCATTCTGACTTCAGACAGATGCCACCATAGTTCTTACAAGAGACAGCCTTCGAGTAAGGATCCAAATGGTGTTTGCGTCATGAGTATACACTGACTCTGTTCTCTAGTTTCTGCTGGTTTTCGTGGAACAATCAGGTGTTTGCTCTACATGATTTGTCATAGGGTCTCCAGTAGAGTTGGATCCGTATTGACGACGATAAAATCCACTTATGAACATGGACATTATTTCTATTTTTTCCTAACTAGTTCTCTTGTAGTATGTGTGTTTTCTGTGATCACAGTAAAGAACCCAGCTCAAAGTCTTCACTCCAGATTATTTTACATGATCAGATATACACTGAATGGCACTGAATTATGGAAATTGAACACTTAATTGAAATTAAACCATCCAAGGGCTGGAGAAATAAAGAACTATGTCCCTGTTTGTAGCCTTCTGACAGGAAGTATAGAAAATTATCAACCATATATGTGGTCTTGCATGCTGCTGTCTCCCACGTACTGTTTTCTCTCTGAAACAATCCTCTCCAGATTCTTCACTTGGAGAACATCTTATCTTTAAAACGCAGCTCACATACACGCCTGCTAGATGCTTTTGACCTCAAAGCCAAGCTTCTCCTGTAACATGCAGCACAGACATCATGCTCTGACCCTTGACACATGCCCATTTACCCAGATTATAAGCTATTTTAGGATGAAGCAAATAACTTACTTGCCCTTGAGACTCCAGGAAGTTCAATGCTTGGTGTGGACCAGGCACTTAAAACAATAAATGAGTTAATATTTTTCTCCACCCCCAAAAAACACTTGGAAAATGCCAGGCAAAGTTTTAATAGTTATAGCTATATTACCTCCTTCAATCCTTATGACAGCTCATGGAGCTGGCTACTATTATTATCACCATTTTAAAAATGAAGAAACTAAGGTGAAATGAGGCCAGGTGACCTCAGTCACACAGCTGTCAATGGACGAGGCCAAGAGCAAGCAAGGTGTGCTCCTTATTATCATCTGTCATTGCATTTCTTGAATTAAATATTAAACAACATTGGCTGATATAAAACACAAACTACACTTTTTACTTTACACTGATATTTCATTATCTGGGCAAAATTCTGTTCTGTCTTTACATAGTTTCCAAAGAAACCAAAATATTCAAACATTCAATATCATCATCATTCTAATGCTAGCAATAAAATATTTCATTATGAAACTAGAGAAGTTAGGATTTGCAAGTAAGTAACCAACGCAGATTTTCTTTCCTACTTATCAGAAAATCAATCTGTGTAGTTGACCCACAAAATGTAAGATGCCCTACTTGATTGTTAATAGATTTCAGAAATTAATATTCTTTGATAAATATGTAATCAGTATTTATGAAAGGAGTATGATAAATGTCAAACTCTCCGTATATTGTTTGACTATGTAAGTTGAACCAGACTGTTGGGCTCCTAATGTACATCCACTTAATGGCAGAAGAACTGGTAAATTTTATGGAAGAGCCTCCAGTGGTGCTGCAAGCCATGTTTCCCACTGAGTGCATCTCATCTCCTCTCAACAGTGGCTATAATAGGCAGGAACTAAAATTCACGCACTATTTAATCTGTAAATGTTCTGTGTCCTTAGCCCTTAGCAATGGAAATATGCTGTCACATTTTTCTTATATAATCGTGCTTTTTTCTCAGTTTTGATGTAAGTTTAAGTATTGTGAAAATATAAATTAATATTATTTCTGGGTTATAGTAATCTCATACCTACCTAAACAGACTTTTCTATAAGATTATCCATGAGATAATTATCCATGAGATAATTACCTCATCAAAAAAACTTCCAGAAAACATATAAAATACAGTCAAGCAAAGGAAAATGTAATATATCTTCAATGTAAACTGTGAGACTAACAATAAATGGAGAAACTTAAGGTAAAAATTTAACTGGAAGATAAAGCACTTAGAGCCACGGACAGAAGGGTGAAAGGAGATTGACTTTCTTAGTAAAACTGCATACTGTGATGTTTTCCTCTTACAGAACTAAATTTACATTGATTACATGATTTGCTTTCTGTACTGTCCTGTTCTAAGTAAAATTTTAACATGCAAACAAAGATTATAATCTTTTAAAAAATTCTAATTTCTCTTGGTGTTTTTTTTTTTCTCTTCTAGTACAGATTCTAGTCAATAGATTTAGCAAAACATGAAAATCTGAAGAGAAAAGGCATGCTCAAGAGACGCTCGGGTACTCCTTTATACTCTTTTGCCTACTAAGTGTACTGAATTTGTGAATCCCACTAGATGTGGTCTTTGTAAAGCTGTTTTCCTGAGAAGTCTCAATAAGCTGCAGTTTATCTCCATCATAGAGAGCTTGGTAAAACTGTTCTTCAAGGTTAAGTGGTCAGTATAGCATAGGGATGCTTAACAATTGATTCTCCTCCTCAAGAATTTGGGTTGATCACAGGTGAGCACATGATTTCTTTAATGCTTCAAAATCAGAACAACTTTATTTAATCAAAATGTATTTAGTATCTTTTTTTACTTATTCACATATATTAATTTAAGTAGTGGATGTATGCATGTGCATGTGTGTAGCTTCGGTTCGCATAAGGAGAATGTGTGCATGCCATGGAATCCATATGAAGGTCAAAGGACAACTTTTGGGAGTCGCTTCTCTCTTTCTAGCTTATACGTTCAGGCATTGATTTCAGATAGTCATGACTGGCAGCAAGGACCTTTACCGACTAAGCCATCTCTCTGCAAAAAATTTAATGAGAAATTTACAAAAATGAACACTTTGTAATCTTTATTATGAGAGCAACAGCTAAATTGTTGAGACATTTTTAATGAGTACATTTTGTTTCTGTATTTTAATTTAATCTATATCTTCATGTTAAGCATTTGCTAGAGAATGACATATAAAAAAAAAGTTGTGTTAATATTTCCTTCTGTGTAGATTTAAGGAAATTTAGATATTTTTCTCCTTTAGCTAAAGAATCAAAAATTAGGTAACAGCATTTACTAAACATTAAGTTTGTTCAAAATAATTGTTGAGAGGATTATAAAGCTAGATTTGAAAGGCTTAGGGTTTTAAGAAAATAGTCTAAAATCTTACTTGTAGTTTTTTAAACTCAGTGTTACTACAAAGGTTCCATGTCCCTGAATTTCTTTGAGTGCAAAGACATATACATAAAATAAATATATGATATTGTATCATGCATTAGTATATTTCATTGTCTGAAACATATGTATGTGCCACGATGAATAATGTACACACTTACTTAAAACCATTTCTTAAAATCACTGAAGTTTTACCCCAAAGCATTTCTCACACAATGTATAATGCAACTCACAACTAAAATGATATAAATATATATTTATTCTCAAGTCATTGTGTTCCAAACAGAAGAGATCCATTGCTGTGGAAGGTCTGCTGCTGCTGTGAACAAAAATTATTCATATTCTCCAACTCAAAGTATTTATCATCTATTTGACTGTGACAGGGATGCTAACTTTAATGGACCATTGTATCACAAAAATAATCATGTTTTCTAAGAATTGGGAAGAAAACATACATTTATTTGGAACTCCCTCAAAAAGCTATTCATTATACAACCACAGTTTCATTAGTAATTCAAATATTACATGGAAGTATCTCTCAGAGACAACAGCTCATAAGGCGATCTGGATAGTAAAATACACATGGGCAAAATTTCTCTTTTTTTTATTAATAGATTATATCTCAAATGATGCCCTCCTTTTCCAGTCACCCCTCACAGAGTTCATTCCCCCACCTCCACAGTCTTCACCTCTGAGAGGGTAACCCCTATCTCCTCCTCCCAACATACACACAGACACTACGCTATCAGGATTAGGCTCATCCTCTCCTACTGAGGCTAGAAAGGGCAGTCCTCTGTTACACACGAGCCAGAGTCCTTAGACCAGCTCGTGTATGTATATACTCTTTGGCTGATGACTTGGTCCCTGGGAGCTCCCACGGGTCCAGGTGAGTCGACCCTGCTGTTCTTTCTTTAGGGTTGCAATCCCCTCAGTTCCTTCAATCCTTTCCCTAATTCTTCCATTGGCGTCACAGACCTCTGTCCATTGCTTGATTTTGGCTATGAATATCTGCATCTGTCTCAGTCAGCTGTTGGTAGAGCCTCTCAGAACAGCCATGTCAGGCTCCTGTCTGCAAGCACAACATAGCACCAGGAATAGTGTCAGGGACTGGTACCTGCTCATGGAAATTATCCCAAATTGTACCTGTCACTGACTGGCCATTCCTTCAGTCTCTGTTACATTTTTTGTTCCTAGAGTTCTTTTAGACAGAAGTTTTGGGTCAAAAGTTTTGTAAGCCTGTTGGTGTCCCCATCCCTCCACTGGAGATCCTGTCTGACTACCTAGTCTCTTCAGGTTCCATATCCCCACTGTTGGACATTTCAGATAAAGTCATCTACATTGAGTCCTAGGAGCCTACCATTTCCAGGTCTCTTGGCCTTTCTAAAGGTTCCTCCTACTCCCAACCCCAGCATCTACATATTTCCCTTCATTCTTTTGGCCCTCTGGGCTTCTCTCCTATCTCCCCTGATCTAATCCTGCCTCCTTTTCTGCTCCCTCTCCCCTCTTCCATGCAGGTTCCTCCATCCCCCACTTACTCTGCCTCCCATGATTATTTGTTTCCACTTCTAAGTGGGATTTAAGCATCCTCACTTGGGACTTCCTTCTTGTTTAACAAGGGTCTGTTGGGAGGGCCTGTTGGGCATATCATGGGTATTCTTTTTGGCTAATGTCCACTTATCAGTAAATACATACCATGCATGTCCTTTTGGGTCTGGGTTACCTCATTCAGCATGATATTTTCTAGTTCCATCCATTGGCCTGCACATTACATGCTGTCTTTGTTTTTAATAGCTGAATAGCTGAATTCCATTGGGTAATGAACCATATTTTCTGTAATTATTCTTCAATTGAGGGGCATCTGAACTGCTTCCAGTTTCTGGCTATTACAAATAAGGCAGCTATGAAAACAGTGGAGCACATGACCTTGTGATATGGTGGAACACCTTTTGAGTATATGCCCAGTAGTGATAGAGTGGTCTTCAGGTAGAACTATTTTCAATTTTCTGAGGAACAACCAGAATGAATTTCAGATTGGTTGTAAAAGTTGGCCATCCCACTTAGATATGGAGGTTGATGGGGCAGAGTACTCTGACACAAAGTCTCAAAATGGGCCATTTCAGAACCACTTAGTCTTTAAATTGCTCATCATATCGAGGATTATCTATAGGGGGTGTGGACAGAATAGTTTTGGAGAATTCAGATTCTTACACAGCTGCAAGTAATTTGTGAATAGATTTAGTCATCTTTGGGGAAAAAGAAATCCTTAATGGAAAAAATAAACTTAGAACATAAATAATGACTTTGAAATGAAGTAGAAACCTTAAGTAGCTATAGTTTCATTAGTACAAAGCCCTCATACTCAAGTATAGAAAGGGTTATAGACATACTCCTCTTTGACCATTAAGTCTCTGTTGACTCAAAACAAATCAGAGAATAAGACCATAGGAACTAAATGTCTAACTTCATCCATTTATGCTGCTATGACAAAAGGCCAAAATGGGGTATTCCATAAAGAATCATGATTTGCTCCTCATGGTCCCTGAGACTGTTTGGGCAACTGTACATCAGTGTCTGGTGAGAGCCCAGTATAGTCCAGGAGATCTCACAGAGCAGGAAGCAGTACAGGTTTCCCCACCCTTGCCACCCCTTTAAGGTGGTATTGATACATTCGAAGATGTGCAGCCTACACTGCTTTATCACCTTTCATGACATTTTATATTCCAGTATGTCTACAGTAGGCATTATTGTTTGATACCTACATTTTGAGTATCAAACAGATCACAGTTTTCTGAAAAAATATTTTATGTTTATCTTGAAAATGGTTGATAAATTATCCTTACTCATATCCTACTCTAAGTCCAGTGAGCTGAAATTAATGTCACTTGAATTTCCTCAATTTATTAAACTTAGTCAGAATGAAAAGTTAAACTTTAGTATTCAAATCATTTTTATGAATTTTACATGGAAGACTTTGATACAAATTTACTAAAAATGCTTAAAACACAAATACTATTTATTTGTTATATACTAATTTTACTTTTATTTCCTCCCTAAAGCTAAAATTCAGGAACTTGCAATTTGAAGGTTTTACACACATACACACACACACACACACACACACACACACACATACACACATCCATACACAGATTGACACATTTACACATCTCGCTTGTTACTATCTCTCTGCTCAGTTTTTATATCAAAACTGTTTTAGACATTCCCTTTCTTTTCTATCTATGTTGTATTTTGAAAACCTGAAAACAGCAGGAGAGATAGTCTAATTATTAAAATGCTTGCTAAACACAAAGAAGCAACTACATTCAAATCCCCAGTAACCACATAAAAAAACCTAAGGAGAGCAGCATCCATCTGTACCCTCAGCATTAGTAGGCTGTAGGAAGTGAATGAAAGATCATGCTGGAAAATCATTCAAGCTGAAATAGTGAGCTCTAGGATATATGACAGTCTTTGACTCAAAACACTTGTAAATAGATAGTGATATGGCAATATGGGCAAAATGCCAGCCATGCAAATATGAGAACCACAGCTCGGATACCAATGGAAAAATAAATGCAGTTGGGGCAGTATATACTTTAATTGCAACAAGACAGTAGTGAGATTAGAGGTTGAGATGTAAATAAACAAAGCCAGCAGTATTTTCCTATATTAGTATAAGTATAAACTACATCCTAAATTCCTATCCTTATACTGAGGTAAGTATGACTCTCACTCCTTATTCAAGAAGCGTCTTTTTTAGCAGACAGCAATCATCACAAACAGCCACAGTTGGTCAAAATGCAAATAGCTGGTCATAGTGTGCTCAACCTCAACTGATGCATTCACATCACAATCCCTTTTACTATGTCTCAGAGAACAAAAACCTAGAGAGGACAGAAAGATTTCAAGACTCCTGGAACAGAATGCATGCTATAAGATTGTGTCTCCTTTATATGATAGGGAAGCTACACTCACAAATATCAATAGTATAGCCACAAAAGTAAGATATGAGTAATAGTTTACAGTATTGATAGGGAAAAATCTCAAGATTTGCCATCTATAGGAGATGAGCTACAGGTGATTAATGACCATTAACAGAGCAATAATTATTTTTCCTCAGAGATGTGCTCCCTGTTGGTTATCTAGTGCCAAGTGGTCAGCATTAAAAGCACAGATAAAAGCAATACTAAAAGAACTCATCACTTTAGATTTATGTGTGTGTGGGTGTGTGTATAGTTAAAGAAAAGAGGCCTTGAATTTGAGAGATTAGGAGAAGTTTGAGGTAGGAGTGGAAATCATGGAATGATAAAATGAGGTATATTTATATGAAATAAAATAGCTTAATAATAATAAATACTAATTAAAATAAGTTGTCAGGCAAAGTCTAACACCCAAGGTTGTCCTCTGCCTCCTATATGCAAACAATGACAAGTGTGGGCCACATTCATACAGACACAAATATGTACAAACACACACAATAACACTCAAACAGGAAAACACATAACACAATATCATACATACACACACACACACACATACACACACACAGAGAGAGAGAGAGAGAGAGAGAGAGACAGACAGACAGACAGACAGACAGACATAGACACCTCAAACATTTTTCTATTATTACTTTTAAAGAAATATATACTTGAAAGTTGTCATACTCAAACAACAGTGTAGAGTTGTAACCAAAGAAGGTTCTCATTTTTTCCCAAGGTCATTTCTTTCTAAGAACTCCCCAAGAACAATCACATCTCATTCGAGAAGTAAACTCCAAATCATAGGTAATTATGATAAACATCAGAACATCCAATCAAGAACACAAAGGCAATGTCAAAACATCACCAAATAGCAGCCATCTTCACACTTAAAACCAGAGCTCTGTGAATAGGCACATGTGGAGTTCGGAGGTTTCATACTAAAACATTGCTGTGTTTTGCATGAAGTGTTTGTAAAATTAAAATTAAGTAAAATCTCTAACAGCAGTGTGTACAATCACAGTATAATCTTAGTCATTGCTGAAGTCCTGATTTAGCACTCTTTTATAATAAACTGCACTGCAGGTTTATTAAGAAATATTCACATTAATAAATACCTATTCCAGTGCTGTAATGATAGGATTTCATAGGTTTTCTGCAGTTTCTTTACAAATTCTGCTCTACTTGCAGATATTCACATCTGTGAAATCATGGCTGATAGCTTGTTCTTGTTTGGAGCAGAACTTGCCAAATGATCCCTTGATGACAAGCTCTTTCTTCTTCTTCTTCTTCTTCTTCTTCTTCTTCTTCTTCTTCTCCTTCTTCTTCTTCTTCTTCTTCTTCTTCTTCTTCTTCTTCTTCTTCTTCTTCTTCTTCTTTTTTCTTTGGAAAAGAAAGGCAAATTCATCTCATAAGATGAAAACAATCCCGCCCGGGTCTCTGGCTTAAGGCGCCTCCGGGGCTATACCACTCCTGGGCATATACTCAAAAAATACTGCAACATGTAACAAGGACACATGCTCCACCA
>NW_022196891.1:41743853-41800096 GCF_008632895.1 Mastomys coucha | reverse complement strand
AAAAAAAAAAGATGAAAACAATCACAAATTCTCAATGAAAGTTTTTCCATAGACTTGCTTGAGTATCCTCACTTGACTCCATGAGTGAGGATTCCATGAGTGCTTTGGTTATAGCCTGAGCTTGACAGAAATTTCAGCAACAAGCTGCTATCATTATCATATGCAGTTGATAAGGTGATGATGTCAAAAAAAGGAACTAAATGTACTATCTTCTGATTAAATCTTAATAATTCCACGTCTCTGCCATGAGGCTGTGACCATCTTGTCTCTGTAGTTATAGCTTTCTTTCCTTCAACTTCAATTGTTAGTTGACTGCAACATTTATTCTCCACCAATTTTGTTCACACAATCCCCAATATCTTTGTGTTTATAGAATAGGGGGCAGTGCAGGACAAAGAAGGTTCCTTATAAATAGTTCAAATAGTTTCAGATCTTTGCTGTCCCACAGAAAGTAGTGCTTTGTTACACTGAAGGCTCCATCAGTCCATAAGCTTTGTTCTTTTACTTACCTAGCCATATTCCAAAGGAGATCTTTCTTGAAATTACACCATAAAAACCATGTGCTGATCTTAGAACCTATGGTAAAAATTAGTAGGGTCATTGACACCAGTGCCTGCAGGAACTTCCCATCCACTAGTGTCTACCCAGTGTCCAGAAAGTCATTACAATTTTGACATAGTATGCCTTTGCCAGCTCAGCTCTCCAGAAACTGTTTTTTTTTTCTGTGAAAGACCATTGGATTCTCTCTTTTTCTCTCTCTCTCTCTCTCTCTCTCTCTCTCTCTCTCTCTCTGTGTGTGTGTGTGTGTGTGTGTGTGTATGTGTGTGCATGTGTGTGTACTTACCTCTATGGATTTCAGAAGGTGCTTTGTCTTGTAACTCCACTTCTTAATGGCTAAGATTCCATTGTTTAGTGCCATTCTGGTTAGGATGAGAGGAATATCTTTCAAGCATTTTAAAATTTTAATTTATTAGGCTTTTAATAAAATAGAATTACATCACTTTTCCTAACATTCCTTTCAAATCCTTCTAAGTTTCTCAGTCATCTCACATAGACCCCCTCAAATTTATAACTTCTATTATTATTATTATTATTATTATTATTATTATTATTATTATTGCTATATGTATGTATGTATATGTATGCACAAAAGTTATTTTAACTTGCTGAGTTTCTTTTTGTCATTTGTTTGTATAGTTAGGGTGCTTACTACTGTTACTGTACAACAAATAAAGAGGCTCATCCTTGAGAGAGGTTAATTTGTCTTTTTCAGCATTAAGTTGTCTATAGATTTTTATAGACAGTAGTTGTTTACAGATCTTTGTCTAGGGTTGAGATTCCTTAAAATTTCCTCCTTTAATGTTAACATTTTTATTGACATTGCTATTGCACTAGTCTTGTTTATGTAACCAGTTTTGGGAGAGACTGATTCCCTGGAATTTTGTCTCAGATTCATTCTGTTCCATCTTCTACAATGGTCTTTGAGCCATAGATACAGAATTTCTGATAGAGATATATTTGCTCAGCTGGGCTCCTATAATCTTCTGATCTCTGCATTTATCCAGTTTTGATTTTCTGTAATGCTTTCCATTTTCTGTAAGAGAAGACTATCTGATGAGTTGTGGTAACTGAACTTATCTGTGAATACAAAGATAAGTTTTATAATGTAGATACAACTAGATTATTTTATTTATTTGTTTTTGTAATGATCCCTGACATTGCTAGCCCCTGAAGCTGGGTAGTTTTCCAGTGCCAGATATGCAGATATGATTTCTCTCATGTTGACTGGGCTATAAGAACAATCACACATCTGTTTCTTACCCTGATTTGTGAGTGCTTCTATTTTACCTTTATTCAAAACTTGATATGCTAGTAATTGTCAGGGTTCATCAGTGTTGCAGCTGGGTAGGATTGTTTATTGGTACTCTTTCCTTGATAGTTCCCATAATATCTTGTAGAACCAACGAAGCTAGACAACAAGAGATAGAAATTTAGGTCAGACCTAGCTTGAACCATGTGAGTTTGGTATCTTATGAAGTCACTTGAACTACTCTGACAAACAACTAGAAAGGATGATTCTTATGTCCAGTACTAAGAATTTTGCAACTCTAAGATTCTTCTGGGAAGTATGTACATATATAAAATATGTACAAATATAGTATGTGTGTGTGTGTGTGTGTTTGTGTGCGTGCATGTCTGTAACATACATCTTGTGTTTAGAGTTACTTTTTAGCATCCTCCTTATGAACTTCTTCCTCATCAAATTGATTGTTTCCTCAGTTATACAGAAATTTTTCAGATTTATGATCCCAGGTGTAAATTGTCAGCCTTAATTTCTTGGCATACATAGTCTTGTTCAAAAGTTCGATCCCCAGAAACAAAGAAAAGTTTTACCAATAAAATATTATAAAGAAATAAAGACCCACATATATTCTGATTCACCTGAGTCCAAAAAAAAATTAAGGATGACAAAAACCCCACTAAAATTTTTAAAAAGCATGTAAACTAATGGTGATTAAACAAATCATATTATTAAATAATGATAGTTAATCTATAGGAAAGATTAATAGTAGCCCTCAGAAGGAAATCTATAGGATTAAATATCTACATTAAAAATTGTAAAATGTACAAATGAAAGAATTAATTATTCTTAGATATTCTTATTATTAAGAATTTAGAAACTAGACCCAATCCCAATAGATTTCTCAAAATAGTAAAATTAAAAGCAGAAATTAATGAAATAGAAATAAAAACACAATATAAAAATATCAATGAATATAAGAGCTGATTGTTTTTAATATAAACTAAATAAACAGAC
The DNA here is from genome assembly GCF_008632895.1 of Mastomys coucha. Lineage (NCBI taxonomy): Eukaryota > Metazoa > Chordata > Mammalia > Rodentia > Muridae > Mastomys > Mastomys coucha. The sequence continues at coordinate 41,797,278 of NW_022196891.1, read as the reverse complement.
CAAAAAAAAGGTGTGACCCCAATTATCCTAAATAGAAATAACCAGAAAAATATTTTATTTATTTATTCCTTCATTATACAATATATCAAAACTGCAGCAATTCTTTCTTCTCCTTAACCCAATACCTCCCACCCTTCTCTCTTTCCCTGATCCTCAATTTCCCTTCAGAAAAGAGTAGTCCTCCAAGTGAAAACAACTGAACTCAGACTAGCAAGATGAAGTAAGAATAGACATATACCCTCATACCAAGGCAAAACAAGGCAACCCAGTAGGAGGAAATAGGTTCCATGAGCAGGCAAAAGTGAGAGACACTCCTACTCCCATTGTTCAACAAGTACCCCAAGCTAAAGAAGCACAGAATATATATATACAGAGAACTGAAGTAGACCAATGTAGGCTCCATGGTTGCAGCATCAATCTCACTGAGCTTCTATTATCCTTGCTTAATTGATTCTGTGCTGGGCAGTGTTCTCCTTGCGTCCTTGACTCTACTGATTACTATAATCCTTTCATTCCTCTTCTGTAAAGTCTCTCAAGCTCTGCCTAATGTTTGACTGAAATTCTGTTTCTGCTCCCATTAGCTTCTAGAAGAAGCCTATCTGGTGATGACTGGGCTCGGCACCGATCCTATAGATATAGCAGAATATCATTAGGAATCTTTTCAATTGCCTTATTGTTTTTTTGTCAGCTGTTTTGGGGTCTACCCTTCATCAATGAGCCCTTCATGTTTTAAGAAGATAACAGAACACAGAAAGATCTCCGATGCAGTAGGCGACATAGCAAAAATGATCATGATAACAAAATAATCTACAGATTCAATGCAATTCTTTTCAAGGAAAAAAAAAAACCTAATTTATACAATATCCTTCCACAAATCCAGCCTTACAAAGGATAATAGATGGAAAACTAAAATACAAGGAGATAAACTACACCCTAGAAAAAGCAATTCTACATCCGATAGAGGCTAATATCCAATATGTACAAAGAATTCAAGAAGTTAGACTCCAGAAAATCAAATAACCCTGTTAAAAAATCATATACAGAGCAAAACAAAAAATTCTTAACTGAGGAATAGTGAATAGCCAAGAAGTATCTAAAGAGTACACATGGAGAGACCCATGGCTCCAGCTGCATATGTAACAGAGAATGGCTTTGGCGAGCATCAATGGGAGAAGAGGCCCTTGGTCCTGTGAAGACTTGATGCCCCAGTGTTTGGGAATGTCAGGATTGGGAGGAAAGAGTGGGTGTGTGGGTGGGGTCACACTCTTATAGAAGCAGGGGGAGTGGGGATGGGATAGGGGATTTCCTGAGGTAAAACTGGGAAAGAAGATAACATTCAAAATGTAAATAAAGAAAATATCCACCTAGTAGTAGTGGCACATGCCTTTAATCCCAGCACTTGGGAGGCAGAGGCAGGCGAATTTCTGAGTTCGAGGCCAGCCTGGTCAACAGAGTGAGTTCCAGGACAGTCAGGGCCATACAGAGAAACCCTATCTTGAAAAACCAAACAGAAAAAAAAAAGGAAAGAAAATATCCAATAAAAAATAAAGATAGACAATAAATAGGACCACATGAAATTGAAAAGCTTCTTTAAGGTAAAGGACACCATAAATAAGACAACATGCCAGCCTACAAAGGATAAAAGGTCTTTATCAACTTCACATTTAATAGAAGGTTAATATCCAAAATATGCAAAGAACTCAAGAAACTAGGCATAAACAAACCAAGCAATCCAATTAAAAATGTTGTATAGAGCTAAACAGAGATTTCTTATTAGAGGTATCTAAAATTACTAAGACACATTTAAAGAAATGTTCAACATCATTAGTCACCAGGGAAATACAAATCAAAACTACTTTGAGATTCCATCTTACCCATGTCAGAATGGTTAAAATCAATAGCACAAATGACAGTTTATGCTGGCAAGGATATGTAGCAAGAAAAACTTCTACTGCTGGTGGGAGTGCAAACTTGTACAAACACTATAGAAATCAATATAGCAATTTCTCAGATAATCAGGAATTGATCTACCTTAAGAACCTTCTCTACCACACTTGGGCACATACCCAAAAGTCTTCCCATCATACCACAAGGAAACTTCCTCAAATATGTTCATAGTGGCTTTATTCATAATAGCCAGAAACTGGAAATAACCTAGATGTCCCCCAACAAAAAAGAATGAAGAAAATTTATATGATGGAGCATTATTTAGCTATTAGAAAATGTAACATCAGGAAAATTGCAAGCAAATAGTTGGATCTAGAATATTTCATCCTGAGCAAAGCAACACAGACCTAGAAAGACAAACATATGTACTTACTTGTACATGGATATTAACTCTTAAGTAAAGGATAACTATGTTACAATCCACAAATTCAGAGAAGTTTATACAGGAGAAGTCTATGGGTGGTGGGTCCTGGATCTCCCTGAGAAGAGAAAATAGAATATATTTTGTGTGTGGAACAGAGGTGGGAGGGATCAGAAACAGGGAAGGGTAAATAGTATGGGGAGACACAACAAAAGCAGGGAGGCATTTAGCGTGTGCTATGGAAACCTAGTTCAGTGAAAACTTCCTGGAACCTAGGAGGTTGACCCTAGCTAAGATTCTTTGTACTGGATGATATACAACCTAAACCAGCCATCTTCTGCAACGAATCTAGGTTGCTAATAATGGTACTGGGACACCAACCCGGCCACACAATCTCTGACCCACAACCTGCCCTGCCTGAAAGATGTGTTGGGGCAATGTTGGCTCAAAACTTATAGGAGTAATCTACCAATGACTGGTCAAAAATAAGGCCCGTATTAGAGGAAGTCAATACCAAACACTGCCTAGATGACCAGGATCAGAAAAATATTAAAACAGATGGCAACATAACAATACAGAACGTATTATTCAGGAATACTTTAAAAGTTTAAAAACTTTGACCCCACTGAATTGGAAAATCTAAAAGAAAATGATAAAATTTTGATTGATTCATACCAATAGCCAAAGTTAATACAAGAAGGTACCAACAACCTCAACAGACCCAGAACAAAAGAGCATATTGAAAACAAATAAGCCTTATGAATAAAAAAAAAAAAAACAATGTCCATATGGATTATACTAGACTTTCATTGAAGAACTACCAATTAATCATACCTAGATTCTCTAAAGAAATAAAAACAGGGATAAGTCCTAAACTCATTTAATGAAGCCATTATTACTCTACAGCCAAATCAGGTAAAGGAATTTAAAAAATAACATAAACAAAACTACAGATCAATACCTTTGATAAACAAAGATACAGAAAGTCTAAATAAAATAGTAGCAAAGCAAATAGAAGTATTTATCAAGAAGATCATTCATCACAATCAAATTTTCTTTGTCCCAGAAGTACAGAGTAGGTTCAATACATGCACACCAATGAATATAATAAATCATATAAATGAACTTAAAACAAAAATTATGTGATCATCTGAAGAGATTGAGAATATATCTTTATCAAAACCAAAATGCTTTCATGGTAATTGTTCGAGAAAAAATAAGACTGGAGGGAACATACCTCAAAACAATAAAGGCTATATGTGAAAATCCAGAGCCATATTATGATAAATAGAGAAAAACTTGAATTAGTCCCTTTAAAATCAGGAATGAGACTGTTATCTCTAGTCCTTTTCAGTATAATATCAGAATCACCAGTTAAATTGATAATCAGAAATACATTAAAGAATTACAAGTTGAAAACAGTCAAATAATTCATATTTTAATGATATATTATACTGAGACATCAAAAATTCTACCATAAAATCTAAAGAAACAGTAAATAATATTTTCAAGATGCAGCTTGAAAAATCAGCTTACAAAAATTAGTATCCTTTTGGTATATTAATTTATTTTGTTATATATATATGTATATATATATATATATATATATATACACACACACACCTTTTGAGATATATATATATATATATATATATATATATATGCTATATATATATATATATATAGCAAATAAAATAGAAGTTCCAAACATGAACACTCATCACTACAGCCATCTGATATTTGACAAAACGGCTAAAGCTCTGTATTATGGGGCACCAATATGGGTATGTTGTACCTTCAATACTTTTCCCTCATATTAATGATGAATAATTCAGATAAAGATAAATCAAGAAATGTTCTATGGAGAAATGGATTAAAATTCACTAAAATTACCAAAGTCATGGAAAATGCAATGACACATTAAGACATTGTTACTGATTGAAAAACTAACAGGAAAAGTGGATCTACTATATATAATGTGGAATTAGGAAGTTAGTCCTGAGGGGGGAAAACATGTATTTTTTTGAATAAATTAGTAAAGTCTAAATAATGTCTAGTTTACTCACAGCAATGTGCTAATGTTGGTTTCTTAGTTTGACAAATGTACATGAGATGGCAATAATGTTAGAATTTAACTTGAAAGTATTGGAAAGCTTTACTATCTTTGCAAGTAAAAAAATCTAGAACTCAAAAAAAGAAAAAGCTACTATCAACTGAATGTTGTTACATCAAACCCTTAGATCAAAACTTATTGTTTAACATGATGACATTATTTCCAAGTGGGGTCTTTGTTATGCCATTGGGTAATCATGGTGACCTGATGAATGATGACCAATGCGCTCTCTCAAAATTTCACCATAGAAAGACACGGAAAGACAGACTTTTAGACGAGTCTTACCAGATCCTGAATTCTACAGATTATGGATTTCAGAGGCTCCAGGACTGTGTTAGGAATTGGTTCTAATGCTTTGTCTTAATTCAGCTTCCAAAAGCCACGCTTCCAGACATTGAGGGTTCCTTTCCCCAGCTGGCTTCGATTGGTAATAAAAAGTGGCTGGGCAGGGAGACAAAAGCAGGACTTTTGGATTGCTCAGGCAAGGTGCTAAGAGAGAAGAAGAGGAAAAATCGCTGTAACTCAGAGGGAGAGTGTTCAGATTTAAGACTTCTGGAAGAAAAATGTATGCGCCCTATGGGGAAGGGGTGGGCTCCCCAGAAGGTAACAGAGCAGCTAAGATAAAATATAGATTTAGAAGGTGTGAAGAAAGGAATAACAGATGGGAATGTTTGTTAACCAAGCAGAGGTTTAGAAGTGTCCATCCCTTGAGCTAATCAAGACATATCAAAATTAGCTGGCATATGTGTGTCTTTCATTCTAGAATTCAGAGAGCTCTTGGGCTGGTGTAGTACATGCTGCAACCTCTGGGAGCCAAATGGATTAACTAATTAACCCCCACAAATGGTGCCAAGATAGTAGGCAAGCACTCCCTTTTAAAATCTCTTGAGAGGCTCTGACAGTGCCGGACTAATACATAAGTAGAGGCTCACAGCCATCCACTGGACTGAGCACAGGATCCCCAATGAAGGAGCTAGAGAAAGGACCCAAGGAGCTGAAGGGTTTGCAGCCCCTTAGGAAGAACAACAATATGAACTATTACCCTCAGAGCTCTCAGGGACTCAACAACAAACCAAAGAGTACACATGGTGGGACTCATGTCTCCAGCAGCATATGCATAGCAGAGGATGGCCTATTTGGTCATCAATGGGAGGAGAGGTCCTTGGTCCTGTGAAGGTTCTATGCCCCAGTATAGGGGAATACAGGGCCAGGAAGCAGGAGAGGGTGGGGTGATGAGCAGGAGGAGGGAAGAGGGAACAGGCTTTTTTTCCCCCCTAGGAGGGAAAACTGGGGAAGGAGATATCATTTGAAATATAAATAAAGAAAATATCTAATAAAAAATTAATTGGAGATTCCTGAGTGGAATACACACATACCATGATATAAGATTAGGAGGACTGGAGAATTGATTTCTCAGTGAGCTATGCAGAGTCACATGGTTTCCTGGAAAACTACAAAACTAAAACAATGGAACACAGTCACCACAGGAAATTTATCCCTAGTCCTTCTATAAGGATTTAGCTACCTCAGAGAGCTTGAGCTCAGAGGGGCTGGGAGGCCCTGCTGTACAAAGAGACAGGGAGAGATAGAGAGAGAGAGAGATAGAGAGAGAGAGAGAGAGAGAGAGAGAGAGAGAGAAAACCCTGTGATAGAGGTAAATAAAATTTGATTTAATTATTTTAAGGATAGAACGGAGTATAAAGGTAATTGTTTAAATGTTTTTTGTTTGTTTGTTTGTTTGTTTTTGTTTTTTGTTTTTGCTTTTCGAGACAGGGTTTCTCTGTGTAGCTTTGGCTGTCCTGGAACTCACTCTGTAGACCAGACGGGCCTCGAACTCAGAAATCCGCCTGCCTCTGCCTCTCAAGTGCTGGGATTAAAGGCGTGTGCCACCACTGCCCGGCTGTTTGAATGTTATTAAATATACATGAAATAAAGAAATCCAGTCCTTTGATCTGTAATATAGGAAATAAAGGCAAGGAGGGAAAATAGAAAGAATGAAAAAAATGCATTAAAAGAAGATATTAAAAGTCTATGCCAGAGCAACTCTCTGGCTCTTCAAACATTGCCTACATGGTATTTCTGTGATTGCTCATCCCAATATTATAAAAATAGAGTCTGGAAATAGGCTTATACAACAAGTAGAATTGAATTTAATTAAATACATAGATGAATAAATAACTGAGGTTTCTGATCTTAAGTTGTAGGTCAGAGAGCAAGGAATAAGTAGAAAAAACTTATCTCAGACAAATAAACATGTTAATTCATGTTACATAAAGAGAGGAGGACATATGTACTCATAGAGAAATTAATCTCCATAGACAGAAGAATTTAAGTATACATAATAAATAAATTGAATCTTTTGATCTAAAAATGATAGGTCAAAAAGCAGGGGATATATACAGCCTAACCTATCTCAGAGAGTACAAACTCAGGCCTTGATCTTACTATCAAAACTTAATTGTGTAAAAACAAAAACAGGAGATAGTTGAGGAGCACTACCCCAACAGATAATATTTGTCTAGATTGTTTTAATTATCAAAATGAAGAATATTATTAGTTTATGGTATTTATGATATTAAAAAATCCTCTGAGAAAGCAGTCAAGCTACTAATTGGTCTAAATTCATTTAGATCTTTAATGATTTCCAGTTACTGGACCAAGGACTTGTTATTTTGGGAGAGAGGTTCAGTTTTTGTATTGACAGGAAAGGAGAAAAGGTTTTTGACTCATACTAGACTGACATGGATCAGATATGACAGGAAAGAACCCTTGAAGATCTTGTGCACAGAAAAGAGAAATTCAAGAAAATCAAACAGGACAGGTAACTTGATCTGCTGATTCCTCGGCATGGGAACAACCCAATAACTGGCTTAGATATAAAAATGTCTCTCACCAAAACTTCAATTAATTTAGACAATAAATCTTGTTGTTTATGGAATCCTGGATATTCTTCACTCTTTCCTTCATATGGCATGGAGGATGATTCATTACAATTAGTTATTGAGCCACTTAACTCATAAAAACACAGTTGTCTTTCACCTGCTCAAACAAGGTGCAAAATCTCATTCTTAACTGATCTGTGTACCTTGAATTATCCATATGAATATCTCAATAGTACTAAAACTTTTGGTTGTGAGATTCACATATTACAGAATGTAGAGCTCTGACAAGATTCATCATCCAGGCCACTGAAATGACCTGCTGTTCCAGCCCCCTAAAATTTCTTCCAAAACAGCTTCAGGATTAGCTAATGATTCCAGATGACCTTGTTTCATCCAAACACTCAGATGGTCCAGTCAGAACTTTAGTAAAATCCTAAGCCTTCTAAATATACAAAGACTGGCTAACAGATGCTAAAGCTAGCTTTCTTAAGTCTAAGCATTTTTTTAAAAAATTTTCGAACCCCTCCTCTCTCCTTTAAAGAATTTCTCATTGTTCCTATTCAGCAAAAAGAAGTTATAGAGAGTTGTCATCCCAATCCTTTGGGTTTGGGTATCTGGTTATGGTTATTTTATAAATTATAAATATCTTGGCATTTTAAGAGATAATTTGGAAATGGTCATAATTTTGAACACTAAGGAAATAGATAGGATGAATTACTAAATTTATTCTTAAACAAAGCATTATATAGGCGCTATCTTACATTGGTATAAATCTTTATAACTGATGCAAATTGAAATTATAACTTTACATTGGTAATGATTATAGATTGATGTAGATTTAAGGTTATCACTGATATAAATTTCTTAAATTGATATAAATTTTGAAATGAATACTGTTACTCTTAGATAGACATTATGCCTATGCAACTTATTTAAGAATGTAAGGCTTCCTCTTTCTCCACAACCTCTCCTGCATCTGCTGTCACCTGAGTTTTTTTATCCTAGCCATTCTGACTGGTGTGAGGTGGAATCTCAGGGTTGTTTTGATTTGCATTTCCCTGATGACTAAGGATGTCGAACATTTCTTTAGGTGCTTCTCAGCCATTCGGTGTTCCTCAATTGAGAATTCTTTGTTTAGTTCTGTACCCCTTTTTTAATAGGGTTATTTGGTTCTCTGGAGTCTAACTTCTTGAGTTCTTTGTATACCTTGGATATTAGCCCTCTATCAGATATAGGGTTGGTAAAGATCTTTTCCCAATTTGTTGGTTGCCGTTTGGTCCTATTGACAGTGTCTTTTGCCTTACAGAAGCTTTGCAACTTTATGAGGTCCCATTTGTCAATTCTTAATCTTAGAGCAGAAGCTATTGGCGTTCTCTTCAGGAAATTTTCCCCTGTTCCTATTTGTTTGAGGTTCTTCCCCACTTTCTCTTCTATTAGTTTTAATGTATCTGCTTTGATGTGGAGGTCCCTGATCCACTTTGGATTGAAAGGATGGTATGTTGGGAATTGGTTCTAATGCTTGGTCTTAATTCAACTCCCCAAAGCCACACTTCCTGATTCTGTGGGGCACCCAGTGGCTTCTGTTGGTAATAAAGAATTGTCATACAGCCATTGGCTGGGTAGAGAGATGGAGGCAGGACTTTAGATTGCACAGGCAAGGGACACACACACACACACACACACACACACAAAACTACACTCACACATATACAAAGAGAGAGAGGAGGGGAATAAAGAGAGAGAGAAGAGAATCACCATGACTCAGAGGGAACAGGATCAGATTTATAAGCTGCATGTGAGAAAGGATCCAACAATGTAGGTGAAAAGGGAATGTGGTCCTATGGAGGGCTTCCCAGAAGGTAACAGGGCAGCAAAGATAAAATATAAAATATAGATTTATATACTGTTAAGCCAGAAATACTAGAGTGAAGTATGTGCTAGCTGCTGGGCAATTTAGAAGTGTCCAGCCATTGTGCTAATCCAGACAGATCAAAATTAGCTGGTGTATGTGTGTCTTTCATTCTCAAATCCAAAGAGCTCTTGGGCAGGTACACCGTGTGCAAGACCTGCTGGTAGCCAAAGTGGTTTAAATAATTGACTTCTACAGACTGTGTAAACAAAAGTTTAACATGTATAAAACACCAAATGTCTGCTATTTTATTATAGCTGTCTGAATATATTGATGAGAAAATAAATTGAAAATAAGTTCCTCATCAAAGTTAAAAATGAATGACAGCCCCTTAGGAGGAACAACAGTATGAGCTAACTAGTACCCTCAGAGCTCCCAGGGACTAAACCACCAACCAAAGAGTACACATGGTGGGACTCATGGCTCCAGCAGCACATGTATAGCAGAGGACGGCCTAGTCGGTCATCAATGGGAGGAAAGGCCCTTGGTCCTGTGAAGGTTCTGTGTCCCAGTGTTGGGGAATGTTAGGAAGCAGAAGAGGGTAGGTTGGTGAGCAGGGGGAGGGGACGGAATAGGAGATTTTGTTTTTTTTTTTTTTTTTTTTTTTTTTTTTTTTTTTTTTGGAGGGGAAACCGGGAGAGGGGATATCATTCAAAATGTAAATAAAGAAAATATTTAATAAAAAAATGAATGACAAACTATTTAATTCCTAGAAGTAGTTTAAGTGTCTAAAGAGAAGCTCTGTACATGGCTGAAGAGTGCAAGGAAGCCATCAATCTGGAGGTCATTCAGAAATTAGAATGTGAGAATTTTCAAAGGATGAGAGCCCAATGAGAGAAGGAGGCTGTTATTATTTCCATTCTGAAGAAGAACAAAACAAAAACAAAAGCCAGCATTAACAGAAAAAGCAGTCTCGTGTAGATAGTTCAAGCAATATTTCAATCAAAGTACAAGAAACTATAACTGAGACATCAGCACATTTTCTCCTATAATATTTATTTCTTCTAGTCCAGTATAGACCATAAGCAAGCCCTTATATTTTCTCCTTCTGGGCTCTTTCCACTGTGAAATTCAGTTTATTTCATTCTTAATTTTATATTCTTTACAAAGATAACCCTTTAATTGTCTTTGAATATGATGGGGTTTAAAGCTTCAATGCAAAAGAAAACAAATTACAATATTTAAAGGAAATAATATTTGAGGGGTTATTAGACATGCTTTAAATCCTTATTTTGGCAAATCACTTAATTTCAAGAAATGAAATTTCTCAAATAACTACAACTTCAATTCTATGACTATTGTTAGGAATCTCTTTAATAATTGAATGATTTGCTATGTTTAATATAATTTATCTGTAAATACCAATTGGAAGCATTAGCACACATTGAAGTACTTTTATAGGGATAAAAGTACAAACAATTCAAAAGTTAAGTTCTAAGAAACATAAGAGGGTTTATAGCCTATTAGAAGAATTAAATTCATATTAAGCTGAAAATATAAACCAAATAATATCTCAAAACATTTATTATTCTACACTAAGGTTAGGGCAGTCTTCATCCCTCATGAACAAAACTTCTCTTTGCTACAGACAATTACAGAAAACTTTAGACAATAAAAATGCACACTTGTGAAGCCAATCCCAGTAGGTATATCAACAAAACACTATCATACTCAAGACTCAACAAAGACTGTGGGAGAAGGGGCAGAAAGACTGTAAGTCCAGGGAGTTTGCTGTGAGATTGGGTCTCCTTATAAGATCAAAAGATACACCTGCGAAAGCTCACCAACATGGCTGTCAGAATACGAGCTGAAGAGAGCAGCAACAGATTTGCCAAAGTGGATAGTGTAAAGCATAGTAGGCCTAAGCCATGTACATAAAACATATAAGCAAATAACTAATGCTGAGAATGAGATAAATAGTCCAGGGATGAGCACACCAGCTGGTTAACCAATAGATTGTCTGCCCTGAAAACATACACATGCATAACACTAATCAGACTGAGTAGGTTATGTTTGGGGATATGTATGGGTATACAAATAAATATATTATTTTAAAAAATTAGTGGCCATGAAATTGAAAAAGAAATCAAGAAAGGGTGTACATAATTTGGAGGACAGAAAGTAAAGAAGAAAGTTGTAATTATATTATATTATGAAAATAGAAAGAAAGCTATCTATCCCACCATCCACAAAGCAATGTAGTTTCAAATATGTAATTTTATCATACTAATAGTCAAATATTACAGTATTTTTTTCTATCCTTTCTCGTTTTCTTTTGAACTTTCACTAATTGTAGCACATAGACCTCTGCAGTGTGAAGACATTTTGCAATATGTACAATTTTCAACTTGACACACAATCATCCAGGAAGAGACATGCATAACTGATTGTCTACTTTAAGTTGCAGGTGGATGTCTGTTGGGGATTGTCTTTATTAGACATTTAATGTGGAAAGACCAAGTCTAAATGAAGACAACATTATTGTTTTGATTTGAACCCTGGAATGTATAAAGAAAGAATAAAGTAAATTGTGTGTATGCACATATGGTTTTACTCTCTCTGTACTGGATACATATGTGACTAGCTGCTCTCAAGTTCCCATCCCATATCTTGAATTGATAGACTGTAATCTAGAACTGTTCATGCTCTCTCCTAAGTTGTTTTTCCCTGAGAATTTTTATTAGAGCAACAGGGAATAAAACTTAGACAGGTTGTAAATTTAGTTTTGGCTAGCTAAGCAAATTAATAGCTTTGGAAATGAGACATACTCGTATCTAAATTGCAGCATAAGGATTAATCACTGTCTCCAAATGAACAGCATAATGAACAAACCAGATTGATAATTTCAGTTATTATTATTTAACATTTGAGAAGGTAAAAACATAACTCTCATAAACATGTAAATAAAATATAGAACTACAATTTTAAATAACTAATTGTTGAGATAATCAGTAAGATTTTATGTGAGATTCCAAAGAAAATCTCAATAGACATACATGTTAGTCATTACAATTTTGAAAATTGATCTATTAATGTCACAGAATGCAACAGTATCCCTAAGGTAGAAATTGAATACATTCTCATTAGATTAATTTGCATTTATGTAAACTAGCTCATAAATGTTTAACAATTTATAGAATTGTCTAATACCTCAAAAGCTGTGAAAGAGTGAAATGGACATAACAGATGCACTAGACAGAACACTCAGTAATAATTTCCTTTTGTCAAAGATTTCAAAAATCTTTTCTGACAGAATAAAGACTGTTCATTACAAAATATGCATGTAAGGAATAACATGTTGGTGGATCTCTAGGGAGAGAAGAGACAAAATGAAGTTAAATAGATCTGTAGGTACCACCTCATGAAAATGCATTTGGCTTCGTTTGGCATTAGGTAATGGACAGCAATACATCTGAATGAACACAGTAGTCATTTCCACTACTCCTTCAGTGTAGAGAAACTACTGTAAAAATTTAGAGTTAGCTCTGCAAAAGGATATAGTCATCCTTTCTGGGGCAGATTTTGGAACCACTTGGTAGGAATCTGACATTTGCCAAGGACAAGGAAATGGGCTTCAGACAGGAATCTGACATTGGGCCATAACAAGGAAGTAAGCTCAGGCAGGATTCTAATTTTAGATTAGAACAAAAGAGTAGGCTTCAGCCATGGATATGACTTTGGGCTAGGACAGGGAAGTAGGCGCAGATCTTGGTCATCCTGATAACAGTGGATCTTGAGAGTGATCATGGGACTTTGTTTATCGCCTTGCTTGTTCCTAGACTACTTGTGTTTATTGTATTACTTGTTCCTCAACCTAGTACTGATTTTATTACTTGCATGCAATTAAAATGGTATAAAAGCAGATTGGGAAAAAATTAAACTGCCTCAACCTAAGAACTGGCTGGGGTCATGCTACAGTGTTGTTCTAATGTCTTTTTTCTTTTTAATCCTCACTCCTACACTGGGGAAACCTGTTGATTGAGCTGGCCTGGTCAATCCTTGAAGGTTATTCATTTGTAATAATAGAATTCTTCAACCAAGAAACTCCCATGCTTAAGTAGATTCTTCTGGTCTTTATACATATTTAAATTATATCTGTAGGAGAGAGGTCTCTGTCTTGGAGCCCAAAGATGTATATACGTACATGATGTTACATGCTTTTCTGCTAAACCCCAACTTAATATGTTCACTATGTGATGTTAAAAGTTATTTTAGTGTTTGTAGTAGTGTTAATTTTTTTTATGTTTGAGTGTTCAGTTATTTGTAATAGTACAAGTATACATTGATTTTTAAAAATCAGAATTTCAGTTCAGAAAATTTCATAGTTCTATTTGTTACTTAGAGGTAATACACTATAGAAGATCAAGTATAGTTCAGTATTCAAACTGCCATTTAAGGGCTGAGAAGTAACCAAATTATTATAAATGGTAATAGTAATAAAATAATTGTTCAAAGAGAAACTTGATTAATTTTTTAGTAGATGGGTTCCTTTCAAGTTTCCTTTATTAATGCTCCAGAAAAAATGAACTCTCAAAATAGATGGTAAAATATTGTGCTAAATTTGAGTAATTGTTTTATACCAGAAGATAGATTTCATAGAAAAATATAGACATTTGGACTTTCAGGTAAAATCTACTAGGCAATATTCCATCCTTCATTTGCAAAGACAAATTTGGATTACTGATATAGCTTTCATTAGATCCACAGTGGTAACCAGGAGTTGTATTTATTCCAGTTACCTTTCTTTCCCACCCATTCTTGTTGAAGGAATAGATGACTGGACAAAAGTTTCTCCCACAGTCTGGATCTTAGATATTGTTTATTCATCCTTAAGAAGCATTCATCCAGTCAACATTCTTGACCACCCTACTTTGCTCCTGGCAGGTGATGAATAGGTCTAGAGATCTGATTTGAATCAAATATTATTTCTTTAGCAAATTATAGGGAGTAAATGGCGAAGTTACAGGAATACCATAATGTCTAAATGTCTCTCAGTAACTTTAGCAATTAAGACAGTTTAATAACTTCAGGAAATAATTGGCTGGGAATTAAAAATCAGTACATTTTTAATATTACTTGTTCATTTCTATTTGTGTTTAAGGACACTTTCATGAGAACATTTCTTTCTGACCTCTATATTTTCGACAATGATAGAGTAAGCTACTAGAGAATGCAGAGTAATTTCCCTGAGCATTAACCAGTATTCATGAAAATAGATTTATTATGTAATCCACCCTAATGAACAATTATCTTTTGATAACATACTCTATTCAGGAATATAAATGCTGGATCTACTTGATCTATTATACTTATTAAACTTACTGATGCATAAATGAATTCATTTTGGTTAATAAAAGATTCACAAAATCAACTCTTGAATACTTCTAAATTGATTTTTATCACTTTTGATCACTTATATACCATTGTATATGACAATACTTGCAGGCTCAATTTGCACATTTGTTTTTGGTTTTCTATTATTTTGAAAATATATTTACATCATTTACTCTTCCCCTTTCTTCCTTCCAAATTCTTCCATCTCCTATCTTTGTTTCTTTCAAATTTATGGCCTATTTTTCCATTAAATATACATTTTACACATACACACACACAAACACACACACAGATAGAGAGTCTCAGTCTGTAAGTATATGTTTTCAATGATTTTTAAAGCAAATATAAAGAAGAGATTTGAAAATAATCTAAACTATGACATTTGGAGCATAAATCATGATACAAATTACATAAAGGACACATATGGAACAGGTTTAATAATACTAAAGGAGAAAAGAAGTCATTCTGTAGTTCTGTCCTGAGAAAGTAGCCCCTTCATAAATGAGTATAAGGAAAAGAAATATCATGTTTTCACAAATTTCATATGTAAAAAATTAGTAAAATTTTAACTAGTAGTACAATAGTAGATTTTTACATAGTTTTACTTCCTGAAATTAGAGTATATATGTGTGGTAATGCATATGCTAAATAGCTCAATTCACCCACCCCACAATATAGATTTACAATGTGCTTTGGGAATTCTGAATCTGAGAAAATGTGCTACCACTAAACATTATGTAAGGGAAATATTCAAAAAGGGCCTTTAGAAGTTGACACCAGATGAAAAGTCTTATCTACATGAAGGAGTAAAGAAAGCAGGAAAGTGAAACGTGGGCACATAAAATGATGGCACTTTATTCTGTAAAAACGATGGTACTTTATTCTTTCTAACACCCATTTGGTAAACAAGTGACTATGTATAAAAGGGAGAGTACTAGGTGGAGTTAATACTGAACACATCTTTTTCTTCCCCACCAGCTCTGGCTCCACGTGTTCACACACCAGAGTCAACTCGCATCTGCTTTTGAAGTAATGCCCTTGACCCTAAAATTACAATATTTTTTCTTTCAGGGTTCTACTGGATGTCTTAGAGCTTATTTTCCACACAATTCATATGTATCACAGGCACACACACACACACACACACACACACACACACACACAGAAAGGGGGGGCAGAGACGGAGACTCTTATTCAAGTTTATCTCTAACATTTTGAAGGATGTAGCTTAAATATGGGCTAATGGTGCGATGGTATCCTTGCTGCTTTTTTTCTCACCTGAATTTATTTTCCAAAAATCCTAGCTTCATGTGACTGTGGCGAATGCTCATCCATGCCAGGAGATATCACCGTGGAAACTACAAGCATTCTGAGCCTCTAGTTTCCATAAAATTATGTCGTATAAAATGTTTCTAGCAAGAGTTTTTAAGCCAATGTGAATAACTTCCATAATGTATTTGAAGGGGAGCAGGGAGGGATGTGGGGGGAATCATAAGGAGGGAGAGCAGGGGATAGAGAAGGAAGATTGTCTGAGGGTAGGAAGGCAATCTCTAGCCTATCCCAGAGATGGGATAAGCCCTGGAGTGTCTATAAGGGCGACTCTAGCTAAGACTCCTAGAAGTCGGGATATGGATCCTGAAGTTGCAACTTCTTGTAGACAGGCAGGTATCCCAGAGGAGGAATAACAACATCAACCCACTCCAAAATCTTCAACCCAAAACGTGATCAACATGTGCAGGCTCAAAGATCAAGCAGAGACTGTTGGAATGGCCAACCAATGACTGGCCCACATGGAGACTCACCCCATAGGCAAGAACCAATCCTTGACACTATTAATGATACATTGTTATTTTTTGCAGAGAAGAATCTAGCATATCTCCCATCCTTGCTCCACCCAGCAGCCAATGGAAAGAGATGCAGAGCTCACACCAAAACATTAGATGGAGCTCAGGGAGTCTTTTAGAAGAGTTGAGAGGACTGAGGGACCAAAAGAGGTCAGGGACTTCACAGGAATACTAACAGAGTCAACTATCCTGGACCCTTGGAGGCTTCCAGAGACTGAATCACCAACCAAAGAGCAAGCATGGGCTGGACCAAGGCCCCCTACAGATATGCAGCAGATGAGCAGCTCTATCTTCATGTACTCTCCTGCCCCAACATCTGGAGCAGGAGCAATCCCTCAAAAGAGAAGGGGAAGGTAGAATGGGGGAGGACTTGCATGAGGTTGCAAAGTGAATAAGTAAATATTTTTAAAATGTATTTGAATTAAAAAGTCATAGATGTTGAAGTTTCATTTCTAAATATACACAAAATGTTCTGCAGCATCAAGTAATAAATATGCTGAACTTGAAGCTAGTGTCTGTATTACATATATTGTTAAATCCATGATTCAAATGAAAACACATTTTCTTTTGCACTTGCATCATTTGATTTTATATACATACATATGTGTGTGTGTTAAAACAAATTAAATGCTGTTAGAAAAATTATATACATACTGTTGATCAAACATGGATAGCTCCTGTCTTTCACTCACCTCTCTAGGGCTTTAAGTCATGATTTCTTTTTCTAAAAACATGAGTCCTCAAATAGATAAATATTTCTCAGACCTTTAAGTTCATGAAAAAGTGAAAAATAAATTCAAACTCAATTATAATTGTCAATTTTTAAACCAGTTAGGGTTGTCAATATTCTTTTAGAATAATGATATTAAAAAAACACACAAAGTGTCATTAGTATTTGAAACATTTCATTAAGAAGAACATTTTTAACAATAAAAATCGAGGTGCCAAATTCCAAGAATATAAATACTTTATACTGCAAAGAGGAGAATAAAGTGTAAATTTTGCCATATTACTTTTAGGAGAATACAGTGTAAATTTTGCCATATTACTTTTCTCATTTCATTTCATGTACTTATCCAAAAAATTCCAATTTGTTTTAGATCACTTTATGGACTGATAATTAAATCATGTGAGTTCCATTCTACCTTTTATTCATAAATGGCCTCTTGTCTTATGTTTATATTAGGCAAATGTAATTAATCCACACTACAGTGCAGTATGTGAACAAATGTAATTGAAGTCAATTTACTAAAACTAAATGAAATTATAGTTTAAAGAGAGCAAAACTGAGCTGCTAATGTTTGCTAATGCCTTGCCACAAGACATTTTATGTCCTCTGGTAGATGACAGCACCATTCATGTTACTGAAGCTTCTATCTCTGCAAGCTTGAAAGGGAAGTTACACTGTGCTAATACCAGCTTTTATCTGGAAGGCCAGAAGCGGTTTTGCAAATGTGTGGTATCATTTCCTTCAACAATTCAGTACATGACCAATCTTGAGTTCCTCATTTCCAGACTTGCAGAGGCAGAAACACAGCTCTTCCCTCTCTTTCCTGCTCTTTTCTCTTTTTCTAAGCTCTGTGGAAAGATTCAGGAAAGCGCTTTATTCAGCATGTTTTTCTATGAAATAGTATTCATCCCTGGGAAAGAGAAGGACTAAGGAAACCCGACATCTTTTCGTCACTGGGACAGAATATGGAAATGTCACTGGTTTTCTTCTCTCAATTAAATATGTGTGAATCAAAAGAGAAAACTTTTTTCAAACTAATGCATGGGTCAGGAAAAGAAGAAACAAGCCTTGAGGCCAAAATCAGGTAAAATTAGAGATGTCGGTGTCAAGCTTGTATTTAAGTAGCATGATAGATGATTATCTGTGAGCTCTTACTTTTTAAATACTTTGTTGAAAATATATTGATTGGAGTGCTGCAAATGACAGGGGATGCTTTTTTATTTTTAAAAAATTATTGGAAATAGATGTTATTCTAATGTGGTTTCATTTTTAAAAAAAAATGTTAAAAATTTTAACCACACCTAAGAATTAAAGTAATAATTAAAGAAATAGAATCTCAAATACTTATCTGTTGTTGAAGTAAAAAGGATCGGCTGTGGTGCACTCTATACTAATTTCTCTAGTTACTGTTTAACTAAGTCCTTAAGTAAAGGAAAGGTATTTCTGAGGGGTGTGTGGGTATTTATGAATTTCGAATTTCTTTGGCAGGTTAAATAAGGCTCTGGGACCTCATAATTGTCCTAAACATATTATTGCTTTTCCAGAGCTAAAGAGAAAAGGAATAGACTAAGTCTCCTTCTCCAGAGGCCTGACTTCCATGGAGAGACTCACACCAGTAGGTCTGCCCTCTTGGCCAAAGAAACAAGGTGGGGAATGAACGTCGATTCCTTGGGAGGGTTGCTTTAGTACTCTGTAACTGATGATTAGGGGAAAAAGAAATAAGAATCTGAATGCTACTGGAAAACACATAGTAACAATGGATATAGTTCAGTATTTTATTTCCCAAAACTTAGAGTAGCACTACAATTCAACCACATTCATAACTCAAGTCAAATTACAAGAAGTTTGAAAATTGTTCTCTTATAATTAGTAGATCTGTCCATTTTAAATGATATACTTTAGAGCCAATAAATTGATGAAATGCTAATTTTTTAAGTAAGGTAAATTGGCCGTGAAAAGAGGTTATGTATTGCTTTCCTCAAAAGTTTATTTTTTTCTAATAACGTATGGATGACAGAATGGAATTCACAAATAAAGAAATTTTTGTAACTTGTTTTAGCATTTACTTTAAAAAAGTAGCCTTATATATTAGCTTACAACTACTCAAAATTTTAATATGTTTAGTTAAAGATTTAAAAATATTTCACTCTTTATTATATCAAAAAATAACTTTTCTTGCCCCTTTAAGACTAACTTTATGCGTTAAAAAAGAAGAAAAAAAAGGAAAAAACAGTACATTGTGGTTACAAATTCAAGGAAGTTTCTATTTTTTTAAAGGGCTTTGAAAGACACTGTTTATGGTTTCTTATTTGTTGATGATTTTTAAATATATATATTCTCTCTCTCTCTCTCTCTCTCTCTCTCTCTCTCTCTCTCTCTCTCTCTTTCTCTCTCTCTCTCTCTCCTTCTCTCCTCAACCTGGTTTCTCTCTTTCTCTTATTTCTTGTACTTTTAGATTAATACATGATTACTTTTCTTAAAAACTCAAACAATGTTGACACTTTGATAAACCCTAAAATATTTCATTGTTCAATGGGGAGAATCCAAAGGAAAACTTAATGAAGTTAAGTCCTGATGAAGATTCCACTGTTTGACTTGGGAGCACTTAGTTAAGTGGGGAGCACTGACTTCAGAGTCATAGTAGCCTGAACAGACACGAACATTTGACCATCTATCATCAAACATTTTCTTTTCTGCACAGAGTCTCCCCTGAAGAAGCAGTGAAATGGGCTGAATCGTTTGACAAACTGCTTTCTCATAGAGGTTAGTGGGACTGTCTTCAAACCCTGATTCCTTGATAAAAGAAGCACAGATACTTGCATTGGTAAAAAGTGAATCGTCATCAGATTTGTACAGATTACTAAGTGATTGGCAGTAAACTGAATTCTAGTCAACAGGGATAATTAAGGAAAAGCATAGACAGATAAAAGAAAATGTGTTTTTAATTTTCTTACTTGCTCAGAACTACTTATTATTGGTGAATTATTGTATCTTAATGTTCTAGGTAGCAACTATAGCATTTAAATTCAAAATTTGTAGTGTGAATTTCCTGAAATTTAAAGAGAATTAGTTTTATTGAATGCGTATTCAATATATTGTCCACATTATTTCATTCTGAATGATCAAAAAAATTAGTTATTTGGTAGACATTTTAGGGAACCCTCACAAAGAAAGCTGTGATGACAATTCCCATGAATTCTTATGACTGGTTCTAAGAAAGATCAACTTTGAAAATTATTTCTTTCATTTATTGATATTATAATAAAATTATATATTTCCTCCTTCAACTATCTTCCTACAAACACTCCCATGTATGGAGGGAGCCTTCATTCCTCCTTTTCAAGTTCATGCTCTAACATTGTCACTAGATTTTGTTATATGCATACATGTCTAGCTATTTCTAAAGCAGATTCTTATAGAGAAATTTAATCAGGTATGTATGAATGTAGAGCACTGTGAGTTAGGGGAAAGCAGAATCAGAACTGGCTTGCTCTTTCAACAAGTAAATGTGGGTCAGGGACTAGCAGCCAGGCTTTGTGCTTTCTTGTTGGTGTATTTCAAGTACCAAGAGGATAAACCTTTTGTTTTTGATGAACTCAGTTCATTATTTACTTTAACTTTCAAAGTCAACAATTTGTACTTACTTTTTAGTAGCAAAACACAGTTTATTTATTTACATTTTTTTACTTAACTTTTCAGCTGTGAAAGTAAAACTTAATGATGACCAGATAGACACACTAGAGCCCTCAGTCACAGCTTTTTTTGGCTGATCATTAATGCTATGCCTTACCTTACCTACTCTTTGAAATACCATACCTTCATTGCCTTTCCCCAGACTACTCTAAGAACACGCCAGGCAACCAATTGATATATAACCATGGCAAGACCCATGGGCTTACCATCCCTGAGTGTATGTTAGTAGAAATATTTCTCATGATCAGGGGAACTTAAAATAGAATATCAGAAATTCTGCATTTTTCTCCAGCAAGAAGAAGTAATTTCCTTTGTATTTCCTAACTTTCTAGTACAAGCATGATGCCAAACATTTTCCTTCTTTATTGAGAACATTTAAAATGCTTTCTTCTTTGCCAGACACAATGTCATACCCCCTATAATCCTAAGTACCGTGGAATTGAAAATAGGAGGATCAGATTTAAGATTAGCATTGTTTGCATAGTAGTTTGACAGTCAGTCTGGGTCACATAATGCCCTAATCAAACTATTAAAAACATTTCTTCTAATATATATTAATTATATTAATATATATTATTAATATATTACATTATATTATCACCACCCTGTTTTATATATATATATATAGAACTTACAAGTCTAACTAAATTTATACTCAATCACTAACCTCTAATGTTTTGTATCGCCATTATTTTGTATATTCCACTCTCAATTTCCATTAGGGTGGAATTAACACAACTCTATCTTCTACTTCTATGTGATAAAGTTGTTTATATTCCACATGAACCTTCTGTCTTTATACCAGAATTATTCAACATCTATCCATTTAACCTGTATTGCTGTAGATTAGAGTACTTCATCCTACTTTCAAGGATATTTCATTATAAGTGCATATCACATTTTCTTACCCATTCATTTGTTGATGGATACTTATGTTAATTTTATACATTAAACATTGTGTATGTGTGTTTGTTGTGAATATTTTATTTGAGGCATATAAAATTTTCTTCATAATTCCAACTTATGAAATCTTTACTTTTTAAAATTTCCTTTCTGTGAACATTTTGTACAAACTACAATTTAGTCTCAATTAATAAAATCATTTTCAAGAATGAAATTATTTCTTTATAATTGAATAATGACTGTTATAAGTAACCACATACAGTTCCATCTGTGGGGCCTCCCAGGAACATGCAGTGAAAAATGTTAAGCGTTTACAGTAAAACTAAACTTGTTTCTAGAAAATTCTGCAGATGCTCCTCTGAAGCATGAGATGTTCTGTATATGGCTGTATACTCTCAAGTATGCTCCATAATTACATTGGTTTTTAGCTACCATAACTGTAAACTTATAATTTTTAATTTCTCAAAACAACAGATTCAAAAAGTATTAAGTGGCATAATGAATTATAAAACAATAAATAGTGCCAATTTTATAAATACAAATGACTTCTAAAATAAATTATGATAATTATAAAATTAAACCAATCTTTTTCTCTTTCCAGAGGTTGTAAATTAAACAACAAAGAGGGTTCGGAGTTCAGTGAAAAGTGATGTTTAAACTGGGTTTATTACTCTAAATCACAAATTGTTATTTAAACAATTTCATCATACTCTTATCATCTAAAGTATAGAAATGCTTAGGACAAGAATTAGTCCTCATTCTGTAATTCTGTAATTCAGTCTATAATTCCCATTTACAAGTACTGAAAACCAAATGTGTTAAATTAAATCTGACACTGTTGGATTTTTTTCCCTAGTGGTAGAAATATTAAGAAGGTGCAAAGTACCCACAAGTTAAGTTCAAAAAAAAGTAGTATGAATTTTAAAAAGTCACCATTCACATACCTGAATATTAAAATCACCTCTTATGGCCAAATTACTAAGTAACTATAATAAATTTCACAATTTATGCTACTAATATTACTTTGCTTATTAAATTATTTTCTATTGCAATGATAATTGTAACACTATGAACCTTCAAATAATTACCTAAAATACTTTTGGTTACAATGTTATAATTAGATAAATTCTCATAATTTGACATGATGGGAAAAATACATGTACACATATATTTTAAGAAAGACCTTGATTCTTCAAATTTTAATATAATTTCCCTTGAATTAAATGGTTGATTGCTCAAGTATAGCATGCTTTATCTGTACAAATGTATTGATACATTGAATTTAGTCAAACAGGAAACTACGTTATGTATCAAACGAGGGACAGTGGCAATTTGAATATAGTATTTCATAAAATGAGCTATCCTGAAAACCAACATAGACTAACTAGAAGTACTAGCTTTACCAATAGAATCACAGGATAGGCAGGTTTGACTGTAGTTTCAGAGGATAAATGAAAGTTCACTAGCTGGACAAAATTAAAATGAAGATCCAAGCAGGCAGGCATTCTAGGCTTAAGACTTTACATTGCCTGACTGATCTGGAGAATTTAAAACGAAGTATTTCTTTAAGTAAAAGTGGGGAGAGTAAATAAAAATTGACAGCTAAGACTTACTAAAACAGAAAATTCCCTTGATTTTCTTCTGTTTCCACCCTGTATAAAAGATAAGAATCTTTAAAAGATTTCTCTATATTTATTTATTTTATTATTTCTGTATATGAGTGTTTTGCCTGTGTGCAAGTATGTAGACCACATGTGTAAGAGGAGAGCTTCCTATACTTTGGGACTGGAGTTAAAGATGACAGGAAGCCTCCATGGGAATGCTGGGAAATGAACCTGTGTCCTCTGCAAGAGCTTCAAGTTTCCTGAACTGTTAAGACAACTCTACAGTTCGACTTTGATGACTCCTTATTCATAGTGTAATTTTAAAAATAAGGATTTTAATTAATATACAATAATTAATTTTATTATGTATCATATTAATATAAAGAATTATTTGTAGGAGAAAATGTAGAGAGCAAAACACAATGTGTGAGCGTCAAAATCTTCTAAAAACGCAAAAGTGTTCTAAACTAATTTTTTATTTAAATCAGCTCAATATTATATTGCAAATTTTAATGTAACAGAATCCAACAATTACTTTTGTTCCTTATTTGTTTCTTTGACAATATGCAGATATATTTATTCTAAACCTTTGTATTGCCACGCACACTTTGTGTGACAATAGTTTGAGGCGAAAACTTCAAGAAAAGCCAGTCTCCTGCCCCTGCATTGTCACTTGGCACCCCTAACTCAGAGGTAGCCCAGATATGTCCTCATACTTGTGTGCTAGGTCCCCACCAAAATATGATTTGTTTACAGCTGGACAAAATCTAACATTGCTCTCTGATCTTCACCAAGGTTCCAACATCTTAGCTAAACCCTGGCTTGGAATTTACCCACCCAGAGTAATTGCCTCAGGCATTGTGGGTAGGGCATTGAAGCTAACAGAATGGAAGACTTGTCCCAGGGCAAGGTCAAGTAAAACCCTCATTCTCAGTCACACAGCTGAACCACTCCTAGGAATTAGAGCAAAAGACACGTCTGTACTTGCCCAAAAGATTAATATAGTGGGCGTTTTACCTAGGATGGGCAGGACCTTGAGCCGAGTGTGAGTGTGTGTGTCTGTGTGTGTGTGACAGAGAGAGAGAGAGAGAGAGAGAGAGAGAGAGAGAGAGAGAGAGAGAGAGAGAGAGAGAGAGAGAGAGACAGCATTCACCAGTCTACATTCAGCATTCGGACTCGCTCGCACTCTGACTAGAACTAGAACTTAGGTGGACTAGGACTTAGATTCATGCAGTCCGTAGCCCCCCCCCACCTCCTCCCACCCCCTTACCCCCTCCCACCCTTTCACCCCCTCCCACCCCCCCACCCCTGGCCCAGAGCGCTTGGGCCTGGGGGGGGGGGTGCAGCACCAGTTGAGATTCAAGAGATTGGGCATTTGAGATTCAGCATTCAGCATTGAGGATTTGAGATTTGAACCTCTGTCTTCCTGGCTGGCTCACCCACAGTCCCCAGGGACTCCGGTTGAGCCCAAGCAGCCCGAGCATGCTCAGAGCCTGGGGGTGCTGCACCAGTGCAGAGGAGATGGCTGCTGTTTTAGACCTAGTGTGTTTTAGATGGCCTCAGAGGTACCCTGACAGCTGAGCTGCCAGATTTTTCATTCTGCTTTTGTAATGATTGTAAAAGCCTCATGTCATTTTTAAGAAATACACTCAGATCCTACACTACTTGTATTGAATCTGTTTGACACTAGCCAAATCCCATGCACACCTGGCCAGAACCCATCGTCCTGTGGTACAAGGGACCCCATAAAAGAACCCCAGTCCGTAACATTGTATATTAGAAATTTGTCTGACATTGAAAATGAATCCCAGAAAACTATAATATAAACAAATGTATTTTTAGTAATTTACAAATGCATTTTAGTAAATCAAAATGTCTTCAGGTATCAAAAAATTCTGTCAGTGTACTGACAGTCATTGTCATTAGTTTCAATTACATTGACAATTTTTATAGATGTGATACATATAAGTATGAATATGAATATTGTATATGAAATAATGCAAGTTAAATATTATGTATCTATACTACACATACATCTAGAAAAAGCCAATAATTTTATATAGTAAAGAGTGCAAAAAGTTCAGATAACAATGAAGAAAACACTCAAATAATTAATTTGAAGACAAACTTTGGGAGAATTTTTTTTTTTTTTTGTAAAGCTACCTCTGATGAACAGGAAGGTAGGAACTCGACAATTGACTGCTTAAAAGATTCTTTCAAATAAAAATTATGTCCTGAGTATAGAACCATGTTGGAAGAAAATTTGATGATCTTGTTGAGATAGTGATTGTGGATGCATACTGTAAGATGGGAAGGTGAAGCAGAGAAGGACAAGCCAACAGCATCTGGCTTCCTCTGTATTAATTAGAAGATGGTGGAACAGGCTACAGTTAGAGTCTGCATAGTGGACGCAAAGCCTTATGAGAAACTTTGCAGAATTTAATAGTCCCATATCTAGAATATGTAAGTGACTATGTGCAAACTCTGACAGAGGAATTTCTGCAAGAAGAGTCTGTCAACTATAAAATACTTCTTCACGGCTTATTTCAGTATGCAGCCTTTTCCTGGTCACTGCAAATATTCACAATATGTTTAATTCTTTTGATTGATTAGTTTATTGGAGGCTTTTATACCTGTGGATGTGGCTCTCATAAATATTTTGCTGAAGACACTTTGTAATATGGAAAGATAAAAACAGACTGTGTCCTTGGATTTAAAGATATGAACTAAAGAAAGTGTGTAAAATATTAGTTTCAGATTATGAGTAGCAGCAGTAAGGAAACTGATGCTTCACTTTAGGGGAAGGAAATGAGTATTATGTCTTATAGTTTTTCAAGTCATTCTTTAAACTTCTAGTTCCACCAGTTTTCTGTAATATAGGGGGTTCTAGTGTCCCACAAAGTTAAATTTCTGGTTCAAGATGACCATGATCAGCAGTTTTATAGTTTATCTAAAGGATGGAAATTTTTAAAATTCATCTTTAATTTAAAATGGATGGCACTCTTAAATCATTATTGCAAAGGAAAGTATGCATTCTGTGGCAGCTCAGACCTATTAACACAAATGTTAGAGGAGAAATGATTCACTCTGATTACAGTATACCTAGGCCTCCTGCTTCAGAGTTTCTTGACTTGTTGCTTCATATGGTTTCTTGGCATCTGAAAAATGTTACAACAGATGTAAGAGGTTCAATTTAGAAACAGAATTATAAGCATTTCATGTTTGTATGACACATGCAGCCTGCTTCTTCCAGTGTGAATTCTCGTCCCAGGTTCCCTCAAGCACTTCTGGCAGACATACTCACCACTTCCACTTGTGGAAAGTTCCCTGAGACATGGCTGCATCTGAGTGAGAAGTCCCCTTGTGGTGTAACCTCAGAGAGCCATCCAGAGTAAGAGGAACAAGATGTTCAAAGTTTTCAACTTTGCCTGCATACAGTTTTTAAACACAACTTAAGGGAAGCATTTAGTTGTTTGAAATTTCACTCCTCCTGAGTTAAGATTTGTCACTTGTAGATTATGTCACCAAAAGTCATTGAGTGACCATGTCATGAGCCCTCATAGCACACCAAGCAGCATTTTCTTTGATATTCTTAGTTAATTTTGAACATTTCTATCAGCTTAGGACTAATCACCAGGACAAGAGTTTTGTGCATTGTAACAGAAAACAGCAGCTAACAGTGCCACACTCCCTTCTTTGTGTTCTTCTGAAGGACTATGTATGAAAATGGTTACTTTTCTTTTCTAGAAAACTTCTGCTTAAAGAAAATGCAAGCTGATTCCTTATGCTATTCAAAAACAAAACAAAGTAACCCTTAAGTTATCTTTTTTTTTATCTTTGGTAGGCTTATATCTGTTCTGTCTACTGATCTATATATTTATCAACTGTTAATCTTTGTCTTTATGGCCACTTATTGGTAAAAATCATTTAATAATACATCAAATAAACCTGAGTTCAGTCTCTCATGCTCTCTTTTTTTGGTTGTGAGCCTAGCCTTTAACGGCTGAGCCATCTCTCCAGCCCATGCTCTCTTTCTTAAAAGAGGAAATCAGATGTCTGACATCCACTTTATCTATAAACATATAGGGTTTAATCTTGTATGATTTTGTGTGTGTGTATATATATATATATATACATACATACACATACATGTATACATATGTATGTGTATATATACACATATGTATGTGTATGTGTAAATACATATATATATATATATATATATATATATATATATAAACTATAACAACAAATGGAACAACAGTGCTTTAAGTCCTTACAAATCCTTTGTAATCAAATCCTTAAAAGTCTTTAGAACTTCTGTTATAATTAATATTATTGCATTTGAGTGTC
Organism: Mastomys coucha; assembly: GCF_008632895.1. NCBI lineage: Eukaryota > Metazoa > Chordata > Mammalia > Rodentia > Muridae > Mastomys > Mastomys coucha. The sequence continues at coordinate 41,769,605 of NW_022196891.1, read as the reverse complement.
TAACATAGACCTCAAGTTCATACTATGTGACTCTCAAGATGGATCAAAGATTTTTCCACTGAATAACAATTTCAAATATATCACCCAAGGATGCTTCCCTTTTGAGATCATTTTAAAGATGTTGTTGCAATTAAAACTATTAATATGAAAAGTAATTGCTCTGTTCTGAAATAAAGACAGTTAATGATTAACTGATGTTATTTATGCTTTACGAATTCACTGCATGACAAATAAAAAAGTAATTGGAAAAAAATTATTACCCATTTACTGAAGGTAAAGTAACTACTTGAAAAACAAATTGACAAACATTTGCTTTCTTATTTCCAAATTACACAAGACTAGAATAGGAGGTTTTATTAGTGCAATATAACAGGTTCTTGAATTTTACAAACTTTGCTTCCATTTGTATTTAAATGATAAGAGAAGAATGAGTAAGGACAAGAAAAAATACCTTTTTAGTACATAAGGAAACATACAGGAAATGTGAAATAAATAGAATATGCCCACTTTTTAATCACATTTCCATATGACTTTTCTATAGATATTATAAATAAAATTACCTGGAAATGTTCTCAAATAAACTTTTTGGGATTGATTCCAATTATTTTCTAATACATACTTGAAAAGTTTCTGTAGAAGTTGAGTTTATCAAAACTATTCCATTAAATATATCACAACATTGGGTTTCAATAGAAAATAAGAGTTTTGTGAGAAAATACAAAGACCCTCTCTGATCTGCAATACTCATTAGAGACAAATGTAAATGTCAGACTACTTTAATAATGAAGTCTAAGAAAATTGGAGATTGTTTGGACAAAAATCCAAACATTTTAGAAATTTGAAAGACAAAGGAAGTATGGGGTAAAATCAACTACTTTCCATATTATCAAACATTCATTACTGGGCCATAAAGATGTTTTCTCATTCATTCACTAGTTAGTAGGCTCACTAGTGAACTGGTTTTGTTGTAATTCTTACCAGAGGATGGGGTAGAGGCCCACAGCTCAGTTCTAGCCCTTTGATTACTGGGTTGTAATTTCATAGTGATTTCCCTTTTGTAGGCAGAGATATGCCCCACATCCCAAATTCAGCTTTAACTAAGAAGTTATAAAGTTTTGCCTTCTTATTTTCTTTCAAGCTCATAACAGCGAAAGGTAATACCAAATAAAGACAAAGACATGCAACCAAGAGACTAGATCATAAGGCTGTGGTTTTAGTCATACAAATACAAAAGGAAGAATTTTCTCTCTGGTGCCAACCAGTAGCTGACCAATGTTTATTTAATCTATGTTTAAAGTTATCACCTTGCTTTTCTCTGGCATTGGATATATTGAGAGAAGGTTGCATTTTGCTTTCTGCTAATTAAGGGAAGAAATCCTTACACGACAGTAGTGACACAAACCCTAGCGTTCAGGGAAGGGAAGGAATGCAAACACTCCTGCAAGCCACAACTAACCAACTAGCCAACTGCAGGAAAAGCAGGACTTCCTGACAGCTAATTCCATTACTTCATTTTGACAGCTGCTAGGGCTTAAAAATATTAAGGCCAGATATGCATCAATTTTGCCATGGAAACTTGCATATTTTCCCATACTTGGACATAATGCATTCTTCATAAATATTGGTCCTTGTCCATTTTTTTTTTGAGAAAAGCACATTGCTCAGGGTGAGAAATAAACCTGTAAAACAGTATACTGACTGAGCTAGCCAAGTAAAGGGAGCAACTAGAAGTCACTCACTTGACCCTATTGGCTGCTCTCTGTGGTTAGTTTACTGACCCACTCAGAAAACACTGACCTCTCAGCTTGTAAATGGGAGTTGCTTTAAACTTAAAAGTCTCAAAACATGTAAGGACTATATATGTCTTCTATATTCATATAAAAGGAGGGTGAAGTCTCAAGGTGTTATCACAAGGTATTTTAGCCTAGCCTTTCCTTTCTTCCATATTTCTTTAACATGTAATTACAAAGATGTAGTGTTCAGGCTTCCTTTGCTACAAAAAAAAATAAAAAATAAAAAATAAAAAATAAAAAAAAAGAAAAGAAAACAGAACCTTGCTTACCCAGTGAAATCTCAGTGGAAGTACAGTAGTACAGTAGAAGAAATTCAGGTTACATTTTATCATTTCATCAGGCAGTGTGGCCTGCCTTCCATTGCTCTAGTGCTGAGTGACGTTGCTGCTTCCTGTGTCTTCTTATGACAACTGATTTTCTGTAATTCCAATATATTAGAAAGATTGATTATAGCCTAATCTAGTGTCATAATATGTCATGAAAGTACAGATGAATTCTGTGTGATGGACTGATAAATGAAAATACATAAAGCAGAATTTGGGGGTTTAATTGCTTCCTGTTGCTGCTATATCAATTTTCCAAATTAGTGGTGCGTTAAGCCCAAATCCGTTCTGACAGTTCTGTATTTGAGAAACCAAGTATAAGTGCCATGTCAACAAAATCAAAGTGCTATTAGGCAATTATTCTTACTAGAGGATCTAAGGGAGAATCTCTTCATCACTCATTTGGGCCATTAACAAATTCTCCATAGTTTTTCACTAAGGTCTTTGTTCCTTGCCTAACAACAGGAGAAAGTCTCACATTTGAGATTCCACAAGTTCCTTGGTTCTTGTCTGCCATCTTCCAGTTTTAAGGGGGATAAAAGAGATGTAAATTTGTTCATTTTTTTTCCTCTTCCATGCTTAAGGACTGGTAATTAGTTTGGATCTACCTGGCCAATCTTCCCCCCTCAGATTCTTAACAATATAGCCCTGGCTGTCCTGGAACTCACTCTGCAGACCAAGCTGGCCTCGAACTCAGAAATCTACATGTCTCTGCCTCCCAAGTGCTGGGATTAAAAGCATGTGCCACCACCACCCAGCCAAGTCACATCTTCAAAGTTCCTTTATCTATGTCAGGTAATATATCTCTAGATAACAAAATATTTGTCTCACTTGAGATCAAACCCATTAGTTTGTATGTACTATACAGAGCTCTATCGCTAAGATTACCAGTACTAAAATAAAAGCCCTTTGAAAATTATAACACTGACATTTCAAATTATAATGTATCAGGATAATATTCCTTGTGCACTTGAAATGTGTTGGATATATGTTTTTATAACTGTCAATCATATTGATTTAGTGAACAATTTATATGTATAAGCTTTGTGTATTGTCATTGCCGATTTCAATCATAACTAACAATATATGTGAAATTTTATATATTTCTTATGACTAAGCATTTAATAATTGAGATGAAAATAGTCCTGCTTTTAAAGACTTCTTAACTGACAAATATGATATTTTATTCAGCATTCTTGTGCTTAATTTCTGCCTGCACACATCCTTTATCATCATCATTTTGACTTGTACTCAGTGGCTGTTTAATCCATTCAAATGTAGTATCATCAATAGAGACATAATTTTATTGCATACCTTAATATTGAGGTTTTCCCTGCCATATGTTAGCAAAATCAAGTTCTCCTCCTCCATTTAGCTTAATAATCATTTACTCATATTTCTATGTAATGATATTTTACATAGTAAATGACTGAGTTCTATTACTTAGAATATTTGTAACATAGTATACAATAAGTAGTTTCTCACTAAATAAATGAGTTGTTCAGTAGGTAGTCTTAAATACAAATGAGTATTTTTAATAGGTAAATCGACCAACATTTTGATTTCATTATAGAATTAGGAGCATGCTTAAGTAGATCCTCATGATGTGCTAGGAGAAATAGTACACTTCTGGGACAATCTTCAAAGTTGTTTAAAGCAAAACTGGTATAGAATCATGGATACTCTTAAATGTGAAGTTTTTACTGTGTTAGAATGACAAGAGTCTAGGTCGTACTAGAAAATCATTAAATGAGGTCCAACTTAACAGATTTAGAAATAAAGGTATCACAAGCTCATCTTTTTTCAATACACATGAAAGATGTCAAGATAAAATAAAACATTTTATCCTAAAGCGTGAAATTGGGAAACATAACATATATTTAGTAACATCAGATTAATAAAGGTTAATTTCTCAAATAGGCTGGCATATTTGACTATTTTGTAACCCCAAACACTTATGTTTTACCTTTTTATATTCTATGTAGCTTTGGTTTTATCAAACTCATATTTGAACACGGACACCAATAAAGATACTAACATAAAAGGAGATTATCTCATGGTGCCCCAACCTTAGACAAAAAACTATAAGCAATTAAGAAATATTGAGAATATGAGAAATAATCTTTCCCAAGGAAGATTCACTTGGTGGTCATATAATATCAAGTGGTCAGTGCTGAAATCGAAGACACACAAGTAACATTATACTGGCTGGGCAGGGTAGGTTATATTTGTATATGTAGGCATATATGTCAACAACTGAATTTTTTTAAAAATTCAGGTAATTATTGACTCACATACTCACACTTCTCCTCAATTTTATTCAACTGATCAATGTGCCTTTTTAAAAAAATAGTAAAAACTAGTATTCTGCTGTTTTTCTTAGTATGGCCCTCAGATATAATTTAAATCATGCCTGGTGATGCATCCATCAGTACCTTTATTGCTCAGAGTATTTTGCTTATCCAGAGTCATTTTATGATTCCCATATTAATTTCAAGATTGTTTTTATTTTAAAACCTCTGAAGAATTGCATTGGGATTTTGATGGAAATTGCATTGAGTTATAGATTGTTCTGAGAATTGTGGCTGTTTTCACAAAATAAATCATATCAATCCATAAACATCTCCTTCTTCTTCAATTTCTTTGCTTGGAATATTGAAGTTTTGATTTCATAGGCCTTTTGTTTTCTTTGTTGGGCTCATTCCAACATGCTTTTAGGCTATTGTGAATGAGATTGATTCCTTGAAGTTTTTTTTGTTTTTGTTTTTTTTTGTTTAACTCTTATGGTTGCCTTCTTCATATTGGAGGCATACTGATTCAGGCAGGGCAAATTTCAAATTTGTCATCTATGATTTTGATAAAAGTCTTTATCAGCTGCCTCATTGGATGAAGAAAATTTGATCATGGTGTGTGATTGCTTGGATGAGTTCTTAAAATTGGTTTCCACTTATTAATTTTAACATCTATGTTCTATAATGCTCTGTGTTCTATTGGTTGTCATATGGCTCTGGCTTTATATGATTTCCATTGTCCTGCCTTTATTTGTGTTAATATGGCTCCTTCTTTATATGGTTTCTTTATAACCAAATAGCATCTGATTCATAAAAAGATTTGAAAGTACTCCTTCCTCCTATATTTAGTGGAAAAATTTAAGTGATATTGGTATTAGTTATCTGTAGAATTTTAGGTTGAATCCATCTGGTTCTAGGCTTTCTTTAGTTTGGAAATATTTGATAGCTTCTTCTATCTCACCAGTGGCCATTGATGTATTTAAATAATTTACATTATTTTTACTTAAATGTGGTATGTAGCATACCTTTAGAAGTTTATCCATTGCTTTACATTTTGCAGGTTATTAAAATGTGTGTGTTAATATGTTTACATGATTCACCACATTTTCTTATCTATGGTAATGTCTTCTTATGGATCACTTTTCTCTTTTAGTAATTTGGCAAAGAGTTTTTCAGTTTTATTTAACTTATAAAAACAACTCTTTGTTTTGTTGATTTTTTATTTTTTATTAGTAGTTTCAATTATACTGAAGCAATTTTTGATTCAACATTTGTTATTTCTCTTTATGCATTCTTTTTGTAATTGGTTTGTTCTTGTCTTTTGTTTCTTTTCATTTTGTTTTAATTCCTGTAAATTTAGTATCTGTTAATTTATTTAATATCTCTTTAATATTTTTAAATCTATATAATTAGAGCTATAAGCTTCATTTTAGAATTGTCTTTATTGCCCCCTGACTTCCCAGCGTGATCAACCAAATACAGTATAAAAAGATGCAGTAAGAATCAGCACAAAACCTTAGATCAAGGCTGAATGAGGCAACTTGGTAGAGTAAAAAGGTCCCCAAACAAGACGAGAATGTTAGAGGTACCTAACAGTTAGGAGTCCTATAAGTATCCTATGCTATGCTATGTTAGAGGTACCTAACAGTTAGGAGTCCTATAAGTATCCTATGCTATGCAACCACAGCATCTATGTAGAGGGGTTATATGACTTTTAAAATCTATGACCTCAAATGTGTGATCCTCTTGACTCCACTTCATTCAATATGTCTTACTAAAAATGAGACCAAGAAAATGTAGTAAAAGGTGATAAGGTAAAACAGAATGGAGACAGAAAGATATGAAGGACTATCAGTGATGATGTAGAGCGAATTGTCTTACTAATTTCAATTCTGTAATAGTTTTCTTTTCTTTTGTCACAGATAACTACATAAAATGTTAAGTAAATTTTTCTCTGACATTAAAAATAGTTTTTGTTCTTAAATATTGTTGTTTTTCCTCCCTCTACTTCTCTCAGCCCTGTTCCTTTCATAGCCTTTCTGTCTTTTATTAAAGAACAAACAGGCTTCTAAGCTTTCTAATGAAATAGAATAAAATAAAAATCAAACACATAGAAATTATATAAAAGCAAACAAATAGATGTAAAATGGCTCAAGAAAAGACATAAGAAACATACAGATGCAGAGACTTAGTCATTTACACACTCATGAAACCCATACAAATAAGAAGCTATAATATATTCACAAAAGACGTAAAAGACAAAAATAAAATAAATAAAATAAATAATACAATTTAAAAAGAAAAAGGGACTGTGACATGCTATGAAACAAGGGACTTTCAAGTTTGCCATTAAGTTTGTTTTCTGTTGTCTGTCTTCTGCTGGGCATGTAGCCTACCCTTAAGAGTGGTTTAATTTTTGGATGTTTCCACTCCCTACTCCATTTGACCTCTAAACTCACTGGGGCCTCCAGTCTTTTGAGGGTTAGGTGCATCATCTCTGAATGAACACAGACCCGGCAGTCCTCTACTGTATGTGTGTTGGGGATCTCTTATCAGCTGGTGTATACTGCCTGTTTAGTGGCCCAGTGTTTGAGAGATCTCAGGGATCCAGATTAATTGAGACTGCTGGTCCTACAGGATCTCCCTTCTCCTCAGCTTCTTTCAGCCTTCCCTAGTTCAGCAACAGTGTTCACCTGTTTCTGTCCATTGGTTGGGTGCAAATATCTGCATCTGACACTTTCAGCGGCTTGTTGGGTCTTCAGGAGTATGGTCATGCTAGGTCCCTTTTTGTGAGCACTCTATATCCTCAGTAATTGTGTCAGGCCTTGGGGCCTCACCCTGAACTGGATCATACTTTGGGCCTGTTGCTGGGCCTTCTTTCCCTCAGGCTCCTTTCCATTGCCATCCCTGTAATTCTTTTAGACAATTATGGTCAATTATGGTCAATTATTTCAGGAACAATTATGGGTCAGAGTTGTGACTGTGTGATGGCCCTCCTCTCCCTTATTTGATGCCCTGTCTTCCTGCTGGAGGTGGGCTCTATAAGTTCCCTCTCCCTACTGTCAGACATTTCATCGAAAGTCCCTCCCTTTGAGTCCTGAGAGTCTTTCACCTCCCAGGTCTCTGGTGCATTCTGGAGGGTTCCCCCAACCTCCTATCTGGAGGATGGGGACATCCACGTGGAGACGGGGGATGGGGAGGAGATACATCAAATAATCTTGTATTCCCAGAAAGACTTCCTTGGGGAAATTAAATATCCATTTGCAAGTAGATGTCAATTGGATATATATTCTGGGTTAGGGATAGGGACATGTGCCTAGTCTCCTTTTAGCTCTGGACTGAATCTAAGGAATAGCCATATAGGCCCTTTGCATGTTGCCTCCGTCTCTGTCAGCTCCTATGTTCAACAACCATGTTAGTTTAGAGGGCCTTGCTTCCTTGGTGTACTCCATCCTCTGTTACTCTTGAACACTTTTTACTTCCTCTCAGCTATGTTCTCTTACCCCCTGAGTGGATAGATTTGATGGTAACATCCTTTTTAGATCATATTATTTAGGGCTGTGCACAGTTAGAACTGGCAGTGTTTCTTTGGTGGATAGACAGGAAAAGAAGGCTATGTAGAACTAGGAAATGTTGAAACAATGGAAAGAGAATTTGAGGATCTCCAGTACAAGAGACATGATTTTTTGTAGTGGGCAGAATGGAATACAAAAGAAATGTTTCACAAGTCTATAATATAATCCCTCCTGCTCTTAGAGAAACATGAATAGAAGAGATGTAAATTATGGTATGCAGTATGGTCCTTTTTACACTTAGTGTTAAAGATTTAGATTGAAGTGTGATTTAGCCTTATTTTATAGAAGTTATATCCTCCTTTCTTCTGCTCAAAAAGTTAATTTATATAAAGTGCCCATATATACTGTGTAAATGTATAGATCCTTGTTGAATTAGAAGGAGATTTTAGCTTTGGTGTTAGTATTTGTATACTTTTTAATATCAAGTATGGCATCTTCCCAGCAAGACTGTTTCATAATAACAATATTATTTATTTTTGGTAGATGGAGTGGATGCTTTTACCAGATTTCTTAAAACTGAATTCAGTGAGGAAAACATTGAATTTTGGGTTGCGTGTGAAGACTTCAAGAAATGCAAGGAACCTCAACGAATCATCCTAAAAGCAAAGGCAATATATGAGAAATTCATTCAGAATGATGCCCCCAAAGAGGTACTGTGACAATTGGAAACACATGGAACTCCTTGCTACCTTCATAGGGTCTGCTTTGAACAAAGTGGATTCCTTATTCATTCCATCAGGGAGCTCAAGATTTTACATTAAAGCAAAACAGTTTAATTGCAGGTTTCTACCATCAACACTATTAACAGAATACAGCGTAATATGGTTATGGGTTAAAAGTATAACATCACTCTCAGAGTTAGATGGGAAGTGATTAATGCCACAGCATTTTGATTCTTTCTCTAATCTGTATTAACTATCTTAGCAGGCACAACTACCTATTAAAATCTAAAGATCTCTGAAACTATTAAAGAGAAAATAAACAAACATTAAAAAAAAACACTGTGTAATACTTTATAAGGTTTTATAAGTCTTTATAAGTGAGCCAGCTGCATGACTTAGTTTGTTAAAAGTGCTTATCTCTAGACCTGAAAACTTAAGTTCAACTCCTAGTCTCAACATGGTGGAAAAAGGAACCAACTTCCCAAAATTATTCTCTGATCCTCACACTATACCATGGTACACTTGTCCCTGAAACAACAAATATAATTTTAAAGCTATACAAGGTTTTGTTTATCCAAAGATATTATTTCATCACTATGGGATAGGCTAAAGAAGAAAATTAATAGACAAATGATGTAACTCTAATTTAAGAATGTTTTAATTGTTCTTTCCTTTGATTACAAACTAAATAAGTAGATCATGTGGTGTACTTGGTAAATTGAGTATGAGTTTAGCAGATATTAGACTATCATAAAATATTAAATGGTTTGTTGTTTCTATTCTGTACCCAATAGTTTGTATTCCCTTTCTAGGGTAGAAAACATGCTATTTCGCTGGTCAACCACAAATTAATACTATTGTTTTAGCTTTTCCTTCTGAAATTAGCTCATTCAAATTGAAAACAAAAAGATGTTTTGTCTCACATATCAGAGGACATTTGGTCCTTTTTCTTTATGTACTACAGCAAATCTATTTGTAAACAGAGAGATGCATAGCAAAATAACTTGGTTACTTTATTATGCCTGGTAGGAGAGACAGGAAAATAGGGAATGGGAGGACATAGAGATAGAAGAAGAAGGATCGGAATCCCAGTATCCACTCAATGTAGCACTTCAGTTACCTTTGAGTACTATGCTCAAAGATTCCATCACTGTCCAATAGGTCCGCAGGATGGCAACTAAACCTTGTATGACTTTCTATGAAATCTTTAAGACTGAAACAATTACATATTCTATAATGAAGTGTTCTCTATTTGGATATGGTGCTCTAAGAAAGTATAGTTGGTTAGTTATGTAAAAATTTAATAGATTATGTCACCACATAGATATCCCAAAATATAATATTAGTACCAGTGGTGGTGCATGCCTTTAATCCCAGCATTTGGGAGGCAGAGGCAGGCGGATTTCTGAGTTCAAGGCCAGTGTGGTCTACAGTACCAGATATATCATTTGGGACATAATAAAAAATTAATGGGGAAAAATTAAAAATAAAATTAATAAAAATTACTACATATTCATATGCCAGCACAGTTTTGATTATAGAAAAATAACATGAAAAAGAAATCAGAAACCTGAACAAAAAGGTCTTATTGATATCACAATGATGCCCAAGCAACTCATTCTCTGTAACTTAAACATTTTAACTTCTGAGATATTAGTTTCCCACAGTGAAAATGAATGAGTTGATATAATGATTATATGATAGCTACTGTTGCATTATCCAGAATAAGAATAAGCATAACTACTAACAAAAAAATAGAAGAGCCAGAGAAACACCAGCCTAGAATACAATGTTGAATCACTAGGCCCTAAGAGGAAATACTCAGGAGTCCAAGCACACTTTATACTCTACAACATTTTAAGAATGTGAGATAGTTCTCAAAGATGTTGTAGTAGATATCGTATAATTTTTCTTTTTTCCTGTTTATGCAGGTTAACCTTGATTTTCATACTAAAGAATTAATTGCTAAGAGCATCACCCAGCCCACTCCCCACAGTTTTGATGCAGCACAAAGCAGAGTGTATCAACTCATGGAACATGACAGTTATAAACGCTTTCTGAAATCCGAGATCTACTTACATTTGATAGAAGGAAGACCTCCGAGACCAACAAATCTTAGGAGACGATCACGATCATTTACCTACAATGAGTTCCAAGATGTAAAATCAGATGTTGCCATTTGGTTATAAGTAAAAGTCATTTTTCTTCTTTTGACGGTACATGTGTACATCTGCTTCTAAAATATAGCTTGTATATAGTAAGAAATGATTTCACTTTTAAAATACACCAGGCAAAAGAATTTTTAAATGTAAGAACTTTTATATTATATTAGAATAATTCATCATCTATCTTCCAAAATATTTTATGAAAATGTATCTGATATTCTATTCATAATAAAATCTTTATTTCTGCAATAACAGTAAGAAAAAGCTTTGTAAATTGTTAAAGTAAAATGAAATCTTTGCAGTAATGTCTCATCTAGTTTGAATTATATTTCTAAGCGAAAACAGTGTATTTAGATAACTGTATATACAGAAGATATTTTATATAATGATGGATTGGAGCATATAGAAATGACACATTTTTTATAATGGGGAAGGATGGACATTTGTTGTTGCATACTAATTGTGACTACAGATTAGCTATTTATCACTTCCACATTTAAGGCAACTAAAATAAATATTATAAAAATGCATTTCTCTCTTCATATTAAATGGATAATCTTAACCCAGGTAGATATTTGAGACTTCACTCCGCAGTCATATGTACTCTGATGAACATTCCCTATTAGATAAAGCAACACTTTTTTCAAAGGAGTGTGCTCATATTACATATCTCCACATATCCATGGAGTATATTACTACCTTCTCTCCCAGTAAATGAATGAAGCACTGAAATAACACCAACCAGTGCTTGAACTAGGAGGATGTTACACTTTCACACAAGCATTTAGGTCTCACATTTGGAATTTTAAAGTTGTGTAGAAGTTCAAACTCAGAGGTGGTGAAAAATTAAATCCACAAATTTGACAACTTTGACATCAGCAAACCCTGTTCTTTCATTGTTATTTCAATTCTTGCCTAATACTATATTATACCGTAAGATTATACTAATAAATAGATATCTCTATATTATAGAAATGTTTAATTGTAATGCATTGTGTGGTCTATAAAAGTCTGTTAAAAATGACATGTTTTCAGATTAGTAAATGTATGTATCTTCATAGAAGGGTATAACAAATTTAACATCTACAATAATAAACTGTTAAATTTACTTAGTAACAGTTAAGTTTATTTCACAAGATATCTCTCAATATCTCCACCTTCTTATCTTTGAATGATATTGAGGTAGAAAATCTTATTTATTGTACCATTGGTAGTAATGTTAATAATTTATACTTTTTGAAATATGGAAACAAATTGCAAAAAAAGGAGATTTTTAATTTTTCTCTGGTTGATTTATATTTCTTATTTGAATATGTCTCTTTCATAGAATATAATTGGTTTTTATACTGAGTTAAGATGACACATGCTTTCAAATCTACTTATTGAATTCATGGTTTGATTTTAATAGAATTGTTTTTAAAAACAGACACACAAACACACACACACACACATACACACACACTTACACACTCACACAATCACAATTTACCACGTCACAGTCAAATCACACCTTAGCCTGTGAGTATCTAGTACTCTGTCCCCTAGGCGGGGAGTCTCCACATTTAGAATAGTCCCAGGACAGCCATGACTATTAGAGGCCACGGACTGGTAATTATTCAGTTTCCAAGGAAGGATGCCTCAGAATGGCCAATCTTGCTCCTGGACCTGAAAAGTTCCTGGAAAGGTGCCGGTCCCTTATGTAGGCTGAAATTTTGGAAACACTGGTTCTACTATCAATGAAGAAATTAGCTGCAGAAGCAACAACAGGGGAAATCAACTTGCTGGCAAGAGGGGAGGCCAAGTGACCAAAAAGCAAGAGGAAAAACTTCCTTCTAAAATATTTCTTAAAACTATAGTCCTACGAAATGTTGCTCCTCACAATGGGCTGGTCCTCCTAGTTAAACAGGAAAATCCTTCAGGTAAGGCTCCCTACTTAGGTAATGCTAAGCTGTGACAAGTCAACCATAAAAACATGTTTTTAAAAATAAGTCAATATTTGTGTTAAATATTTATTTAGTTCACCATGTAAAATACCCAAAGGACACAATGTAAATATAGGAATTTTTTTTTTTTGACTCATGGTTCAAGTGTATATTCCTTTGTTCCATGGATCTTAGGACTGTTATGAGGGAAAATGGTTTTATCTCTATGGTTGTTGGAGTCTCTGACCATAATGTTGTACTTGAGTCAGAGAGCAGGAAAAGACACCAATTGTAACTCTTAAAAGTTATGCCTCCAGTGGCCTACTTTTTCCACAAGAACCCCTCTCCCAAAATACCATCAGCAGTGGGGGCCTAAACAGTCATGAGTATATAAAGAATATCTCATATTCAAACCATAGCATTTTAAATTAAATTATAAAACATTTCATGACGTGTTGAAATTCAGTATGTTTGAATTTCAAAGGTTTTGCAGCCTCCAATGGATATAATATAGAAAAATAGATAAGTGCCTAGACAAATGGAAGGAAAAAATTATAATCAGCATCAAGCTCTGGCTGAGTCAATAACAATGAGCATAAACTGATGTGAGACAGACAACAGAGGTTCTGAGAGACCTCTGACTCTCAGACCATTGAGAGAGTCCGAGGTCTCTCAATGACTTTCTGATTCCCTAGAAACTCAAGCAATATGTATAAAACTTCTGCACTTTTATAGGCAAGGGCTTGGAACTTCTAGTTGCTTCTGCTTTGGGGCTTTAAGGAAATTGTGATACACAAAGGATGTCATAGAATCTGTGGCAGCATGCACAGAGCATGCCTAGGTTCAAGTCAGCTATGGTCCCAAATCTGAGAGGAAGTGGCCAGGAGCTCCCATCTCAAATCAAGAAGTTATTTACAACTGAGAGCCACTTGCAAAGGAAAAAATAGTTTTCTCCAATGGAGGCTTACAGGGTCAAATCCACACTGAAGGGTAGGTGACATGTTTACCAATGGATGGTCAGTACAAAAAAAACTCAGGAATATTCTTTTAGATTTGTTTAATATTTTGTTAAAAATCTTTTAAGATTCTTTAATATCTTATTTAAAATTGCATTGTTTGTGGAGTTATTTAATCTTCTGGCCTTTAGCTTCTATATTATGGATTCTTATTTTGTAGGTTTATAGAGTATGTATGTGTAGGAGAGAGAGAGACAGAGACAGAGAGAGAGAGACATAAACAGAGATACAAACAGACAGACAGAGACAGAGACAGAGAGAGGCAGAGAGAGAGCAACAGAGAGAGACAGAGAAATTGTGCATTTTCTTCATATTTTTATCTTGTTTTGTTTTGTTTTGTTTGTTTTTTATTTAACAGTGGTTTTATGATCTTTTTTTCCTAAGGAGAAAAAGAAGACTGAAAATAGGATGGGTGGGAAAGTGAGGAGAATGTGGGAGGAGGTAAGGAATAGAAAAATATGATTAGAAAATATTATATACAAAGCTCTACTTTCAATAGAAATAAAGTAAATAAAAAATCAAATATAAAAGAGTTTCATTTAGATCATCAAGGACTTTGTCCAAATTATTGGCTATGTCAAGCATGTTATCTCATGGAAAATACTTGTGCACAGAATTGTTTTGGCAAGAATTGAAGAGATACCTGATTTATTTAATTTTTTTTATGTAAAGTGAATCCTGCACCTCAAGTCACTCCAAGACTAGGTACATCCTCTCACAATGAGACCAGACAAGACAGCCCAGTTAAGGGAGCAGGATCTACAGTCAGGCAACAGAGTCAGGGTAATCCTCAGCTCCAGTTATTAAGGGACCAACATGAAAACCATGCTGCATGTCTGCTACAAAATGGGAGGAAGTATTTAGGTCCAACACTTGTATGTACCTTGGTTTCTGGTTCAGTCTCTGGGTGTCCTCAAGGGTACAGGTCAGTTGACCCTCTTTGGCTCATTGTGGAGTCCCTATACCTCACCCTACCCCACCCCCTGCCACCTCTTGGTTCCTCAGTCCTTTCTCCAACTCATCCACAACCCTTCCCAAGGTCAGTATAGTGTTTGGTTTTGGATCTCTGCATCTGTTTCGGGGAGCTGCTAAGTGAAGCATTTCAGAGAACAGTTATTCTAGGGTGCTGCATGCATGCATAACACAGTATTATTTATAATATCAGGGGTTGGTTCTTGCCCATGGGATATATTTCAAGTTGGGCCAGTCATTGTTTAGCCATTCCCTGCACTTCTTGTAGGCAGAACAAATTTTGAGTCAATTGTTTTCTGGTTTTATTGTTATCCTTATCTCTCCACTGGGAGTCTTGCCTGGCTGCATGATTGTCCTTAAAGGATAAGACCTGCCTCCATCCTTCAACTATCTTGCAACCTCAGGTTATGTCAGTATCTCTCAGCCTAAATTCACAGAACGGAGCTTACTTAGACTGTCCTCTGAGAGGTTCCTTCCAGTGGATGACCAAAACAGATGCAAAGACGCACAACCAAAAACATTAGACTGAGCTCAGGAAGTCTTATGGAAGCAAGAGCAGATGGACTGAGGATCCAGAATGAAATAGGGACTCCACAAGATCAACAGACAACAAACCTGTGCCCTTGGGAACTTGAAGAGTCCGAAACCAAACAATGAGCATACATCAGCTTGACCTAAGCCTCCTACCCGCAACATACCCATAAATAGCAATTGTGCAGCTTGGTCATCATTCAGGTCCCCCACCAATTGAAGTCTGGGCCAAGCCTGACTCTGTTGCCTGCCTATAGATTAATTTGATTTTATTATTTTTACAGATTTTATTCCCCTCCCGGTCCACCCTCCAACTGTTCCATATCTCATACCTCCTTCCTAACCCCTGTCTCTAAGAAGATGTCTCCAACTCCCATCCCCAACCCACAAGACCTCTAAACTCCCTGGGACCTCCACTCTCTTGAGGTGCATCTTCTCTGACTAAACCCAGACCCAGCAGTCCTCTTCTTTATATGTGTTGGGGGCCTCATATCAGCTTGTGTATGCTGCCTGGTTGGTATTCCAGTATCTGAGAGAATTCCAGGGTCTAGGTTAATTGAGACTGCTGGTCCTCCTACAAGGTCTCCCTCCTTCCTTAGCATCCTCCAGCTTTCTCCAAATTCAACCACAGGGGTCAGCAGCATGGAGTGGGTGCAAATATCTACATCTGATTCTTCAGCTGCTTGTTGGGTCTTTCGGAGGGTAGTCATGATAGGTCCCTTTTTGTGAGTGCTCCATAGCCTCAGTAATAGTGTCAGGCCTTGGGGCCTCCTATTGAGCTGGATCCCATTTTATGCCTGTCTCTGGACTTCATTTTCCTCAGGCTCCTCTCCATTTCCATCCCTGAAGTTCTTTCAGACAGGAAAAATTATCTCTCAGAGTTTTGACTGTGGGATGGCAACACCATCCCTCGCAATATGCCCTGTCTTTCTACTGGAGGTGAGTTCTACAAGTTTCCTCTCCTTCATCTAAGGTCCCTCTCCTTCATCTAAGGTCTTCTAAGAGTAATTCATCTAATGTCCCTCTCTTTGAGTCCTGAGAGTCTCTTACCTCAGGTCTCTGGTACATTCTGCAGGGTACCCCCAACCTCCTACCTCCCACCTCCCAAGGTTGCATGTTTCTGTTCTTTCTGTTGGCCCTCAAGGATTTCAGTCCTTTTCTCTCACCCAATACCGGATCATGTTCCCCTCTCTGAACGCCCCCATCCCCTTTCCCTCTCAGGCCCCTCCCTCCACCATTGTGGTTGCTTTCTTCTCCCTCCCAAGTGGGACTGAGGCATCCACACTTGGGCCCTTCTGTTTGTTTACCTTAAGAAAATATAAATATTTAAAAATATTCTGTGTGAGGCAAATAAATATGATGAATACAGGAAACCAGAATGCTATTAGTAATTTACATTGGTGTAAGGAATTTTTACAAAAAAATTTTACATGCTTGGTGTATAGCTGCGTGCTACAGCACTTATCAAGGATGTGTGAGGACCTAAATTCTATAATCCTCAGCATCAGAGAGAAAGAGACAGACAGACAGACAGACAGACAGACAGACAGAGACTGACATATAGAGAGACACAAAGACACTGAGAAAGACATAGAGAGACAGAGAAGGATGAAAACAAGAAAGAAACAAAGAAGGAAAGAAAAAGAAAGAAAGAAAGAAAGAAAGAAAGAAAGAAAGAAAGAAAGAAAGGACAAAGAAAGAAAAAAAGAAAGAAAGAAAAGATTAATTGAGAAATATTTGAAATGGAAAAAAACACAGAAAATATACCCTAAACTTTATGACAAGTGAAATGAATAATTTTTTTACATATGATCACATATATAGAATTCAGTTTAATTCAATTCTTGAAGCCCACAAACAAAAATTATACTGAGGCTAATAACTGAATGTATAATAAGTCAATTACTGTTTAGTTAAATGAAATCAAAGAAATTGCATGTAGAAAACAGGCAGTGCTTTTTCAAAGAATAAAGATTTCCAAATGAAGCATTTAAATTAGACTCTGTCTGGGTCATTTTTTTAAAAAGATACAATAGTAAGAAAACTATTTTAATATAGAAAAATGCATTATTCTCACATGTAATATTAAAACAATACTATTTTCACTTTAAGTATGACATTTTTAATTATAATTTTATAGGTCCTCCCGAAGTAGGAACACTTAGTTCAAGGTTAGCCTGTGCAATCCATAGAGAATCTCAAAAATCTAGTAGGACTCTATTATATGAGTATTGCAAGAGTTCAGAACAGCTTAGCAGTGTGGAGTCTATTCACATAAATTCATGTATAGAATTGATATATCTGATCAAAGGAAACAGAAATCAAAAGGCCATCACAAGCTAAAAGTACAGTTGATAAAATTTAATACCCATTCCTATGGAAGATCTCTGAGAGATTCATGGTGGAGCATGCCTGTCATCTCTCAGCCAACACTGAAGAGGGAAAGTCAAGAGGATCATGGGTTTGAGACTAGCTTTGACTACATATTGAAACTCTGTCTCAGATGGATATATTTGTATATGCATATAAGTATATATATATAGGAGAAAGAAAAACATAAAAGATCAAGTTTACAAAAGAACACTTCTTAAGTGTGCTTCCATTATGTGTGTGCCTCAACCATTTAAGTTAAAAAGTCATGAATCCAGGTACTTTGCTGAAGTTGTTTTTCACATTTAGGAATTCTCTGGTGGAATTTTTGGAGTTACTTAAGTATACTATCATATCATCACCAAATAGTGATAATTTGACTTCTTCCTTTCAAATTTGTATCCCTTTGATCTCCTTTGGTTATCTAATTGCTCTTCCTACGATTTCAAGTACTATATTGAATAGGTAGGAAGATAGTGGAGGGAAATGGATGGATCTGTATAATATCATCCTGAGTGAGGTAACCCAATCACAAAGAACACACATGCTATGCACTCTCTAGTTAATAGCCCAGAATCTCAGAATACCCAATACAATCCACAAACCACAAGAAACTCAAGAAGAAGTAAGACCAAAGTGTGGATACTTTGTTCCTTCTTAGAAGAGGGAACAAAATACTCATGGGAGGAGTTGCAGAGATAAAGTATGGAGCAGAGACTGAAGGAATGACAATCCAGAGACTGCCCCACCTGGGGATCCTCCCCATATTTAATCTTCAAACCCAGACACTATTGTGGATGCCATCAAGTGCTAGCTGACAGGAGTCTGAGATAGCTGTCTCCGGAGAGGCTCTGACAGTGTCCAATACAGAAGTAGAGTCTCATAGCCATCCATTGGACTGAGTACAGGGTCTCCAATGAAGGAGCTAGAGAAAGGACCCAAGGAGCTGAAGGGTTTGCAGCCCCTTAGGACAAACACAATATGAACTAACTAGTATCCTTAGAGCTCCCAAGGACTAAACCAACAAACCAAAGAGTATACAAGATGTGACTAATGGCTCCAACATCATATGTATAGCAGAGGATGGTCTAGTCAGTCATCAATGGGAGGAGAGGCCCTTGGTCCTGTGAAAGTTCTATGCCCCAGTGTAGGGGAATACCAGGGCCAGGATGTGGGAGAGGATGGGTTGGTGAGCGGCGAGCGAGGTGCGAGGGTGGGGTGAGGAAACAGGCTTATTTTTTATTTTTTATTTTTGTCTAGAGGGGAAACCGGGAAAAAGATATCATTTCAAATGTAAATAAAGAATATATCTAATTTTAATAAAAGGTCACAAATCAGGATTTTGTTGTTGTTTTGTTTGTTTATTTGTTTGTTTGTTCATTTGTTTTGAGACAGGGCTTCTCTGTATAGCCCTTGCCGTCCTGGAACTCACTCTGTAGACCAGGCTAGTCTTGAACTCAGAAATCTGCCTGCCTCTGCCTCCCAAGCGCTGGGATTAAAGGTGTGTGCCACCACTGCCCAACATAAAACAAAACTTTTTAAGTGTTTTTACTATGACTAACATTTAAAATGTTAATATTCCATAATATTGTGGAATAGGGAAATTGACTTTGCAATGCTGAAATTGCAAAGGTAAAGAAAATAGCACCACCCATCATGGAGAACAACATGCCTACTGGTGGCTTTACAGGAATAGACATATATGACTAGCATTTCAATAACACGTGCTGAACATTTTCAAATATTTTGTCTTGCTTTTGTCTAAAAGTTATAAAAAGCATCTTCTGCCCAATAAAGTAAAGCACCAAAGGACCAAAGGAGCCAAGGGATTTTCCTACATCACAGTATGTCCTAGTCAAGGCTGCAGCTAGAAGATAGTAAATCTGTGGTTATCCTGAGCTGGATAGAGAGAGTGACTCAAATAGAAGATAATTTAAACAAGATTGTTGTCCGGAGACCATTGCTGAGGTTATGGAATCGCTCATCATATTACATGACCTGTTATACAACCCCTTTGATGAGGAATGCCTACAATTTGGGTTGTATTCAAAGAAGTTTATATAACAAACAAACTTCAGAAGTAAAATTTGTATATAAAGGTCAAAATCAGAATGTTAAGATATGATGATAACAATAGTTATTCAAAACAAGATATGCAATAGTAAAATTATGAAATAAAATTATTAGAAAAGTCACACTACTTAAAATTATATGCATTGACCTTACTAATAAATCTTTATATTGGGACACATGCAGTAAAAAAGCATTGTCAATACAAATTAATAAATAAATAGAAGTAAACATGAACATATAGAAATCAATGAGCATGCATTTTGTCCTGGGAATCTTTTTGATGATCACTCCAGAATTTGTTTTGTCTTTTTCCATTTTCTGTCACTTTCATATACTTCTGGTAGATATTTAACAAGAATTCACTAGTGAGGAAAATTTCAAGTTTTCATACACTGACATAGATAGCTTAAATTTTTGTAGCAAAATAAAAATTATTATTATTTATTCTTTCATCCACAGACAAGTAGTATTTTTCCTGATGTCACACTGTGTAACTCCCCCAGTCTGAGGTCTGATTCTTCAGACCCTGCCTGCCTCTCATAACCACACCTCTCTGCCCACCTCCTGTTATTTGCCATGCCTCTCTCCTGGTTCCAGTTACATCAGAAGTCCCGCCTCTACAAAGACTAAAGGAGCTGCTGATTGGGCCGGCATGCTGATGAACTTGGGGGAGGGGTTTTGCCTCCAATTTTCTGCCTGTTTGCTTGTAACAAAGGGTTGATTAAATGAAAGATGGCTGAGTGATCACACCTCCTTG
The DNA here is from genome assembly GCF_008632895.1 of Mastomys coucha. Lineage (NCBI taxonomy): Eukaryota > Metazoa > Chordata > Mammalia > Rodentia > Muridae > Mastomys > Mastomys coucha. Next base: position 41,749,155 of record NW_022196891.1, on the reverse strand, counting down.
TCGTCTAATTTTTAAGAGCCTTCCACATGGTTAAGGTAATAATATGGCTTGCCAGTTTCTCGACTCCTTATTCCAGAAAACCCATTCTTATTGTTGCCACTGGCCGGCAATAGGTGGCGCCCAATGTGGGGCTGGATTGGAGAAGAAATGGGCAAAGATCTTTTATATAAATATTAAGGTATAGATGGCGGAATCGTGACGGGATGGACAGCCAAATTGCTGGGTTAAAATGGCCAGGGTGCCAGGTAGACGGCCAGTGGGCTGGGATTTGGAAGGCTGACTAATCTCCGGGGAGATGGAGTTAGCCATTTCCCCTAAAAGCTCCGGGTTGTAGAGCTAACGGGGACCTCCCAGGAAGTGGAGGTACTATGGGGGCAGAAACAGCAGTGCAGAGGCTATAGCTCCCTGTGGCTATTTCAGGAGAATTCCCTGATTTTTATCTATGTCCTTATGTTATGTGTAAATTTGTCTTGTCCCGTCATATGAATGCTGTTGTCTTTTGTGTCATTGTCTTACATCTTTACTTTGTCCTATTATACACGTGGGCAAGATGGCTGTGGAGGCCCCACCCTCTCAGAGCAGAGCACACCGGCCTAAAGTTTCTTTTGTCCCTAGCTGGCTACCAAGCGGGAGTGTGCTTGGCGGTGTGTCTCCTGCTCTGCCAGCAGCGGCTCTGCTGGTTGATCCTGGGCAGTCAAGCCGTCTGCCTGGGTGGGGGGTGGCTACAGAAGCCGAAAAAGGGCCCTGCTTTCTTCCAGGCGGGCTCATCCCGGGCCAGGGGCCGTACAGCGCAGCCTTGCTGCAGCGGCCCTGGCCTTGGGGGCTCAGCACCACCTCAGGTCGGCATCTGTCGCTAGCTCAAAGAGGCAGGCAGACAGCCAGGTACTCCTCGCCAGCCGATATCAGCACTGGTGCAGTCTGGGCCAAGCTCTGAGGATGGGCGTTCACTCACTCTGGCCGGTGAAGGCGGGTTGGGAGGCAGAGACAGCAAGGGCCAGGCAGCCACTGCCTACTGCTAGGCGGAGCCAGACTCACACTCCTCCGCAGTGGAGCTGGGTCCCCAGCCAGGCGCCAGCTGAGGTCATGGTGCAGGCGTGCACGTGTCACTTCTTAGAGCTCGGGGCGCAACCTGGCCCCACAGTGGGCCTGGCCGGCACAGCCCTCAGCAGGCAGGCTGGGCCTCCATCCGACCGCGCATCCCAGGAGGCTGGGCGACAGAGACAGCCCGGACCCCAGATGACAACCAAACGGGGCCCAGAACCCCAGCTCGGCCAAATTTGGCGATGAGGTACAGTAAAGAAAGCTGCCATGGCTGCCCGCACGCACGTGAGAGCACAGATACTGGGCTCTGCAATGGACCCATTATTTAACTAAGGCTTCACAACCACTTGGCGCCATCTAGTGTCCCTAAAAGTAATTTACAACCTAGTGATACTAATAACAGAGAAAAGCTGGCTCTACAGAGCTTAATAGACAGAGATAAACAAATTTCTAATTCTAAATTAAAGGCTGTTTTTTATAGGTCATTAAAACTTAGTTCTAAATTTCTTATTAATCAATTTATAAGATTTCATTTGGTTTCTAGCTAGTCTTAAAGGTATATGTTCTATATGATTACTGATTTATAAGTTATTAGACTTTGTTTTCATTGTTACATCTATTACTAAAGGCTAGGTTTAAGCTGGTAACTAATAACATGTGCCATTAAAATCCATGATTCTACCTTCCAGAGACCTGGTACACTGTGAGAAGTTCTCACTGTACACCACTACTTTTATTTTCTTACCTCCAACCCTCTTCAGGCCTTCTCACAGAGAGGCTGGGACAGGCCACACCAGGCCTTTAATAGTTAGAAACTAATAACTATAGTCCAAAGGTGGCCGACTCGTGTCCACATATTATATCATTGTAAACAAATAAGCTTGTTTCTCCTTAACTGAGAGCCCAACAAGTTATGAACAGTAACTTGTCTCTAGCCCCAAAATGGGATGGCCTCACTCTGGCACGTTGTCATCTGCTTCCTGCTTTGAGACAGGGTCTCTGTACACAACTCAACTGACATTAAACTTCTTTTCCTAAGTGCTGAGATTGCAGACATGTACATTTCTGGCCTGACATTCACTTGTGTGACCTAGGCTAGTCTCGAGCTCGTGACAGTCTGCCATGGTCTCCCGAAAATTTAAACTGGGTAAGTACCCCACTTACCTTGACATTTGGATATGTCTAGAGTTTCTATAAGACATTTTCTCTATTACCCAAACTAAAGCTAGCTATAGTTCAGAGACAGAGAGACACTTAAAGGGCTTTATGGCATAAATATAATGTTTGTTAATATTAATTTTTAAAATATAAATTGTAATTGGTTCTTACCGTCTAACAACTATGGTTATGGCTTAATATTACTTAAAAAATTAAGATGAAGGTAGAAAAGGCTAAAAAGCAGCTTTGGCCAGCATAGGCCTACTGCCATCTTCAATTACAAACTTAATTAAATAAAAGTGGTAAAAACAAAATTTGTAACTGGTAAGGAGATATTACTAAAAGTTTATTTAGTGTCAAACAATTTCTTAATAAACTGTTTCAAAAAGGTTTGTGCCCTACAAACTGTTCAGAGTCACCCAAATAAAGTTTCTTTTTGTTACTGTTTTTTCAACACCAAGGTTATTATAAATATTTTAAGCTTACAGTTATACTAACCAGGCCTAGGAAAGTCTTCCTAATTTTGCCTCTCCCTTACCTCAAGAAAATAGTTTTTTAATGCAAAAACTGGGACTTTAAGAAATCAATAAAGTCATAGAACTTATGAAATTATTACAATCTAGCTTGCCTATTCCATGTAAAGTTATTAAATATTTAAGGTTGGTTTTCTCTCTACATCCTAGTAATTTTAAAGATTAAAAAATATTGCCTAAGACCTCATTTTAAACATCTTTAAAAACTTACTGGTGGGACAAATAGCTTTTACAGAAAGTAGAAGAAGCTTCTATCACTTGACTATCGTGATCATCAATTACATCTCTTTAACAAAAAGAGAACATTAATACAACTTCTCTCATATTCTAAATAAAGTTTAATTCTTATTATAAAGCTGTTATATATAAATAAAAAATTATAAGATATATTCATAAAGATATTTTAGAGAAAATGTTTAAAAACATTTTTTCATTCATTAACACCTAAATAGACATCTATTTCTTCAACTAGCAGTTAAATTGGTTATTATAAAATATTAATTGATATTTGGCTTATTACTTAATAAAAAATTTTTAGACAGAAATTTATATTTCTCTAAGTAAATACATTGTTTTAACTCATACTTTATATTTCTTACAAACATATATATGTCCTATAACTATATATCACCTCTTTGGCCCTTTTATAAAAAATTTATATATAAGTCACATGCTTTATTTTATGTCTATGAGTACACTATAGCCATACAGATGGCCATTCGCTATCATGTGTATGTGTCTGCTAAAAATTAAACTCAGGACCTTCTGCTGATCCTGCTCGCTCCAGTGTAATTCACTGTGATTGTCTTTGGATGCACCAGAAGAAGGCATCTGATATCATTGTAAGTGGTTGTGAGCTACCATGTGGTTGCTGAGATTCGAACTCAGGACCTTCAGAGGAGCAATCAGTTCTCTTACCTGCTGGGCCATCTTGCCAGCCCTAAGTCACATGTTTTATTCTCATAATTTTCTCCCCATGTCTACACATATAATCAAACTGTACGATGTAGTTTCTATTTATCAAATATTAAAATTAAGCCTTTTCTTACATATATGGTGTCCATATATAGATACATATATGTATATATTTAAATTCTCTATTACTTATGTTATCTAGACATTTTTAAAATGTAATTTTGATTTCAAAATTAATATTAAAATATACACATGTAACTATTATTTCCTTCTCAGGCTCTCAAGTTATTATTGCTTTACTGTAAACAAAATATTAATTAGTAGTTGTCTATACTATATTTCTATATTTAATGTTCCTTATAAAACTGACTATTATAGACAACAATTTATGATTCTCAAACACAACATTTACTCAAGGTGCACTTCGCACTTTGAGAATTTTATATTTAAACATTATAAGGAGGTGGAATATGCATTGCACTGCACTGCACTGCACTGCACTGCACTCCACCCCAGGAGCATCTTGTTTTTCGCTTGTGTTAAAAGGTGTGTTTTGCTTTTTTGATTGTGTTCAATAATATTTCATTTTTTGCCTCTTTTAAGGCATGCTTCACTTTTTGCTCATGTTTAAAGGCATGTTGCCTTTCGCTTGTCTTGTAAAATCCATAATGGAATGGCGTGTCACTCCACTTACTAACACATTGTTTTTCTTAACCCTACCTTGATCTGGGGAAGGGACTTCATTGGTTTTGGTACACAATGGCGCCTAATACATTAATTTGTCAAGTGGATACAGACACAAAATCTTTTTATAGACATGTTTTTGTGCCAAGAATATTGGCTGAATATTTTTACTGGCCAACAAAGTTTCCTTGGCTGAAATGGACTCCATCTTTTTCTAAGAGTCAACATTGGCTTCTCTCTATACCTAGAGGCCAAGCCTTGGGCCTAAGTGTTGCTAATTTGCAACTAAAGTGCCTGAGACATCTTCAAGTTATTGTTATTTTTAAACTTTTAAGGTTTTATATCAAGCAGACTCATTTTCGGAGTACAAAGGCAATCAGAATTCGCTCATTCTCGTAGCCCTATTTATCTAAAAAGCAGGCTCAGTCCCGGAGCCCTCCTTATCTAAAAAACAAGCTCAATCTCGGAGTTTCTAACATGAAAGTTACTTATTGACAACTGAATTAAAGGCCTATTGAAGGCAAAGCTATTGAAGAGGCTCCTAGCTTGGGAGCTACTATTTCGTAACTCAATTATGTGTCTATGCCCAGCTGCCCATCAGCACACCAGCGCTGCTTCACATGGACTTCAAGAAAAGTGGGCTCCAGAGAGACTGTGGTAATTCCTGAACTTTGCAGGCAATAAAGGCATGTCTTAACATTATAGGCACGGATGAGGTGCATTTAATAATCTGTCTCTTCAGTTAGGTCTTTGGCAGTGTCAACCTAAGACAGAGGCACGTGCCAAGTGGCTGTGTTTTTTGAATAAACACATGATAAGCCCAGTTTGTAGAATCAAACGAGCTTGCCTATTTCAAGCACCATAAGACTTTCTGTGCAAGATTGTGCCGTTTGAATATGCCTTTAACCTACTGTTTTCTAATAAAAAGGGAGGAATTGTAACCCCCCCCCCCGCCTGAGGTCTGATTCTTC